>NC_058136.1:44077187-44126022 GCF_016433145.1 Gracilinanus agilis
AGGGGGCAGCTGGGTAGCTCAGTGGATTGAGAGCCAGGCCTAGAGACGGGAGGTCCTAGGTTCAAATCCGGCCTCAGACACTTCCCAGCTGTGTGACCTTGGGCAAGTCACTTGACCCCCATTGCCTACCCTTACCACTCTCCCACCTATAAGTCAATACACAGAAGTTAAGGGTTTAAAATAAAAAAAAAAAAAAAATTTAAAAAAAAAAAAAAAAAAAAAAAAAAAAAAAAAAAAAGGTGGTGGAAACAAGTGGGGTAGTTGACTCAGAAAGGAGATAACAGAAGGGAAACGATAGAAATGACTCTAAGTACATGGAGGGCTGGAAGGAAGGGCAGAAAAGTCCTCCTCTAGTTGTCCTTTTTAGAGGGCTCGAAACCCCAATCATCTCACCATTTGCCACCAGCTGCTTTGGTTTTGACTTTTATCACGCCCCTATCTCTAAGGACCCTCTGACACTCTCCCACCCCCATCCTTGCCATTTTCAGCTTCCTTTTGGGTAATGTTTTCCCCCACTAGATTGTAAGGTCCTTGAGAGCAGGCACTATCTTTCTTTTTCTTATTTGTATCCCCAATGCCTGACACGCTCCCTAATACATCGCGGGTATTTAATGATGTTTATTATATCCTATTATACATGCTATCAGCAATAATGCACCGGACAAAGCAGTGTGGTAAAACATTCGAATGGTAGTATTGGAGCCATACAATCAGGGTTACAAATCTGGCTCTAGCTCTTATTAGCTGTGTGTGACCCTAGCAAGTCACTTACCCTCTCTGAGACTCTGCATTTGGAAAATCCAGAGGCCTGGACAACAGGCCCTTGAAACTCCCCTTTGGCTCTAAATCTTTGATCCTGTGGCCGTATTAACTGCACCCCATAAGGAGTACAAAAATCCATAAAAGGAAAGGAAAGGAAAGAAGGTGGGCCAGTCATGTTGCCAAAATCAGTGAGAACAGAGGAACTTCCCACGTGTTTAGCTGAAACCGATATAATGTTCGGGGATCCAGAGGAGAGAAGACTTCAGTATTCTGGGTGAACTCATTAGAGATTTGCGGGTGAACAAGAATGATGTAAGGTGAAAGGGTATGGATGAGTTATGATTCGTATTATCCCAAAGATTACCAAATTAAAGACGTGATGGAGGTATTGAAGCCGTGGGCTACTTCGGCGTTAATAAAAAGGATGCTTCTCGAGGGTAGAGGCTATTTCATTTTTGTCTCCGTATCACATGTGTCTAGCACGGTGCCTTACGTGAAGTAGAAGCCCAGTGGATGCTTGCTGAAATGAAATGAATTTAAGGAATACAAAGAGGTATAAGAACTTGTCCCTACCCCAGATGGCATATAACCTAGCTGGGCAGGGAGGGCAGTTAAAAGACAAAATGTACAAGGTATTCTGTGGTAAAAAGGAAAATGCTTTGTAAATATTAGAGGATGCTATAGAAATGGGAGGCAGTAGAGAAAGCAGAGACTCTAAGTGCTACAGAGGAAGGAGACATCTAAGGTTTGTGAACGTTTCCCAGGTGGATTAATGGCATTATGTGGGAGCAATGCCTCAAAGGAATGGCAAGTCCATAAGACTCTCCTTTTGAGGTGATGAGTCACCTCAAAAGGAATGATAATTTTTAAATTAAGGAAAAAATGACTCCTGTCCACACAGATCACAGATATTATATCTGAAGGTTCCAAGGTTAGAAATTATTTGATATTATGTGAATCAAATCATATCTAAGCTGCTGGTTCTCTAACACAAACATCAGCTAGACTCAGGGTTCTGTATTTTCTAATGGCTCATTGTAAAACCTCAAAGGAAAATGCTGAGACCCCTGAAAAGCTTTAGTCTAAATGTCCCCCAAATTAGAGAAACAAAACCTTCCCAAAACTTGCTCCACCTCCTGTCTCTGGATCAGGTAGGTTTACTCGTTTTTATTGGAGTATCTATTTATAATAGAAACTTTAGGTTTTCCTCTCCAGAAAAAGACTACTTTTTTCATCATGTGATCAACCAGCACATGGGCTCCTTACATATTTAGAAACAGTATTCTAAATCTGAAGATTTGAACGGTTTCCAAAGATTTCAGTTGAAGACAATCTTGGCAGCCAGCACCAGGCTTACAGTATGTTCAAATGCTCCCTGGCCCAGCATGAATTTAGTATTTGTGGCTTTCCTGTTATATTTCCATACTTTTTACTCCTTAGTTTTCCATCTATATATTCGCTGATTTGCTGTTCCTACTCCATTGGGTTAGCTAGTCTGTTCTTTTGTAAGTTTCCAGAGAGTTCTTGGCTGGGCGATTGGCTGAACGAGCCAAAGCTTAGCCTCTGAGCTGCCTTCCAAAAAATCAAAACTGTAGTCCTTTCCCAAAGGTTACCTGGAAAAGGTAAGTATTTAGGAGACAATGGGGTATTTAGGCTATGATATTTCCTGTATCATCTAGCAATCCACTCGGATACTAGGGCCCATACATAGGCGCCATCTTTCCTCCTGCAGCTGCTACACAAACTGGATCAGTGGATCAAGGGAAACAAATAATAAAAAGGTATCACTGCTTTTCCTCCCCTTCATCCTCCTCTTCCTTCATCAACATTGAGAATCAATGAGTATGGCAGTGCTAGTGATCCTTCAAATAACTTAGTAGGCAGCCTTTCAGAGTTATTATGGCCCCAAACTCATCACCCAAGGAATAAGCAGGCTGAACCTCTCCAAATTAACTCTAGCTGGTTATTGGTTGACTTGGCTATCCACCTTGTATCCTACACAGAACCTTTAGAGTATGGTTAGGCGTACCAGCTCCATGTGCATATCTTTTGTCATGGCTGTCTCCATGGATGAGATGTCCTCCCTCTTCACTTCTGCATCTTGGAACTCCTGGATCCTGTCAATGAGCAGCCCAAAGGCTACCTACCACTTGTGTAAGGCCTTTCCTTATCATCCCACCTTGTAGTACTTTATAACTTTTTATTTAGTGTGTATATACATTTGTGTATTTTAAAATTTACTTATATGAATATGTGTTATTCCTCTTATGTTTCCCCAACATGTGGTAGGAACAAAATTTCCTAGGGCTTTGCCTTGTAAACTGGCTTAGCTATTCCCAAGGTTATAGTCCACACAAAATTTCTGCTAGGGTAATTTTGACTTAAAAGTTATTGGAACAGCCATTGAGACTTAACTAGTCCAGCCAGTTCTATCTACAAGTACCTTCAAATACTTATGATGTGCAAAGTACCGTCTAAGGTGCAGGGGACAGAATTATGAAGAATGAAAATATCTATCCAGAAACAGTTTACATTCTAATGGGGAAGATGACAAGTATATATTCTAGATACGTACATATGTACACAGAATAACATAATGAGAAAAAAATATATATTGTCAAGTTGTTGCTGGGTTGTACCATTTCTATCTTCAAAATATCTGTCATATATGTCCCCTTCCCTCTTGACACTGCTCTCACACTGGTGGAGGCCCTCCTCACCATATACCTGGACCTGGCAGGAGCCTTCTGCTTGGTCTGCATGTCTCGAATGGCTCCTCATTTCAGTCCACCCTCCAATCAGCTGCTAAGGTGATTTTCCTAAAGTACAGGGCTCATTGCACTCACAGCCCACTCCATGAACTCTAGTGACTTAGTGCAAGGAGTACAGTGTTTATTTAATAAATTATTACTGACTGATGGACAACAACATAAAAGGAATATATACACACCCACACACACGCATATGTGCAAAGCAGTTTGATACAGGTTTATTTGGGACAGAAGGCACTAGTAGGTGGGAGAATCATGAAATATTTCATGTAGAAGGTGGTCCTTGAGATCTATCTTGAAGGAAGAGACTCAGTGCAGTGAAGGTAAAGAGGGAGGGCATTATAGATATGAAGGGTAGTCAACAAAAAGGCACAGGGATGGAAGTTAAGAGTACCATTGGTGAGGAGTGGAGAGGCCATTTACCCTGGGTCATACAACAAGGGGAAGGTAATGAATGTCCAGGAAGATTAGAAAGATAAGTAGGTCATAAAGGGCTTTAAAGCTGAACAAGAATTTACGTTTTTTTTTACCCTTAACTTCTGTGTATTGGCTCCTAGGAGGAAGAGTGGTAAGGGTGGGCAATGGGGGTCAAATGACTTGCCCAGGGTCACAGAGCTCGGAAGTGTCTGAGGCCAGATTTGAACCTAGGACCTCTCGTCTCTAGGCCTGACTCTCAATCCACTGAGCTACCCAGCTGTCCCAAGAATTTGCATTTGATGTTAGAGGTAAGAGGAAGACACTGGAATTGACTGAATTGGGAAATCACCTGAGAAGATCTGTGCTTAAGTAAAAATATGTTCATAGCACCATGTAGGGTAGATTGAAATGGGGACAGATTTGAGACAGGGAGATAATTTGGCGAGGGGGGGGGTGCTGCTACAATAACCTACATGAGAGGTGATGAGAACCTGAACTAAAGTGGTAGCTGACTGAGGGGAAAAAGGAATCAGATGGGAAAGATAATGTGGAAATAAGAATAACAAGGCTTGACAACTGACTGGATGTGTACCAACAAGAATAAGAACTCAAGGATAATGTTGTGATCATGAACCTGGGAGACTGAAGATTGCTGTGTCCCTTTGAGACAAATAGGGAAGTATAGAAGAGGTGAGAGTTTTAATGGAAAGATAATGAAGGAAAGTTTTGGACCTGTTAAGTTTCAGAAATCTCTAGAAAAGTCAGTTTGAAATGTCTGACAGCTAATGTGTGAAGGAAGCTCAGGGGAGGACTGGGAATGAATATATTGATTTGTGATCATTTCCATAGAGATGACAGGAAAATGATATAGGGGCTGATGAAGTTACAAAGAAAGGACAGATGGAGAAGAAATATTAGGATAGGATAGAACCTTAGAGGAACCTCCTGGGGATTGAAAAGAAAAAAAAAAGTGAGGACATGAGGAATGACCTGGATCCTTTCTTGGCTTCTGACCACTAAGAGAAACACTAGCACAAAGTAATTGTTCTCAGCTGAATCCGTGCTGTGTCCTTGCTGAATACCCTTACTCGGCTATGGCAAAGTAAATCTCCTTTTGTTCATTTTCAAATATTCTACAAGTGCCTTGTTTCATTTGGGCCTCAAGTACCAGACCAACTTGAGCCGAGCTTGGTTTATAATATGCCAGTAAAATGGAAGCTTATTGAGAGCAGGGACTGTAGCCACAATTATGGGGTATGTGTGTTAAGTTTCTTTTTCTAAGAAATTAGCTCCATCCCCAATCTCCTACCAGCTCTTCTTAAAATTCCATTTAATTTACTAAATTTGTTAATCATTTATGAGATTCCTACTGTGTATAAGACAATGCAGTAAGTGCTGGGAAGATAATGAAAACAAAGGAAAACAACGTTTTCCATAGGGTCATCGATTTCAAACTCAGTACAGAAGGTGGCATTGAAATGGACCCTTTAGGGCAGGGAAGGCTACTAAGAGGCACAAGTGGGGAAGGAGGCATGGAAGAATTCTTGAGCAAAGATTGGGAGACAGGAGATGGGATGCTAGGGAGCAGATGGCATCTCACCGTGCATGAAGGAAAGAAATATTTTTAAAGGCTCTTACAAGAACGATCTCCACAAAGCCATCCTTGGGAATAGATCACTACAAAAGGGATAGAGACAGGGGGAAAGAGGTTAGATCTGTGATTTCCCTTGCATAGAGAGGTTCCAGGTGAGGAAATTCCTCCCATCAAAGCAGGTCAGCACATTCTTTGCAAATTATAGTTGTGGAAAGTTGCCTAGACCTTAGAGAAGTTAGGCTCACAGAGCCTGTGTGGTGCAAAGATGGGACCTGAATTCAAATCTTTCCGATTCCACGGCCAGCTCTTCACCCTCAGTACCACACAGACTTTGTGAAGCCACATACAAGAGTGGCAAAAGCCCCAGTCGGGGTCCTGGGGCTAAGTGGGACTTTTCTATTCTGCTCCCCCATGAAATGTCGAGAAAACCCTGTAAGAACACTTCTGCCTGGCTACTGAGAGAGAGGCATAAACCCTTCCCCAAACAAGAGGGCTATTGTAGGCTGAATACCTAGTCCTAGCTCGTTGTCTGTTGGTTCAGCCTCCACAGTGCTACTGATAAAGTTGTTTGATGAATAATCTGAACATCCTTGTAACAGACCTTGCCAGTCTGGCCAAGGATTCTTTCTTCCATGGTTACTTCCTGTCCAGCCTAATTTATCCTTGAGCACAGATGTGCTTAGTCTGCCAGCTCCCGAGCCAAGGTCAGTGTTCTAATCATCATGTTTGTGTCTTCTCTAGGTAGCAGCCTATTGGAGGGAGAGAGCGGAATCTGATTCACAGGCCGTTTTAATTCCAAGAAACTCAATGGAACACATTATTTGCTTTTTCTCAAATGACAATTCCTATCTAAGGTGATCGCTGTCTTCCTTGAAGTTCATTCAAGGATCTAAGTTAGATCTGACCCCATGGTCAAATCACTTTAGCTCTTTAGCCTTGATTCCCCCAGTCTATAAAGTGGTGGGGGTTGATCTAGATTAACGTCTGGCCCACCACTAAAAATCTGTGAGTCTATCTTTTAGGAGCCTGGGCATCACTGCAGGATCAATGGGATTTGACGTGTTTCTAGGTTTCCTACCTCGATATATCTTCTGGGACTCTACTACCATTTGGGGAACCTGCGTATTGGCACAGGGGGTCATTTTTATTATTATTGGGACTCCTTTATCCCACTAGTTTCCCTGAAGAAAGGCACATGGCCACACAGGCCTTTTTGTGGTTAACTGGATTCAGATCTTTCTGGGTTTCCTATTTTTTCTTGTTTTGATAAAAATTAAGTCTCCTAAATGGAGGCTTAACCACTTTCAGGATAACCAAAGGTAATCAATCGGTCCAGCTTTGAATCTTACCATCCCAACTACACTATATTACTGTTGCAAGGAAATGCCAATATTCAGAATTTCCTGCATTAGGTAGAACTAGGAAGGGGCAATGTCGTCTGCTAGGGTCTGGGTAAGAGATTCAGAAATTTGGGTCTGGGTAGAACTCAAGTGGTAATTATCATTAATTTTTAAACCCTTCCCTTCTGTCTCAGAATTAATAGTGATTCTAAGGTATAAAAACAGTACGGCCTAGGCAATAGGGGTTAAGTGACTTGCCCGGCATCACACAATAAGGAAATGTCTGGGAATAGATTTGAACTCAGGACCTCCTCTTTCCAGGCCAGGCTCTCTATCCATTGAGTCACCTAACTTGCTACTCAAGCTACATTATAAAAAATTATAAAAATTTATAAAATTATAAAAACATAAAAATTATTTAAAAAGCATCAAATGCCTGTGAAACAGCAAAGAAAGAGACTGGGGAGGCTACTTTGTAATCCAATTGTGTTTTATAGATTTAGGGGAAAGGACATTATCTAAAACCACTCACATTCCCTGAGTTACCTAGCAGAAGGAGGTTGGTTAGTGATAAGACTGGAGGGGACACCGGTGATGTCCTTAGTAGGAGGAAGGCAAAAACAATCCAGCTCAAAAGTAATGTTTGCAAGCTGATATTCTGAGAGCGCCTAGGAATGAGACCAGTTTAAGTTGAAAGAGCTAATGAAATGGGAGTGCAAGATATGGCATTCCATAGAGTCGCAGACTTTTAGTGTTGGCAAGGACCTCACGACCATCCAATCCAAGCAGTATTTGAACAGAAGCTCCTCTACAATATACCTGACAGGCAGCCATCCTGGTTTTTTCTTTTCTTAAGGACTGAAGCAGTACAGGGCAGTCTGGGAAAGCACTTTACAAGGTGATGTTTGCTTCTTATAGCAAGGCCAGATGTCCCTTTTTGCAACTTTTACTCATTGACCTTAAGTCTGCCTTTTGGGACCAAATAGAGCAAACCTCCTCCTCCCTTTTTAGAAACTCCTTTTCCATAGGATGACATTTCTAACACTCGCAGACAGCTGTTGTGTTCTCATCTCCAGGCTAAGTGTTCCCACAGTTGCTTCAACGATCCTCGTGTGTCACGAGCTCAAAGCCCTTCCATGGAACAGCCGGGCTTCTTTCCTCCAGCCGGCCACTCTGACTTACCAACTTCTTCCCAATTTGTGTAGGCAATGCAGAAACTACCCTGGGAACACTTCACAAGTGACATGAGAAGTACAGCAGGCCCACTGGCACTTGATTTTGTGGGACAAAGACAAGAACCATTTCTCTACTTCTTCGGAACAGGCACTTGCCAATAAATAGCCTGAGGTTAAAACACATTTAAGTGTCTAATGATAGATTTATCAGTGTCTATATGCTCTTAAATTAGAAATGGTCATGATTGGGATTAAGATGATACCAACAGGTGCTCATTTGTTTTGCTAGTGGACTTTGTTTCTAGGTACTAAGGGGGTTGGTTTAGCATAATGCCATCAATGGCTATGGGACCTGATCAATGTGGATGTCCTCTGGACCCTATCTATGACTGGACTGCCTCTTGTCCATTTCCCGTGATGGGTCTACCAGAGGGGGTTCCACCCAATGTGCTGGAGGCCTTCCTCAATTTCTCTCAACAATGCCTGGGTAAGAACATCCTGACAAGAAACGCATACTATTTTTCATTACGCATTTCGTTGGTGATAGGCTTCATGCTATTTCTCTGGTATAACATCTCATTTATGATAAGTTTTAGCCTGTTCCAATCCACGATGCACCTCTCCACTGTCCTTTGGGTACTCCTTAGTTTAAATCCATCAGAGTGTTCCGAGATTCAAAGGGATGCCCCACCAGAACAATACTGCTTCTTGTTAACAATAATATTAATCAAAATGTGAAAGGCATTGAAGTATAGTGGATAGAGAGCTGGCCTGGATTTAAGACTCATCTCTGACCCAAACTGTGTGACCCTAGGCCAGTCACTCAACCAGTCAAGGGATTCCTTAAAACTACAAAATGCAGAGCCAGTCTGGATGGGGGGAGGCATTGCTTTCCCTGGGAGGTCCCTGCACTGACAATATCGGAAGTTTCAGACAAGAGACTAATAATAATAATAATAATAATAATAATAATAATTCTTTCAGCAAGCATTCATTATGTTGCCTGCTATATGCCAAGCACTAGGTTCAGGGCTGGAGAATAGCCAGAGGAATCTATAGCCCCAGTCTCCCAGGCCTCACTCCTGGTATGCTTAAGGCTTAACTGTACCCAGTTCTAGATAGAACCAGGTACTCGAATTCTTCCACAAGCTCGCTAAAATGGCAGTTACACTGGCACCTTCCTCATCCTCAGGGATTCCATGCTCCATGTCCTGTAGCCTAGTTAGAGCGGGCCTTCCTGGTTAGTGTTCAGAGAACAATGTTTGCCACTGGGCCACATTCTCCCCTGACAATGTGGCAGCTGTCGTGGCCCGCCCTGCCCCCAGCCCCCAGCCTACACTGGCCTTCTGGCTGGGTGGGACTGAGAAAGGTGGCACGTTACTCTGTCTGAGTTGCTGTCTTCCTACTGTTTCTCTGAACCAACGGGTACACAGACAAGGACATGCATGACACAGACAAAGCAAACCCAAGGCTACATGGGAGTGGCAAGCACCAGAATCCAGTCCAGTTAGGAAAAGGTTCTCATAGGAAGCCGGGCTTTAGCTGAGCCCCGCTGCACAGTGGGGATGATGACGATGTTAGTTCCCGAAAGCCAGCGAGTTTCCATAGTGAATGCTCTGAAGGTACTGACGCACATGAACGCTTTTCTCTTTCGCCGTTGCCTTGGCTATGGAAGCACGCAGCCACACGTGGCTCACATACAATGCAGCGTGCACATAATTGAACAGATAATCCTTTGGGAGGAAAACACTCCTATTTAAAAGTAATGGGGGGGGGGGGATGCTGCTCAAAGCAGACCTTGGGCCTTTGGACAAGGGACGGGACTTCATCCATCCCCTGCCACGTGAGAGCCCCACATTTCTAGCACAGGGCTTTAATCAACAACACTGTCACTCAAAGGCTTGCTCCAAAGCAGAGCTTCCAGCTAGAGATGTGCAAAGAAAGGAGGGGACTTAAGTGAGGAGCCATGGCAGCTCGGAAAAGCAGGGAAGAATATAGAACTCCTGAATGTGTATTCTGGTCCTCTGAAAGATAAGGCAGGGAGCCACTGAAGCAAAGCTCTGGAAAAAGCTCTTTTTCACCTTTCACATTCAAGAACCACTCAATGGGGAGCTGCAGACATGTCACTGTGTAATCCAGGGCTCTCTCTTCTCTGAAGCCAGGGGCACACCTCTACCTGGCGATGCCCGGGGGCCTCTCCCAAATGCTGACCCACTCAACCCTTACCAGAATTTTAGGGAAGCAGCAAGGGGCCTTATCGTGCAGTATAGCAAATTGGAGAGGTGGGAGGGGACAGTAGCAAGAGCACCGGCTTCTGAGTTCAAGTCAGATATCTGATGTTCACTTCCTGTGAGACCTGGGAAAAGTCATCGTTACCTCCCTGAGTCTCAGTTTTTTAAATGATCAAATGAGGGCAATGTGCTAGATGAACTCTAAGGGCCCCTCCAGCTCTAGATCTCTGAAAATAAATGAGCATGTAAGAAAAGAAAGGGGGGAGAGAGAGAGAGAAAAGAAGGGGGAAAGCATGATATAGAAGATGGGGTGCCAGGCCTTGAGTCAAGAAGACTGGGGTTCAATTCCTGCTCTCTAGTGCCTAGGTAGGTGGCCTTGGGCAAGTCACATAACTTTTTTTTTAAACCCTTAACTTCTGTATATTGGCTTCTTGGTAGAAGAGCGGTAAGGGTGGGCAATGGGGGCCAAGTGACTTGCCCAGGGTCACACAGCTAGGAAACATCTGAGGCCGGTTTTGAACCTAGGACCTCCCGTCTCTAGGCCTGACTCTCAATTCACTGAGCTGCCCCCTCACATAACTTTTTTTTTAAAGATTTTTCTTTTGACTGATTTCTTCTGTTTTTTTTAAAATTATTTTTTTAAACCCTCACCTTCTGTCTTGGAGTCAATACCGTGTATTGGCTCCAAGGCAGAAGAATGGTAAGGGTAGGCAATGGGGGTCAAGTGACTTGCCCAGGGTCACACAGCTAGGAAGTGTCTGAGGTCAGATTTGAACCCAGGACTTTCAGTCTCTAGGCCTGACTCTCAATCCACTGAGCCACCCAGCTGCCCCTCACATAACTTTTTTTTTTTTAATATTTTTAAACCCTTAACTTCTGTGTATTGGCTCCTTGGTGGAAGATTGGTAAGGGTGGGCAATGGGGGTCAAGTGACTTGCCCAGGGTCACACAGCTGGGAAGTGTCTGAGGCCGGTTTTGAACCTAGGACCTCCCGTCTCTAGGCCTGACTCTCAATCCACTGAGCTACCCAGCTGCCCCCTCACATAACTTTTTAATGTCCTATGGAACAGCTTAACATGATATCAGCAAACTACAATTGTATATCAGTGGTATCATCTTTCTTACCAGGAATTCTAGAAAATAATGAAATAAAAGGGCAAACTGCTACCTCCTCCCATAATAATGCCTTATATTTAGATAGATTTTTTTAGAGCTTGCAAACCATGTTAAAGATAATGCATGAGTTCAGGCCTCTTATCAAACTCCTGAGCTGGTGCCTGTCCGTATCGTTCTCCCCATTTTACGGAGGAGAAAACTGAGGCTTAGAGTTTGGTTACTTGCTGATGGTCAAACACTAAATGTCAAAGGAACCTGAATCAATGTCTTCCTGACTTGGAAGTGCAGCAAGCTTTCCAGAAGGCTTTCTCCCCTACATTCTAGAGAGTCAGTTATTAACACTCTCTCAGAGGCAAAGGGGACAGACATCCAGAGGGACGAAGAGATCCTTTAGTGGATGCAGAGTTTCGTCAATGTGACTGCTCCTTCTCCGGTGCAGATCACAACCTCTCCTTTCTTTCCTCACCATTCTAGTCCATATGTTGGTAAATAGTAATTTGCCAAATTAAAAACATCTATCATCTTCAGTCCATAGAGATACAGGGCTATGGAACTGTGTGCAAACAAAGACACACTATTTTCAATGTCATTTTATAGTCATTAGTTCCTTTTAAATAATCACTGACATCCTTTATTTAAAAGAAAAAAAAACCTTCTTCAGTGCGAACCTGGTCATCCTTGCAAGAGCAGGCTGTGTCAGCTCCATTAGAAGTCATGCTGGCTTTCCTAAATCTGCTTATCTTCAAAGATGAATTTCCTTGGGAGAGATTTAAATTTTGCACTAAAGACTCCAGAAAAGGGCCAGCAAAGCAACTACACTTAGAAGAATCAAATGAGGCCTTTGCCTGCCTCTCCACTGCTCCTCGAGGGAAAATTGTCCAGGGGATGCTGAAAAAAGGAAGGAGATCCCGAAGT
Organism: Gracilinanus agilis; assembly: GCF_016433145.1. Lineage (NCBI taxonomy): Eukaryota > Metazoa > Chordata > Mammalia > Didelphimorphia > Didelphidae > Gracilinanus > Gracilinanus agilis. The sequence continues at coordinate 44,089,509 of NC_058136.1, forward strand.
TTCGTTGAGCCAAAATTATTCTCTTTTTTCTCCTTTTTTTGGATCGGAGTGATTTATATACATGAAAAAACCATCATTTAGTGGGTGCTCACATACCTGACGCAAAGGCAATCCTTCCCCAACCTAGACATTTTTTTCTTTGCAAATTGATCTGGCTATTTATAACCAGTGCAGAGTGGTCCACCTTTTTTCTGCTGGTGAGCCTCTCTGAACTTGGAGACCGTGGTCATCCGGTCCATCACTAGGATGATACTGGAAGGCTTTCTGAAGCCTGGATAGGGCCTGCCACACCCTTGGGAATGTCTATGCCACAATGTGAGGATCTGAGAAGGACACTTCATAGAAACTATCTGGAGAGCATTCCTAACTTCCCTTGGCACTTGTAGACACAGTCAAGCTTCTGCAGATGAAGACCTGAATTCTAATCTTGTCTCAGGCACCTATTACTGAGGGATCCTGAATAAGTTGCCTTCTCAGCCTCAGTTTCCTCATCAGGAAAATAGCAATAATGATAGCATCTACCTCACAAGGACTTTTATGACAAGAAATTTCTTTTTTAGGCCTTTAGAAGCTGTGGCTGTAGAACCTGGTGAAACAGTGGTCAGGCTGCATCTCCAGAGGGGTTGGATTGGTTCGCAGGATGAAGGCTCTGGACTCTGGGCTAGAGCACTGCTAACCCCAAGGCTTTTGGGTTCAGTGTTCAAGGCTGTCTCCATCAGGGTTGGATGAGAGATACGGGTCAAAGCGGTGGTGGTGTTGATTTGATTTACCTGGCAAATGTTGCCATTTAGCTCTCCATCCTGGCATCCTAACCACTTCAGTTAACTCAGCTCACCTGCATAGTAAGTCGCAGTGGGTGAGGATAGTTGGCCTTTCCTCCATAGGAGTTGTCTCCCTAGATGATGGCTATGATGGCTAGGCTACAAACAGGATCAGTGATCTGGGAGGTGCTATCATTTCTAGGGCTCCTGGGTCTGTAGGCTCCCTAAGGTGGGGAAGCAGTTGGCAGTTGTTGCTGGGGAGGTTGAAGGTGTACTTTGCCTCCACAACAATTTTTCTTCAATGGTAACTTTGGAGACTCGGCTAGAAACTGACCTGATAGTTTGGGGACCACTGCTGTTCTCAAGGCTCTTGAATTTAGGATCTTGGGCTATCTCAATCAGAATCCAAGCAAAATTGGTGTTAGCAGTGGTGGTGGTGGTGATTGTGGTTCAATTTGTCTGGCACACAATGTCTCTTTGTTCCTCCATCAAGAGGAATGGTCACAATGTGACCCATTGCTTCAGCTAGTACAGTTTGTCTGTCTAGATAGGTGAAGTGGCTAGTGGCACAGTGCATATGATACAGGACCTGGAGTCAAGAAGACTTGGGCTCAAATATAACCTCAGATACATCCTAGCTCTGGGACCCTGGACAAGTCACCTCTGCTTGCTTCAGTTTTGACAAATATAAAATGGTAATCATATCATCCATCTCACAGGATTGTTGTGAGAATCAAATGAGAAAATAATTGTACAGCACTTAGCACAGTCATTGTACAAGTGCTTATTCCCTTCCCTTTCCTTCTCACAAAACTGGCAACTGGTGGGGATGGCTGGGTCTCACTGCACTGGAATCATCTCCTCAGATGACAGCCACGAGATCTGGGCTTGAAGTAGGAGCAGTGGTCTGGGAGTGCTGTTACTCCCTAGGTTCCTATGCCCATTTATCTGTAGGATACAGTGAATACTTTGCAAACTAAGTGAATGGATTTATTATTCAATACATTCATTAAAATATTATTATGCCCTTACGATGGGTGAAATTCTGCTAATACACACACAAATAAAGAAGAGGATCCCTACCTGCAAAGAACGTAATATTCTGAAAGGGGCAAATAAAACATAAAGGACTTAGACGGGGAGGAAGGAGTTATATTTGTATTGGCAATGACCTGCTAATTGTGTCCTCTGCTTCATTACTTAAAGGTAATATCACACAGGGGTAGAGGGTCAAGAAGATCTATGGAATACTTTGAAAATGGAGTATCCTATTAATGCATTGCTGTTGTGAATTGATCCAACCATTCTGGATGGTAATCTGGAACTATGCCCAAAGGGTGTTAAAAATACTGTCTGCCTTTTGATCCAGCCATACCACTTCTGGGTTTATACCCCAAAGATAATAAGGAATTAGATAATAAGGAAAAAGACTTGTACAAAAATATTTATAGCCACGCTCTTTGTGGTGGCAAAAAATTGGAAAATGAGGGGATGCCCTTTGATTGGGGAATAGCTGAACAAATTGTGGTATCTGTTGGTGATGGAATACTATTGTGCTGAAAGGAATAACGAACTGGAGGAATTCCATGTGAACTGGAACAACCTCCAGGAATGGATGCAGAGTGAAAGGAGCAGAACCAGGAGAACTTTATACACGGAGATGGATACATTGTGGTACAATCGAATATAATGGACATCTCTACTAGCAGCAATGCAATGATCCAGGACAATTCTGAGGGACTTAGGAGAAAGAATGCTATCCACATCCAGAGAAAGAACTGTAGGAGTAGAAACACAGAAGAAAAACAACTACTTGATCACATGGGTTGGTAGGGACATGATTGGGGATGTAGACTCTAAGCGATCACCCTAGTGCAAATATTAATAATATGGAAATAGGTCTTGATCAATGACACATGTAAAAACCAGTGGAATTGCTTGTTGGCTCCGGGAGGGGGATGGGAGAAGGGGAGGGAAAGAACAAGAATCATGTAACCATGGGGAAATACTCTAAATTAATTCATTAAATAAAAATGTTCAAATTTTAAAAAATGGAGTATCCTTTCATTGAGAGACTCAATCAATAGGTTGGAAGGTGTCCCTGAGTGCTATATCCATCCATCTACATGAATCTATATTCATTTATTATAGATTACTTATCTGTTTTTAGATAGTTCTATCTGTATCTTTCAATCTCTCTACCTCTCTGTCTAATCTATCTGTATACAATGCTACAGAATCACAGAATTCAGAACCATATGAATAAAAGGGATATTAGATGATAATGAAATCCAAAAGAAGATCAGAACATCCCCTGGAACCCCCATGGGTTTAATTATGATCTCTATCCAGATGGATATTCAGTCCCTGGTTCTCTTCTCAGCTCCAGTTCTGTTTCACCACCCATTCATTGGACATTTTATACTGGATGTCCTGGAAGCATCTGAAAGTAATCATGTCAGAAACAGAACTCATTATCTTTCCCATCAAACCAACCCCTTTTTCAAATGTCATTATTTCTGTTAAGGGTACCACCTTCAATTAAATCACCCAGGCTAGGAACCTAGAAGCATCTTAACTCCTTACTCTTGTTCATACCACATAATCAGTTGCCAAATCTTCTAATTTCTTCTTCCACAACATCACTTGTCTATGTACTTAAAGTTTCCAGCATAACTCAAGACCTCATCATCTCTTACCCAGATTATTTAAACAGGCTCCTAATCAAAATCTCTATCTCAAGTCTGTCTCCACTCTAATGTATCTACCACAAAATACCCAAAGTGCATGTCTTATCACTCTCCCTCACTCAATAAACCCCTCTAGCTCCCTATTATCTCCAAGATTAAATATAAACTCTTCCATATCTCAGTGACCATCTGGTTCCTCCCATAGTATTTTTCCAGTCTTACACCTCATTACTTTCTTTCACAGATGCTATGTTCTAGCCAAAGCAGACTTCTGGCTTCTCCTTACTCTATAAATTTGCCCTGGCCATCTTCCATTTGTGGACTACACCTCTTCCCTGCTGTGCCTCTAGAAATCCCTAGTTTTGGTCTAGAATCCAATCGAGCATCACCTGCATGGCCCTCCTTTTTAGAAGTGCCTTCCCCTACCTATTTCCCTTCTGAAATGGGTTTAAAGGACATTCAGATAGAAGTAAGTTGTCTCATCAGATGGAACAAGTTTCTTCAGGGCAGGGGTTGTTTCTCTTTAGGTTTTGTGTCTCTTGCATATAATAGCATGTGGCACCTGATGGGTGTTTGTTGATGGATTGGCATGTGGTCATCCGCCCTTTGAAGATCTTCGGCAAAGGAGTAACCTGATATCCAGTCTCCTGGTGGACAGCTTTAATCGTGAGGAATGCATTTTTTCCTTGTATTTTTGTAGTGACTAATACAAGTCAGCCAAGTCACTGCTATGTTTCAACAGAAAGAAATACAGAGATTGTGAATTAATAATTTTTTTTCCATCTTCTCCTTTTTCTCCATTTTCCTCAGGGGATATAGGCTTAATGACTTAAAAATAGATGCGGAAGAGGAAAAACAGAATTTATTTCTTTTTCTCTGACACTATCACGTTAATGAGATATTTTTGATAACTAAAGGGAAATAGAGTTGGGCCAGCTAGAACTCTAATATTCTACCTTCTGCAGAGGGTCCCAATTTGGTGGCTTAGGCAGCAGCAGTTTCTCTGGACACATCTGACATCTCCTTTTGCTAATGTGATTCCCTTCCTTCTTATGGCAAACAGGAGTACCGCCACAAGGGTAGCGCACTATTATTACTTTTCAAATGATGCTGTTGGGCTGATGGGTTAAGCAGCTGTCCAGGTTCCAGGAAATTGCATGACTCTAACTTATAGACCCTGAGGGCCAACTTCAAAAGGACTTTTCCAATTGGGCTAGGCCTCTGAACTCATGGATGAGGGTCTTCTTTTCAACTAATGCAGATCCTTCCTCATCCAGGGCTGGCCATCTTCTGCACCCCTCAACTATGTCCTTTTGTAAATTTTCAACAGTAGCTCAATCTGGCAAGGATGTCAGAGTGCACATCATCAGATAATTTAAGGGAGATTTCTCAGGGCATCAGTTCAAGATTGGGCACCCGACATGCCATCACCAAGAAAATGCAACATCCTGAAGCCATTTCCCTAACCTATTGAAGGCATAGATGACTCAGTAGTTCAAATTTCACCATTTTTATATCATTTAAAAAAAATAATTTCCCCAAGCGAGCCTTCCTTGGCGGACTCAGACAATAAGCATTTATTAAGCTCAACCAACATGCCAGGAACTGTACTAGGAGCTGGGAGACAAAGAGACCAAAACAGAACAGTCCTCACTCACAAGAAGCCTGCAATCTAATATAGGGATGCAATAAGTACTTATATGAGAAGCAGACACGAGGCAACCTAGCAGCAAGAGGGGAGCAGAGAGGCCTCTTGAAGAAGTTGAGGCATTAGCTGAAAACCAAAGGAAACCATGGACGCTGAAAAGCAAAGGTCAGGCAAGGTGGAGCATTATCGTTTGGAGAGACATGATCAGCGCGAAGGTTCAGAGGTAGCGATCAAGTTCTTTGTCAGCAACAGCATGTAGACCAATATGTCTACGTCTTGGAGCAGAGGTGCCAAACACATGGCACAAAATACCAAAGTGTGCTTTGAACCAGATTAAAATGTAACTGAGAAAATATTTAAAGAATAAATAAAGGCACATTAAAACTCAAGATAGCATTACTGGGAGAACTAAGGTAATACGCAGCTCCCTGATCCTTAAGTATGGATTAGTGGTCTACATCCTCGTTTCTATTTGAGTTTGACACTACTATCTTGGAGTATACTGTACGGAGGCCACTGATGTAAAATAAGGCTGGGTAAGTAGGAAGGGGCCACCGTTTATTCATTTATTCTATGCTAATCCTGGCCCATTTTGTTTTCCAATTTATTATTTTTTTTGCTTCCACAAAAAGAGCATCTAATTTTTACTCCCAAATAGTTGTCTAGCTTCTTGTCCAAATGATTCTATTTCTCATGCTTTAACTTAAAGCTAGATGATGGACTGGGAGTCAAGAAGACCTGGGTTCAAATCTTGTCTCAGCTTGTTTTCAGCTGTGTGAGACCCTTGGGTCTACTCCATAATACTAATAGCTAACATTTATAGGGCACGTACTATGTGCCAGGCACTGTGTGTAAAATACGTCACAATTATTATCTTATTTTATCTTCACAGTCCTGAGAGGTAGATGCTGTTATCACCCCCCTTTTACAGATGAGGAAAATGAAGCAGATGGAGGTTCAGTGACTTGCCTAGGTACTCACGGCAAGTAAATGTCTGAGGCAGAATTTGGACTCAGGTCTTCCTGACTCCAGGCCCAGTGCTCTCTCCACTGGGCCACCGGCTTCCGTCACGCTTGAGCATAATCTCTCTGAGCGTCGGGTAACTCTGGCTTATTTACCACTTGTTATGTGTTTCAGAGAACTCCTGGGCCAACAGAACCCCAGATCTTCATAAAAAAAATTATGTATAACAGCTTCCAAATACATTGAAGCCGCACTAGTTGCGATGTGAATAACATGGAATCTGTAGAGATTCAAGAGGAGTTTACAAAGTGGTAAAAATGGGGACCCCAGTATTTTTGAACAGAGGCTGGCCCAAGGATCTGCCAGGAGGCGATTTCATTTCTGTGCTTAACAAAACTGCCTTATCCCTGTGTCACTTCCTTTGAAACATCAAAACCAGATGTGAAGATCTCCGAGGTCACGAAAATAGGACAAGCCTTTGCCTGGACCTGAATATTCCTTACATTTCCTCCCATCCCCCTCTCTGCTATTTCACTGGCTTGTTCGGGACCCAGATTAGTTCACTTGGAAGAAACATTGCATGCTGTGGAAGAGAGACATCGGCATGCGGTATAATCAGACCTTTCAAAGAGATGCTTACCAAGCAGAGTGCTCATATTGCCTTGCTGACTTTCCTACACCATATAAATGAAAGAAGAAGCCCTTTTCCTACGGAAGAGAGTCATTAAAATGTAAACTCGGACAGGCTATATTAATTTGAAAAGGTAGACCATTTTTCTTTCATGAGAAATTTCCTGCTATATCCTAAAGCTTATTGATCAAAAGATTGAAGCCACCATTTTAGCCTGGGTGTCTATCAACGGCCTCGCAAACTCCGGAAAACCCAGACCTCTTGTTGAATCAAATGAGTATCCATGTCCACACACACAAAGGAATCAATTCTCATTCATCCAGAATGCTTGGGGAATAAGGCGGGCCGGTCAGTGGATACTTTTGTTTAACAGAAGGTCACCATTTCTTCCAGACACAGATGGACAATTTCTTAAAGACTCAGAACATGAATCTCACTCAAGGTGTAGCATCAAATGGTAACACTTGGACGTTATCTGATAAATCCAAACACACGTGATGATCCATTTGCCCCTCACGGTCTCATGGTATCATCACATAGAGAAATGGGACCATTTGAGCTTCTTGGGACTATTCGAAGCGCATGTAAATGGGCATACACGCTGCATAGGCCAGCAACGAGAAAAGAAAACTTTTGGTATTGTCACTTATTTTCCTTTCTATTCCTTAGGAGTTTGCAAATAGATAAGGAGGCTGAATTTAAATCTGAAACGGACCTTAGAGGTCATCTAGCCCAACCAGATCTTTTTACAAAATGGGAAAATGAGACCAGAGTGGGAAAAGGGACTTACAAGACCACAAAAGTACTAAGTACCAGAGCGGGGATGTGAACTCATGTCCATTGTATTATGTTTCCTTTTCTTCTGTATTCTTCAACGCCACTTTCCTTCGCTGAGTCTGATGCTTGTAATACTCCTACGTTTTTCTTGATTGGTTCCTTTCTGCCCTCCACCCCAAAGTTCTTAATATAATGGTGCCGATTAAGGAGTAACTGGATAAATACTCATGCCACTTTACTCATCTTCTGAAATCTTTCCCATAATCCTCTTCTCAAGCTTCTCATTTCCCCCATTGTCTTTTCCTAGCCCTGTTCACTCTGACACACGTAGGTCTTTTCTCTCTTTGGGATCCCTACCCCCCACCCCCCACCGTTCACATCTCTTTCCCTTCCAATGCCTCCTCATCTCGATTTTTCTTCCATGAGTAACGAACAGTGACAGGCTTCTCTAGCTTTCCTTTCTTTCTGCCCTGCCTCAGATTTCAGTCACCTGAAACAGGCCCTGTCCTTGGCTGACTTTTCTCTCCAGTTCATGCTTCTCCACCTCCCTCTTTCCTGTGATATGGATCAGGCTCTCTCCCTTGACTCCACATACCATGAAGCGCACTTCTCGACTTTGCAGCAGACTTCCACAGGTCAGGCAAGTCTCCTAGTCTTCTTCCTGCATTGCCAAGCCCATAATTCCAATTCAATCACACAAACGAATCATTGAGCTCCTACTATGAACTGGGCGCTGGGGATACAGTGACAAAACCAAACACTGACCCATGACTTTGAAGGAAATTATATTAAGGGTTATAAGTATGCAGCTCTATTTCATTTACGAGATAGTTTGATGAACAAGAGAGCAGTAAGTCTCAGGGCGGGGAGGGATCAGGAAGACTGGTTTCTCATACTAGGTGGCACCTGAACTGAAGCTTAAAAGAGGCTAATGATTGTTAGAGGCGGAGGTGAGAAGAGAGGGCACGAGGTACAGTCTGAGCAAAGACACAGCGACAAAGGATGGTGTGTGAAGTCTGAGGAACAACCAGTAGTCCGGCCTCACTAGAACACAGAATGCACGAAGAGGAATATTGTGAAATGTGTCTAGAAAAGGTTGACTGGAGCCAGATTATACCTGGCTTTAAATACTAGCCAGACTGTATTTTATCTTGTAGACAATAGGGAACCATGGAAAATCTCTGAGAAAAGGGGGAAGGAGTACAAGGAGGAAATGATGAGACTTAGGCTCTAGGGACATTATTTAGGGAGCTGGGTAGAGCAGTCATGCCAAACTCAAATAGAAATTGTGGCCATTAAGCTGCACATAAGGATCCCCCTGGGTCACTTCTTGACTTAGTTCTACAACACAATATTATCTGTGCTCCACTGTATTTTTATTTGTTTTGTTAAATATTTTCCAATTACATTTCATTTTGGTTTGGGCTGCACTTGGGAGTATTGTGGGCCTCTGACCCCTCTGTAGAGGATGGCTAGGTAAGGGAGCGACTCGAAGGAGGGAAATCAATACTATCTGAGCCTCTTTCCTACCCCTTCAGGGGTGAACATATTAAGCACTTATCAAGTTTTACAAAGTGCTTCACTCGCAACAAACAGGCAAGGTAGATAGTGTAAATAACATTAGCCCCATTTTCCAGAGAAGAAAACTCAGACTGAGAGAAGTGATCTTGCTCATGGTCACAACTGTGTATCAGAATGGGATTTGAATCCAGTACTCTCCAGACAAAAAGTCAAAAGCCTCTCGAAAGGATAAATAAATTCGCATGCCTTGTGAAGTTCTGTATTTTTTAAAAATAGAGTTTTATTTAGTACTGAAATGTAATGCTAATGGTTCACTAGACGACTTCAACATAACCAATGATCAAGAGGGAGGAAATTATAGGCTACCAAACGCAAACTGTTTCCATGCAGCAAAGGAGCAAGTTATGATGCTGGAAGTGGAACACGATCATTTCAATTGCTAACAAAAATTCCATCTTCCTCTAACTGTAACTCTCCTTTGCTCGATATCCATAGCATTCTGTTTACAGGACGTGGGTTTCTTCTCTTTGCACAATGCAGACAATTATGGCCTGCTCATTCCTCTTTCCTCTCTGCTTCCTCCAACCCTATGCCTCCCACCTACAATGAACAAGTTCATCCCAAAGTCATATTTTTCAGTCTCTTTTTTCATCTTGGAGGTACCCAATGCATCATTTAAAACCGAAGCTGATTTCTGAAAGTTACTGTTAAGGGCCATAAAGCAGAGAACTAATATGTAGCATTACTGTTGGGGCTTTATTTTAACAGCATTACTAACAGTGACATTTATCCTGCTTAACCTCACCCCATGTCCCCTGGGAAAATGTCAGCAGTCTTATGCTCCTAATACAAATGAATTATCAAAGAGCTTGCGAAATATAATCATCTAAATATATTCCCGATCGGGAAGGAACATCTGGTACCAGAGTTCAGCACCAAAATGACTTAATATGCCAGTTAAATGAAAAAAAAAAGACAATTAAGATGGATCCACCTGCTGCAATTCTTTAGATGAGAGCAGTGTCCCATCTTGGACAGAATACTTTTCATTTGTTTTCATGAAACTCGGAATTATGTTTTGAACATGCTCGTTTTACTGTTTCTTGGTCCCGGATGTGAATATCATCCTATTTATGAAGACAGTTTATTCCCTTGATAGAAGCTTTCCCCACTGCTCCCCAACCCAACCTCGAGTTATGTATAGCAAGTCATTTCCATCCCTGCCCAACCTGCCAATGATGGCGGATGGGGGTGAGGCAAGGACCATTCTGTCACCTCCAGTTCCAGAGAAGGTGATTGTCAGACATTCCATGAGCACACATCCCAATCACCATTCGCCAGAAACACCGTTTTCCTTATTACGAGGAAGGGATACTAGCTTCACAATCACAATGAGCAGTTTTCACGGAAAGGGTCCAATTTAGGTTTGTAAAACTTTCTTGTGCTTGTATATGGAATGATGGGAGATGTCACCCAGCCTAAATCATTTCAAAGCACACTTCACAGAGATAAAAGCAATGCAACATACCCCTCGATGGTACTAGGAACAAGGCTTCTGAGCAGTGATCTAAGGGAAAGGCTTCGCTTTTGTGTTTTGTAAAGTGACACGATTCTTAGTATAATGCAATTCGTATGAACTTTCTTGGAAAGTGATGAGCGATAAGAAAGCCAAGAGAGTATACTCTCCATGTTCAAATACACAAACGTCCAAGATACATTATCTATTTGAATGGAAGCTCCTAGCAAGCAGGGACTTGTTTTCCCTTTGGCTTTAAACACAGTAGGTACTTAATGGGCACTTAGACACTTTTGTTCAGTTTGATCAATTGGATATCACATCATCTCAGTAGGACAATGCAAGCTTCTAGAGCAAGGGTCGGCAACCTTTTTGGCCGTGAGAGCCATAAACGCCACATTTTTTAAAATGTCATTTCGTGAGAGCCGTACAGTGCTCACAGTGCCGCTCCTGTAACAGTGCCTGAAAAAAATGGACTTTATGGCTCCTGCAGAAAGAGCCATACGTTGCCGACCCCTGTTCTAGAGGTTAGAGCCTTTTTGTTTTTGTGAGAGAGAGGTTACATCTGAAAAGTTCTCTACAGGCTAGAATGACTTGATTTTAAGGTTCCTTCTAATTCCAATGATACTATATAACTATGCAGATGGTATACACCAAATAAAACTTGCTGGTGACAAAAAAAAAAAACAAACAGGGAGGGAGTACTGGAAACAGCTAGGTATCATAAAGGATAGAGGCTGGACCTGGACTCAAGAAAATGAGGTCAAATCCCACTCTACAAACTATCTGTGAGGCCCTGGGTAAGTCAATCTCTGCCTAAGTTTCATCCATCTGCTAAATGGGGATAATAATAGTTCCTACCTTCCAGGATTAGCATAAGGATCAAATGAGATAGTTGTAATGTGTTTTGCAAAACTTAAAGTGCTGTATAAATACTAGTTGTAATGATGTCAATATTGGTCCACAGAAAAAGGATCTGAGTCAAATGAATTCAACTTAGCTAAATTTAACAGGGTTAAATAAACTGTCACAGGATGAAGACTGCTGCCTTACTTTTAGTTTAAAAAAACTCAGCCACTGAGGTACAGAACAGGGGAAATGAGAATATATCATTCATATGAAGAGGAGAGAAATGTGAAGAAATTGCAAACTAAATATGAGTCAAGAGCATGAGAGGACTAACCAAAAAGTGAATGTGACCTGAAGCTGCATGTCGTGTCAGTTGCCTGCAGGATGCAGGAGGCACTGGTCCTCTGGTACTCCGCCTTGGGCACACCATACATGGAGTACCATGTTCAATACTGATAACAGAATATTATTGAGAATATTGACAAAATGCAAAAAGTGGAGATGATAGTGACTAAGATGGTGAGAGGGATAAATAATTTGGTAAAGATGGAGAGATATGGGCAAGGCAAGAGTACATTAGGCAGCTTTGGAACTGAGAATCATCATCAATAAATGACAACTGATAACTGTGTCAACTTTAGAAGGAGATCTCCAGATGAGTGCCTCATCGATGATTTGAATGAAGGTATAAATGGCAGCCATGGGTAATGAATTTGCAGAGGGCACAGAGGAGGGAAAGCTCTATGGCAAAATAAGAATTCAAATATCTTGGATCCCAGAAAGCAGCATGCTAAAGAAGGAAGACCACAGTGTATAGAGTCAGAGGATCAAATTAAATTTCTGACTGGTCTTCCATTTGCTTGTTGTGTGAGTGAGGAAAAATAAGCAATATCAAATAAGACAATATTTTAATAGGGATAAATGCAATATTTTATGCAAGATGGAGGGGAGATCTATATTTATTCTATAGAAAGCAATTCATCTGGGAACAAAGGACTAAGATTCTGGTGAACTATAAAACCTCAATATGAGACAATGGGGTGATATGGCTGCCAAAAAAGCGATTGAAATCTTAGCGTTAAGAAAGGCCTGGTGTCCATTATTAGGGAAGTAATAGACCTAAATGACCTTTGCCCTGGTAAGACCATATCTCAATTATTGTACTCAATTCTGGGCACCACATTTAAGGGAGGGCACTGATCAACTGGAGAATGTCCAGAGTAAGGGACACAGAATGAAATGTTTTTGTTACATGATCATCAAAAAGATGCTTAGACTTCAGTCTCTACTGTTTTTCCCTAAGCTTGACTGTCTCCCCCTGTCATATGAAGATCTTGGATAGGATAGTACTTAAGGGTCTTCAAAAATCCAAAGATTCTATGCTGCTCGTTGCCTGCCCTTCATTGTGCATCAGTTTTCTCCAGTGTCACATAAAATTGCTGGATTGAATGGCCATCAGGGTTTCTTATAGCACACACTTTTTGGGAGCCTCACTGTCTTCCTCTTCCTGAGTTTGAGTTTTCTCCTGTATCTCAGGAGGATTTGAGACTGGTTATGCATTCAATGATCATATAGATGATCGTAATTGCCATATCTATTTGTCCAGCCTTGTAGTTGTTTTTTCTTCATTTTTGAAGAGGTCCAGTGGCATTGTCGGGTGACATCTTGACTTGTTTGTGAACTGGATATAAGAAGAGACACACAAAGCCATCGATCTCACTTTCTTCCAGAGAACATCCAAGTCCAGTGGCAAGATACAAGTCAGGACAATTGGCAATAGCCTGGGATGCATTGAATGACACTTGGCTTCAACGTCTGACCAGATTCCAAGTACTCCACAGTTTCTGCTTCAGCCACCTTCATAACTGTTCAGATGAATGATCTCTGCTCATTCCACTGGGGGAAGTCTTCACATGCATGGGGTAGACATTTCTCCTAACTCACCAATGGGTCTGAGGCCCAAACCAAGATGGTTTTACCAGAGGATGGCCAGTGTGCATGCTACAGCTTCTTGAAGCCACAGGCGAGAGCTGCATGAAAGGTAGACCCCAAAGACGAATGAGCAGACTTGAAAAGGGCTTGGCAAGCTCTCGCACCAGAGGTGTGTTTACAAATTTGACAACTCAGATATGTTTAGAAGACTATCCCTCTCCATATTGTATAACTCACAACTGACTCATATGAGATGAATCTTTTCTCTCATGGATCCACATGATTCAGAGTTAGGCCAGCCTTGACCAGATTTATGAAGTGGTCAGACTTCAACATCCTCCTATATCTTCTTCTCTTTTTTTTTTTTTAATTTTTCTTAAACCTTTAACTTCTGTGTATTGGCTCGTAGGTAGAAGAGTGGTAAGGGTGGACAATGGGGGTCAAGTGACTTGCCCAGGGTCACACAGCTGGGAAGTGTCTGAGGCCGGATTTGAACCTAGGACCTCCCATCTCTAGGTCTGACTCTCAATCCACCGAGCTACCCAGCTGCCCCCCGCCATATCTTCTTGTAACACCTTCTGCCATCTCTGAGCTTAGAGACCCTCAGGCTTCCCAGAGTAACCTTTACACTTATTAGCTACCTAGGAAAGGAAGAGAGGCAAGCACTGCTCAAGTATGCCATCCCAAGACAATAGCTCATGCTTTAAAAGAGTTCCTTTCTCTTCTCTCCAATCAGAATTCCATTTAGCCAATATTGAGCCCAAATGTAGTAACTAATACAAGTTATTTGATAATTGAATCAATGTCAAAGTGTTGATTCTTAAAGAGCTTATTATGACATCACTTATTTGATGAACAGTCTTGTCATTTTTGCTATTTTGGTGGGGCAAAGCCATGAACGGCGAATCTCTTTCTAATTATTCAGGTTCTCTTTTTTCCGTAACAGCTGACTAGGAGTTGTATTTATGTTAAGTAATTTCCATATATGCTCTGGTAGGTTGATTCTCACCTATATTATGCTTTTTGTAGGGGAGGGTTAAGTTACTGCTGCCTTTTGTTTTTATGATACTGAAATTTCCCAGATATTCCCTCTTCTATCCAGTGAAACTTCCAAATGTTAACATGGAAAATAAAATATTTAAGTAAAACCAACCAACATTGAGAATGTGTTTGATAGTTTATGTAGCATTCCATATCAGGAGTGCCTTATTGCCTTCTCTACCAAGAGGAGAGAAGTACGTTTTTCACCATTTCTTCTTTAGAGCTGAGATTTGTTATTACAGTTAATCAGAGGTCAGCTATCTTTCAGCATTTGGGGGGCTTATATTACTGCAATTGATTCTGTAGTTACTTCTAACGGAATTTCTCTTTTTATTTCTTTCTCTGGGGTTTTGTCAGTACTATACAGAAAGACTGATGATTTGGTAGGCTAAAAGAAATGTGCTCCAGTATTCTGTTCTTTATGCCATGGTTGAATGACCTCCTGTGGTACTCTGATTATAAGAAATAATACATTCCTCCCTCTTCCTCTCCTAGCATATTTATTTTTCTTTTCGTTTTGTTTTTGGACACCAAAGCCAAGAGGTTCTCACTCTGTGAGACATGACTCTTAGGGAGTGTAGGACTCTGGAGACACAATTCCTTCCCACCCCTCCACCCTTTCAGAATATAAGCACTGGACTATAGCCCTTAACCCTTTACAATGATCATTTTAAACCTTTCTTAATCTTCTTTCATCCACTTGTCTAAAGACTGTCCAACTCTGGTTTTCTCAACAGGATACTTAGAAGCCATCGACTGATTAAAATCCATTTCTGCTCTCCAGGATTAAAATTAACTTTGTAGGATATATAATTCTTGGGTCTAAGTCATTTTCCTTTGTTTTGGGGCATATCATGTTTCAGTCTTTCTTGTAGTTGATGTATGATCATCCTTCGTGATTCTGACAAGAGTTCCTTGATAAGTAGCCTAGACAAAAGGTAATCTAGCTACTATTATGTGGTTATTAATATGCAGAAAAATAAACCAGGAATCAAAGTTTTGAACAAAATAGTGAAGAAACTATATATGATAAATTGTTATAGAGAATTCTTCCTCTTCAACACTGCACGGTGTTTACAAACACTGATCGTGAGCTAAGACATTTCTTATTCTTTGGATTTGGCAAAAGGGAGATGGATTTTGGTGCAACATTTCAGTGGGCCATACTGTAGAAAGTCAGACGTGTGCATTTGAAGAGAAGATGCCTAGTGAAGACAATGCCTTAAATTGGGCGGCAGCAGGCTACAGCCCACTGGGCAAATTTGACTCTCTCCCTAAGAATATTTCTGTATGGCTCAAGGGCCAAAAATTGTTAAAAGGTAAAAACCATTTTTAGTTCGCAGGTAGTCGACCGGATCTGGCACGGGGCACGGTTTGCTGACTTCTACCTTAAACAAAGTGCCAGCATCACTGATGGTAGAATTTTAGACAAGGAGGACAGAGACTTGAAGGCACCCTCAAATTATACCACTCCCTTTCAATCCTGAGAAAGCTTTGGTTCTGAGTACTTTCCAAGCCACATAACAATGAATCGGCCTGGTATTAGGTAAGAAACCTTTTTAGTTAGGCCTGAGAAGACAGAAACAGCTTTTTACTTTACTCCATGACAATGTTTGTCCATGCAAAATGGATGCCGACCTCTGTGCTGCCCGCTTAATTTCAATCAACCTTTTCTTCTCTGGGCAGAGTGGTGAAAAGGATGATACTTGCCCTTGAGAAAATAGCAGCTACAAGCCAAGTCCCCCCCAAAGTGGATTAAACAAATGATTTTGAAACCTTTTTACAATTTACCTCAACAAATTGAAACCACAATTATACAAGTTTATCATAAAATACTCTAATATCAACAGAGATTCACAAAAGGCTTCTGGTCTCTCCATCGACGAGGAGTGAACAGTAAAGAACGGGAATGCAGAGTTTTATTGGCCACCAGAGTAACCAGTAATAGCTGGCAAAATAAATCATTTTAATCCTACCGAGAAAAAATTTCATGTGTGCCTTTAGAAGCACTACATTAAGGGTTTTCGAAAGTGAAAAGTTTTATTCAGCCATAAAGTAATAAAATGAGAATATGAAAAACAACATTGAAGAGTCCTAGGAAGTCTTTTTATGCTGTAAATGAGCCAAAATTGAAATGGCATTTAATGACTAATAATAATTTGACCTCTTGAATTATTAGACTATTGAATGGTATACAGTGCTAAGTAGAAAGAGATTTTAATTTCAAAGATAACCAAATGAAAAGCTAAATTAAACTGATAAAATCTCTACTCACTTAATTTAAATTATTGATAGTTCTCCGTAACTCAGAACAAAGCCTCTTTGGGAGACTCGGTCACTCTTTTCAGAGGTATTTGATTTCCTTTTTGGGTGACTTCTTGTGAGATTCATTTTCTATTTCTGTTCTCTAGTTTTGATAGGTGGGGGGAGGGGGGGTCAAAGGAGCAGAAGTGGTGGGGCAAAAAGCGAGAGGAAGGGAAACACTAGCAGAGGAGGGGAATATTGGAGGCAGCAGAAGGGAAAGGGAAAAGGAGAAAGAAATACCATTTTTGGACAATTTACAATTATTGTATCATGCCAAAGGAAAGGAAATTAAATTTTTTTCAGCTTTATAAAGAATAATTTGAAACCATTTTTGATTGCACAAACACCTACAGATATTATACATTTTAAAGCACGTCATCTGTTTAAGGGTGCAGTCGCGCCCAATAACAGAGCTATAGGTATTGGTTTTATTTTCTTTAATTTTTAAAGCCCTTTGAATCAGTTCTGTGGATCAGTTCCAGGGCAGAAGAGTGCTAAAGGCTAGGCAATGGGGATCAAATGCATTGTCCAGGGTCACATGGCTAGGAAGAATCCGAGGTAAAATTTAAATCCAGGACCTCTTGTCTCTACGAAGTACTGGTTTTAAGGGAATTGTGGTTGGAATCTTTATTGAAAGGATACCTGATAAGCACTGTCTAAAGAACCGAGTTAAGGAGAACTGGCTCTAGAGTTTTTGGTCAAATGACTGAAATAATTTCATCTAGGATAGATGTAGCAGAAAATAGCTCAACCTATATACACTCAACCTAATGCATATTGTTGGAAGTACTTTTGTATTAGGCTGCTGTGATCCTTGGTGCCAAGTCCCTTTGTCTCTCAGAATGGTGTTGTTCTCTTCAAGCTTCCTCTGAGCAGAATTCTACCGTCTGTGGGCCACTGATGCAAACAGTCTAACTATAATCTCTGAGAGGTTACTGGAGTAAATCAATGAGGGAGCAAAAGTCTTTCTGGTGACATATACGAATTTAAACAGATGGCTACTGAGGATGACCTGGAAGAAGTACAAGAGTGGGAAAGGCAACTCAGTCACTGGCGAGTTGTTGTCCTTGAGATATATGGAGGTGGCACTTCTTGGCAAGATGACAAGAGAAGAAGGTAGGATAAAAAGAGCTGCCAGCCTGCCCTTCTCAGGGAGGGCTCATCTACTTTTTCTTTTTTTTAATTTTAAACCCTTAACTTCTGTGTATTGACTTATAGGTGGAAGATTGGTAAGGGTAGGCAATGGGGGTCAAGTGACTTGCCCAGGGTCACACAGCTGGGAAGTGTCTGAGGCCGGATTTGAACCTAGGACCTCTCGTCTCTAGGCCTGGCTCTCAATCCACTGAGCTACCCAGCTACCCAGCTCATCTACTTTTAACACCTTAGCAGACAGGCTTGAGATGGCCAGTGATTCTGAAGAGTGGCAGAATGTGGAAACTTAGCTAACTGATTATCTAAAGATGGTCTCAGACCACAATTCATATCCAACTGCCCTGGGCTTCTTGGGACATCTTGCTATTACCCGTCCTGCCCTTGAATATATATGCCTATTTCGCTATGCTTACTTTCTACCTCTAGTTTTGGGAACCATAATCAAATCAATACTACCACTGCTTCTCAAAAAACGTGTGAATCAATCAGTTGCCCACTCACCAATCTCAGTAACTTGATAGACTGCAACTCTCTTCCCCGATCCTCACTACCCTGCATATGTTGTAAGCTTCTAGAAGGTAGGTACCATTCCCCTTTTTGTTTGTAGGCACCGTTATCACTGATAAATGCATTCTCATTCTCAAATGTTGAAGAAGTCAACATAGATTTAGTGAGCTGCCTTAATTTCTCAAAAGGAGTTTCTAGTCCTTACAAACATTCCAGGACTATGATCTCTGGGTTCAAAAACTTCAGAATATGAGACTAAGTTCTCATCTCCTAAAGGTTTCCACCAGTCTGCTCTATTCCATTGTACCTGTCCAAGTCTGCTACTATAGTACTTGGGCGGCATGTCCTATTGAGAACTCCAATGGCTCTTCCACAGACAGAAGGAATTGCTCCCTTAGAAAGGCTTCTTAGCTTTCTATAGAGATCCTTGAATGAGAAGCAGCTATTCTTGACGCCATGGAGATCCCCATTCTCAAGGCCAATCATGACCAGTTGTCTATAGGTGTACTATCACTGATCAGGGAAGTTTTGCTGCTATGCATATTGGCTCATCCTCAGTTAGGCACTTAAAGATCTGTTTCTACGTAATCTTGCCACCTTTTGTCTCTGCAGGGATGCTGGTATGCAATACTGGTTTGGATAATTTAACCTAGAGAGTAGTGCCTTGCATGGCTTCTTGTATGCTTGGGAAAGGACCTCACATTTCTGCAAAATGTCCCTCGCCTCATGGAGGAACTTTCAACACTTCCACCTTCCCAACACATCCAAAATAAGGAAGTCTCCCTGTGGATATGAATCCATCACAGTACATCAGTACAACTTCCGTTCAGACATAGTGCTAATTTTAGCTCAAGTCACATACAATACAACAACTATGAATACTTAAGCATATACATATGCTCATTATTTTAGAACAATAGCTTTGACCTGCTTTTTAACATTTAAAAATCTTGCCAACCAATCATTATTATGAAAAAACATCTCTGGAGTTCTCAATGAATCCCTTAAGTACTAGAACATCCAAAATGAAGCTTCTAGTAGAGCCACTTAAACTAGCCAGTTTCACATCTTCCCTCCGATACTCACAGTCTCATGGAATCTGAACAATTGAAGGATTGAGATTTCTTCTATAGAAATACTGTCATGTTTTATTTTTGATTTCCAAATGTAATACTCTCCATTCCACTCCCCAGAAATCTATCCTTTATAATAAAGAATTTAAAAAGACAAGGGAAAGCAACTTAATATAATTCATCAAAATACAGTGCTTGGCACAGAGTAAGCAGCATATAAATTCAGTGTTCACTATTCTTATCTTCCTTCATTATTAGCTACTATTATTGTTATTATTATCAATTAATTCTGACAGTATACACAATGTTCCTAAGCCATATTTTCCCACCTTTGCAAAGAAAAGAGGTGAGTGCATTTGCTTATTCTTTCTCAGGGATTGAGTTTGCTCATCATAGCTTCACAGCATTCAGTTTGGGGTCACTTCCTTCCATTTTCATTGTTAGGTCAATGTATCTATTGCTTTCCTGGTTCTGCTTAATGAACTTTGAAACAGTTCTATTTTTAAAATTCCATTTTATTCTATTTTCAGCCCTGAATTCTCTGTCTTCCACCTCCTTCCTCTCATTGAGAAAGCAAGAAAAACAAGACTCATTGAAAATATGTAGAGTCAAGCAAAACAAATTCCTTCATTAGCCAGGTCTAAAAAACATGCTTTCCTCTACTCTGAACCCATCACCTCTCAATCTGGAGATAAATAGCATGTTTCACCACTAGTTTTCTTGAATTGGGGTTGGTCCTTATACTTATTTCTGTTTCAAAACTTTTCAAAGCTATTTCACTCTATGATATGATATGATACTGCTGTTATGGTACAAATTGTTCTCCCAATTCTCTTCACTTCACTTTGCATCAGTTCTTTTAAGTCTTGCAATGCTTCTCTGATGTACTGAAATTGATTACTTCGTAAGGAATAGCAATATTCCATTACATTGATGTATCGCAATTTTGGTTATCCTCTAATCAAATGATTATATGCAGTTTTTTGTTTCCAGTTGTTTGCTACTAAAAAAATAGGCATGAAGATATCTAAATGGCTTGTCTTAATGTCACACCACTGATCAGAAAAAGAGAAAAATTAAGTCAAGTAGAATCAATAATATATCTTGTAATCACTGCTTAGAAATGACTTAAGTTACCCTTAAATCCCAATATTCAAGAAAAAGACTGGCAAAGGAAAGGACAGGCCCCAAACTAGATGATTTACTTTCTTATCAATACATATATGTGAAATATATACAAATGAAATGAACACATCTAGTTTATATAAAACATATATATGTATATATATATGAAAGTAAAGCATCTGGCTTTGTATATAAAGTGCATACAATGTAAATATATGTATTTATAAATGGGTGTATATATGTATATATATGATGCTACTATTGCATAATTTTTTTCTAACCATAGGGACATAAATGATAAGCAAAATTTCCAAGCCTTAAAGAAAAGATAGGTTTATTATGGGAGGGCCAGGCCCACAACAAAGCTGGACCCCTGGTCAAGACCAGAAGAACCCGAGCACTGTGAGAGACCTTTTTTTGTACCCCAAAGAATTAGGCAACTTCTATACTAGTACAAAAAATAGCCTATGTCAGCGACAAAAATAGAGATGTGGACTGGTTGAAGTAATCAGGAAATACTTCTCATGGGTAGATGAAATCATTTGACTGTGACTTAAGAATCACTTGATGGAAAGGGGGTAATGGATATGCCAGGGCTGATGATGCAAAAGATAAGAGGGGGCAGTGTTGAGTGGTACCAAGTTTTGAACTAAAGGTCAGGCATCCTGACGTATAATGGATCACAAGTGAGGATGCCTGATAGAGGAACTCTGAAGGGTGGGGCTGACACTAAGCCTATGCAAAAGCAATTATTTCCTTAATCCAAAACCTTAATACTTATACCAAAATCTTCACTTATACTTATACCAAAATCAAAAGCCTGCTAAAATCCTGAGTTAGGCGAACTATCTTAGAATTACAATTATGATTATCTCAAGACTACTGATAACATTAAAATCTAATGAGGGGATAGGGGGATTTTTCTCTCACACTACATAATAATGCGTGTGTGTGTGTGTGTGTGTGTGTGTGTGTGTGTGTGATATTTTTCATTTCCAATTGATTTTATTCTAGGAAGAAGGGGGTAAAAGTAACAAAGAGAAATTGAGAATTGTGGATCTTAAACCTGGAAGGAACCTCAAGAGCTCACCTAATCCAGTTACCTATCTATCTTCAGGCAGGTAAGAATTTATCTTGTTTGACATATGAGGCAACTGTGGCCTAGAAAGCTTAAATACTAAGACCTTAAAGCTAGGAGTTGACAGAAGGCATTATCTGGAGATCATAAATAGGCCCCAAATATCATAGGAACATATGGGAAAACATCCACACCATTTCTATGACCCAGAAGCAGAAATCAATTATCTCAGTTATTTAAGGAAATGAAGCCATGTTATCTATATTTCTAGTAGCATAGTTATCCTTTTATTCCTAGATGGGGGTGGGGGAGAATATAAAATAGTCGATAAACATTTTAAACAGATCATTAGAATGTTCTAATTAGCTCAAGGAATAATGAATTTCATCAACCAAATGAACTAAAAACCAAAGTTAACAACGTGGTTAATTATGGTTATTTTGTTTCCTAAATATAGATCGTTATGATCCTAAAAATGGATGCGGTCCTCTAGCAGAAGTGGAAGATAGTTAAAAAGGTCTGCTGGTTTAAGACTCCTATCATACTTGAAAAAATTTCCCAACATTCTTAGAAGCTTTCTGTATTTGATCAAATTATATGGTGAATTCAGGCTATAAAATTTTACTTCATAGGTTATTTTCCCTATTTACATACTTTGGGATGGAACTAGAGCAAGAGTTCTTAACCTGTGGTCCATTTAAAAAATTGGAGGACGTGGCGGCCGCGGACGAGGAGGCTTTGGGGGCCGAGGCACAGGAGGCAACTTTGGAGGTCGAGGTGGTTTTGGAGGAGGAGGAGGAGGAGACAACAAGCCACAAGGGAAAACAACAAAGTTTGAATAGCCCCCCGCCCATTGGACAGACTCTGGGGTTGGAGCCTGTCGGCCAATGGCTGACGGAGCCTTCTAAGGACATTCCACGACAAACATGACATCAGAGGAGTCTTCTTGGAGAAAGCCGAATGACATCTCACGGGAGAGCGTGTTGGTTTTGACTGGATGGACGTTCCATATAAACTTTTTGCAGAGACGGGTGATAGATGTGGGAAGTTGCCCTTTTTGTCTATGAGTTGTCTTGAGTTTATAATGTTATACCCCATGTACAAAACCATTTTTTCCTACAAAAAAAAACACAAAAAAAATTGATAACTGTATCAACATAATTGGTTTTCTTTGTAATCCTATGTATTTGAATTTCTCCATTTAAAAACATTCTGAGAAGGGATCTGTCAGTTTCACCAGAAGACTAAATGTGCCCACGACACTAAAAAGGTTAAGGGTCCCTAGCCTAGAGAGATGTTAGGAAAGATGACCTTTCTGACTTAAAAGGAAAAGACAGGGAGAGAGCGAGAGGAGGGAGGAAGGGAGGGAAGGAAGGACATAGAGACAAAGAGACACACAAACAGAGATATGAATACAGTTGGGTTTTTTTTGTCTTAAAAGAATAACAATTTGGAGCTACAGATAATGACTCAGGAAAACATGGCACTCCTCTCTTCAAGAAATGGCAATGACTCAATATCACCATTAGGACAAAACACAAACTCTTCAGCTTGGGATTTGATAACATCCTCAGTCTGACTCTAGTCTACCCCTGTAGGCTCACTGTATATCATTTCCATTTATGAACTCTTATATTCCAGCCAAATCATTTTACATATTTTCTCTTGAACTTAGCATTCCATCTCCAGAATCCATGACTTTGCGCAGGCTGTTCCCCGTACCTACACAATACTCTTTCCTTATTTCTGCCTATTTAAACCTCTAGTTTCCTTCAAGGCTCAACTCATGTACCATCTAGTGAGGGAAGCCATATATGATCTCTTATGGGTCACTTCCTCCTCCTCCAAGTATCATCTATATAAATTTTTCTTTTTACTTTTGTATTTCATCAATAGAATGTAAACTCCCAGAAGACAGAGATTTTACATGCCATTTTAACCTTTCTACTGTCAGTGCCTCTAACAAAAGGTAGACACTAAAGAAACATTTAGTGCATTTAATTAGACAAGAATTAGACTAGATTGGGACTTAACATTATAATAGTCTCTTTTACCATATAATAATAAAATTTCCCACATGTAATTCTGTAAAAACCTGCTGAAAAAAATTTTCACTATCCTTCTTGTTTTGCTTTAGGCAAGAAAGCCTTTTTTTTAAAAACTGGAAATGAATCAGTTGCGAATAAGATGATCGAAGGACTTACTAGAATTCTTGAGCCTGCCTAATAAGTAGCTGGAATTGCATATCCAAAGTCACTGTCTTTGTGCTTTTATTCATCTTCAAACAGGAAAAACCTTGAAATAGGATCATGGTGGGAGTTTTGTTCCACCATAGTCTTATGTGACCAAATTAAAGAGAAGCAAGTTCAGAGCTTGCCACCTCCCCTTATTGACCATATCATCTAAATCAGATACTTCAAAAAAAGAAGGTAATTTGTTAGAGAAAAGATGATGTATAGTAAAATTATTTCTAGTTTAACTTGGTTTTATTTTGAAGCTAGGCTTCTCAGAGTTAAAAAAAAACACAGTCTCACCCATCCATGAAAAACAAAAATATTCCTACAATGTATCCCACAAGTGGTGCTTGAAGATGCCAAGCAGAAGACAGTCTATTAGCCTTTTGGATGGCATGAATTATGAAGTCTTTCTTTACAGTAGGTCTTAGACTACCTCTTTCTACCTTCTACCCATCTTTTGGCCTCTGGGGCCAAAGTATGTGACAGCCTTTCAAATACTTGGAGATAGATATGAAATTCTCTCTCATGCGGCTCTCTCCTAAGCTAGACATCCTAAGGTCCTTTATCATCCAGAGTCTTCCTCTGGTCATTCATAAGCTTATCAATATCATTCCTAAAATGTGACACCTAAATCTAAATACTTAATTGCAGATGCAGAATTACAGAAAAAAGGAACTAAAATATATATTTGGTGACAAGTATACGTATTTACAATATTTTTGCATTGAATTAAGCATAATTTCACAGCCATTCCTCCTCATTTTCCAGTTTTTTTGCCACCACAAAGAGCGTGGTTATGGATATTTTTGTACAAGTTTTTTCCTTATTATCTCTTTTGGGTATAAACCCACAAGTGGTATGGTTGGATCAAAGAGGAGGCAGTCTTTTAAAGCCCTTTGAGCATAGTTCCAAATTGCCATCCAGAATGGTTGGATCAAATTCACAACTCTACTAGCAATGCATTAATGTCCCAATTTTGCCACATCCCCTCCAACATTTATTACTTGAACCCATCCTTGCATTCCTGGTATAAATCCCACTTGATCATAGTGAATAACCCTCGTGATCACTGGCTGGAGTCTTTTTGCTAGTATTCTATTTAAGATTTTTGCATCTATTTTCATTATGTTCAATAGGGAAGAAAAAGAAATTGAAGGTGTTAAAATAGGCAATGAGGAGACTAAGCTATCACTCTTTGCAGATGATGTGATGGTATACTTAAAATATTAGGAAAACCATTCACATAATTGACCATATCAACAGTCTAACAAACAAAAATCACATGATTATCTCACTAGATGCTGAAAAAGCCTTTGACAAAATACAGCATCCATTCCTATTGAAAACACTGGAAAGTATAAGAATAGAAGGATCTTTCCTAAAAATAATAAACATTATTTATCTTAAACCATCAACAACCATCATTTGCAATGGGGACAAATTAGAAGCATTCCCAATAAGATCAGGGGTGGAACAAGGATGCCCATTATCACCTCTATTATTTAACATTGTACTAGAAACACTAGCAGTAACGATTAGAGAATTTTCAACACATCTCAGCAGCAAGAATTAGAAAGAGAAACACCATTTAAAATCACCCTAGACAATATAAAATACTTGGGAATCTATCCACCAAAACAACTGCTTGAACACGAGTTGATGAGGACATGGTTTGGGATGTAGACTCTAAACAACCATGCTAGTACAAATATCAATAATATGGAAATAGGTCTTGATTGATGACATATCAAGAAACCAGTGGAAATGCGTGGTGGCTATGGCAGGGGTGTTGGGGTGGAGAGAGTAAGAACATGAATCATGTAACCATGGGAAAAATTTTTTTCTAAAAAATAAAAAATAAAAGAAATAGAAAACAACATTGATGTGAGAGATGTTAGGAAGGAAGCATTGACAGGTCCTGGTGACTGACTTTGAAACGGTAAACAGTCATGGCCAACTCCAAAATTAGTCCTGCTTGTTAAAATATATATATATACATATATATATATATATGAATACATACATATATATAAAATATACATATGCATATACTGTTCCATAATTTTTAAAGATGTAGTGGTGAATTTTGTAAAATAAAAAACTGATTCATATTTAAAAAATAATAAAAACAGTTTAGTAAGAGAACCAGCTAAGCCAAGTTATAGGTCACATCTTAAGAGCACTTAAGAGAAAAATAGAAGGAGGCAATAACAGAAGTCAGAAGTTAGAAGAGCTACAAAGTTTTTTATAAGCAACTTTTTCCCTCATCAACGTTAGTGGAGACACCATATTTGGACTTTAACCACAGGTAGGAAATATACTGCTACCATGTGACACTTCTTGAATTGTATTAGCCCTAGAACAAAAGGTGATATTAGGTATTGACCCACATGCCTTTACTTTCCCATCTATATTAAATTTTATGAGAATAACTGACACAGGCATCAAGAGTATCCTTGAGGAGGAGTTTGAAGAGAACAGACAGCCTTTCACAAGCAATATTCCACAACGAATTCTACTTTTACCCTCACCAAAAGACCTAAAAGATACAACGTTTACTGTTTATTGGCTATAAAAATACCAGATCTAGTAGAATAAAAGGCCACCTTAAAGGATCCCACAGTTCTGTCAAAATGATATGAGATTCCTTAAAATGTACAAGAGATAACTTCAATCTAACAGTAATCTGATCATTAACAGAGAGTCATAAAAGACAGCTGATGTTTTTTTACTGTCATGGAGGACACTCAGAAGAGTGTCCATGTTAAAGAATAATTCCCTGTGACTTGTAAGGTTACTCAAATGTTCCTAATTATGCATGACACTATTCTGATTGAATCAAGCTCTGGAAAATTGCAGAGCCTCCCAAATTAGACCCATAATTATTCACAAAGGTTTGGCTTAACTACCCATACTAGATAAGGAAAGCCTATTACCTAAATGAGTAAACTACAAAGTGGGGTCATGGACCCCCAGGGGGCCATGCCATAGATTCAAGGTGTATTTTATCAACCAACTGGAGAGTGAGAAGATAGGTCACATCTCACTCTCACAAAAGCAGGCAATATGGGGATTTTCTCCAATACAGTTATATTTGAAGCTTTTCATATTATTGCTTAACACTCTCTATCTCTACTCCCTTACATTTCCCTTATTCCTCCTGTGGCAGGACTGGATATCTGAGCCTTGGGGTTCATTACAACCTAACCATGACCAGGCACTTGTGGCATCTCTGCAGGCAACAATTTCTCACCATCCTCTTCTACCCAGATTACCTCAGAACTAGAGCAGAACTCTCAGAAAGCCAGATGTATGCTCCAGGGCAATAGCCAGTGAGTAATAGCTCCTCCTCTTTGTTTCATTGTCAATGGGACAGAGATACATGGGATGAGCAGGTATAAATAGGTTGTGGCTTATCACAGAGATAGCATGGCATTTTCTTTCTCCAGCACCCTCTTCTGAACTTCCCCATTTCTATTGTCAGAACCATCATCACTTCAATGCTCAGGGCTCATAATCTAAAAGGCCACCTCAATTTTCACTTTTCAGTTAATCCACATATTCAATCAGTTATCAAATCTTATTTTTTTATCATGATTCAATCATTCATCTCAGCCCTTCTTCTCCTTTTTTAGGTCTACCACATTTGTTCAAGAATTCACTGCATCAATTTGGAACTATGCCCAAAGGGCTTTAAAAGGCTGCCTGCCCTTTGATCCAGCCATACCACTGCTGGGTTTATACCTCAAATAGATAATAAGGAAAAAGACTTATACAAAAATATTTGTAGCTGCACTCTTTGTGGTGGCAAAAAATTGGAAAATGTGGGGATGCCCTTCGATTGGGGAATGGCTGAACAAATTGTGGAATCTGCTGGTGATGGAATACTACTATGCTAAAAGGAATAATGAACTGGAGGAATTTCATGTGAACTGGAACTACCTCCAGGAATGGATGCAGACTGAAAGGAGCAGAACCAGGAGCACCTTATACACAGAGACTGATACACGGTGGCACAATCAAATGTAATGACCTTCTCTACTAGCAGCAATGCAATGATCCAGGACAATTCTGAAGTACTTGTGAGAAAGAATGCTATCCACATCCAGAGAAAGAACTGTGGGAACAGAAACACAGAAGAAAAACAACTGCTTGATGACATGGGTTGATGGGGATATGATTGGGGATGTAGACTCTAAGTGATAAACCTAGTGCAATTATCAATAATATGGAAATAGATTTTGATCAATGGCACATAGTGGAATTGTGCATTGGCTATGGGAGGTGGGTGGGAGGAGGGGAGGGAAAGAACATGAATCTTGTAACCATGGAAAGATTTTCTTTTTTGGGGGGGGTACCTTAAGCATTTTTATTCAATAAATAACTTCAATAATAGCATCATAAAAAGTGAACAACTCTTAAAACAAAAAGGCACTTAAAATAAGAATGTGATCAGAAGGGAACAAGATGGGCAATTCAAATGTCCAGAGGCAAATGTACAAGGCTCTGTTATGGCACTTATTGAAAATAAAGAGAGAAGAGCAGTGATCGTCCTGTGCATTACAGTAAAACTTTCTGTTTGCTGAAAAGGCAGAATTTACAGCTCAGGTGGCAAAAGAAAAGTGTCAATATGAAATTTTACAAAAAATGATAATCGAATACATTAAAAGACTAGAAACGGTGACCAAAAGCACCAGGCTTTCAACAAAACAAAACAAAACAAAAGCATTTAAAACTAAAAAGTACCTAGTCAGCAGACACCACATGAATTAAGGCCTTTATGTAAATAATATTTTTTAAGGACCGCTTTGCAGGATAGTTTGCAGTATTATTGGCCCTGGCTTGAATTTACAAATAAAGGCTTAAGAGTTACTAGGCACCAATAGTTCTTGAAAACAGCACATGACTTTTCTTTTAAAGCTACTTTTCCCTTTCCTAACATTTTCAATCATTACACATTTTTAGTCCATCTGTAGACAGTAGGAAAATACTAATTAAATATTTTAAAATCTATTTTTATACATTTAATTTTCAACCTATGCTTAAGTTCCAGCAATGTAATCAATCAAAGGTGCCTTATAGGCAAATCTCAGTAAGATAAATTTAAAAGCAATATTTCTAACTAAGCTAATAACTAAGCAATTACTTTGGATTCAATGTATTCACAAACTCAAGCCCTGATACTTTTGTAAAGCTAAAATTTCATTTTAATACTTAATGGATAGACCTCATCATGGTGATTACTTCAACCATTTCCCTCTCAATGTGTTCTTTTCAGGATCATATTTCAAAAGATCCAGCTACCAATAGTTCAGGAGGGAAAAGGTCAAAAAGGCACAATGTGACTTTAGCTAACTAGGATAAAGATCCTATCTCAAGTTTTCTGTCAGTCCCTGGCACTGAGTTTAACTCTATGTGCAAAAAATGATACATACTGTACATTTTCAAAACCTGCATAGGAAACAACTATATGTAATGAGTTAGTGAAACTTTTTTACTGAATTAGAAAAAACTATAACAAAGTTCATTTGGAAGAACAAAAGGCCAAAAACATCAAGGGAAATAATGAAAAAAAAAACGTGAAGGAAGGGGGCCTAGCAGTACCAGATATTAAACTATACTATAAAGCAGCAGTCATCAAAACAATCTGGTACTGGCTAAGAGACAGAAGGGAAGATCAATGGAATAGACTTGGGGTAAGTGACCTCAGTAAGCTAGTGTTCAATAAATACAAAGATCCCAGCTTTTGGGACAAAAACTCACTATTTGACAAAAACTGCTGGGAAAATTGGAAAACCAATATGGGAGAGATTGGGCCAGGATCAACATCTCACACCCTATCCCAAGCTCAGAATGGGTGAATGACTTGAAAAATTTTCTTAATAGTCAATAAAAAAAGAATCCATCGCCTCTACAATAAAAGCTTAATTGATCTCTCTCTATACTTTTGCTACCTTAGGCAGCTCAGTTAACCTTAGTGAGTCTCAATTTTTTTCTATAAAATAAGGGGGTCAGATTGGTTGACTTCTAAGGTCCTCTTTAGTACTCGATCTATGGTCTCTACTTTCTCCAATCTATGCTCCATCTGGTTGTCAAGTTGATACATGTAGGTCCTGAGCAGACTGAATAATGACTCCTGTGAAATGGTCACATGTAGCAGAATTAACATTATTCAAAGTCACAATTAGATGAAATATGGTCATTTTTTTCAATTCAACTGAAACATATAAGTCAAATTCAGATATCATGTGTGATCTCTTCATAGGATTTACAATCCACACCAATCTGGACTTACCTGTATTCCTAAAACAAAGGACTCAACATGTTATTTCTCTACACAAACTCCAATGGCTCCCTATTGACTTTAAAATCAAATGTTATTTCAACTGCATCGTATCATTTTCTAATTACATTTTGTGCAAGTTTTATGATATACATAATTACTAGTATAGTAGTATAGTTTTAGAAATTATAAATCAGTAAATCTATGTATTTTATGGGAAGATAATTTTAAAAATATTATTGATAGATTACACAATCCACAAAGTTTGGAAACTACTACTTTAACTTATAATATGCAATTTCATGGATAAATTACTTATCCATCAGTATATATAGCTTGCAAGACATTTCAAGAGACAAGGACATGGGCACAGAATTCAACAGGACAAGATCTAGTTGATTTGCTTTTGGAAAAATACAAAATTATTTTAATCACTCATGTTCCAACTTGAAGTAGGAATGGCATAAATAGGTCACATTATCTCTCTACTTATATATACACCGATAGATCTATTTAGAGATAAATATAGCTGTATTTATGCCTATCTATGTATTTAGATCTATCATTGGAAGGCCTTCTCACACTGATAAAATCACAGATCCATGGAAGTGCCACCAGGAGCCTAGTACAATTGATCCCTTGTAGAGAGTGGGCAAGTAGTAAACCTTTGTTAAACAGAACTGAAAAATAACATGATGAAGTTTATCCAGCACTAAAACGAATGTTTCTGATGGCAGTCTCTGCTCAGGTAGCTATTATACAATAAGTTACTGAACACATTTGCCTAATAGAGTCATTGGCAACTAAGCATCCAGGGATGGATGATTGATTTCCAAAGGGAATTAAAGAAAATGTGATTTATACTGAAAAAAAAAATCTATCTTCTGGCAAATTTGAATTTCCCCACCTACTCTAGTTCCAGATGGAGTTTCATTCAGATTTTTGGAATGTACAGTGTTTTTTAGTACCACATTTGTCAAAATTTGGATCCTGGCATTCAGTTTTCCCCACAATCGCCTCATTTTCAAGTTGGCAGGCAGTTTTGAGGCCATCTAGGCCAACCCCAGAAGAACAAGAATTCTTTCTCAAAGAGGGCTGACAAGTGACAATACAAATGCTCCACTAGAAAGCCATCAATGAAGGGAAACCTACCACCTTTTGAGGCAGCCTATTCCTATTTGGACAAGTTTTAATTATTAAGAAGATTTTACTTAGATTAAATTTAAATTTAAATTCTTCTTTGCAACTTTCAGCTAGCTCAGCCCTTTGGGGTTGAGAAGAGGTTAGGAAACCTCTTCCCTGATAGCTTTTGAAATCACTGAAGATACCTATCATATTTCCTTCACCCTTCCACTCCTACTACTAAGTCTTTTCTTCTCCAGGATAAACATATTCTTCCTTCGACTGACCTTCATATGGATACAGATTCCAGACCCTTCATCACACTGATTTCTATCTGATGAAATGGAACTATCACCTAAATATCAACATATTTAGAAGCTTTGTGTCTCAAAGTAGGCCAAACCTGCATTAACTATTTCTGGTGGCTACATCATAGTGGAAATTCGTATGTTCACCAAGCTCCAAGCTCTAGGCTATCAAGACTTTTTGGGATCATGATTGTCATCTACTTTGTTAGCTTTTCCTCTAAACATTGCGTCATCTTTAAATTGGATAATTATGGCATCTCTATGGCTGCTCTTCTACCTTAGATGCAATACACAGTAAGGGTTTAAAAAAGAAAAAAAAAGCTCCAAATGGGAAAAAGACTATTTAATGTAAAAATTATGACATTATGGAAGGTTTCCTGTTACAAAAAATCAACTTTAAAAAGGTATTTTTCTTATTCATATTTTGAATAATATTAACAAACATGAGTATCTTTTTCAAAGAAGAGAAGAACGAAGTTTTCATATGAAAACATGTTTTCAAACTTCATGCACCTTGAATTCCTTTTCAAAATCATAAAAGAAATTTCATACATTAGTTTCAAAGGTAAACTGCTTGTCTAAATCTCCTTAATCACATTCTGTATTTCTGAGTTCATTCCTTAAAATGGCACAATTATTTGCTTCTTTTTTCCTTTTTATTTTTTAGCATCACTCTTATCACCATTTCCTCCTCTCCCTCTTATAACCTTATCTCCATAAAACAAAATACAACAATCTATAAAATATAAGCATAGTTAAGCACAACAAATCCATACACTAGAAATATCTGAAAATGTATGTCTTTGAGTTTTCACTCATCTGTCAGGAAGTGAACAGTAGATTTCATTACTTTCTTTTTTATTTAGAATTTTTCTCCATGATTATATGATTCAAGATTTTCCCCTTTCTTCTTCCCTCCCCCCTCCCGGAGCTGACAAGCAATTCCACTGGGATATAGAACTATCAGAGTTCAAAAGCCATTTCTGTGTTATTCATATTTGCAGTAGAGTGATCTTTTAACATCAAAACCCTAATCATATCCTTGTCGAACTACGTGATTGATGTATGTTTTTCTTCTGCATTCCTATTCCCACAGTTGTTTCTCTGAATGTGGATAGCTTTCTTTCTAGTACGTTCCTCTGGATTGTCCTGGATCATTGCTTTGCTGCTAGGAGAGAAGTCTATTACATTCGATTGAACCATAATGTATTAGTCTCTGTGTACAATGTTCTCCTGGTTCTGTTCTTTTCGATCTGCATCAGTTCCTGGAGTTTTTTCCAGTTTACATGGAATTCCTCCAGTTCATAATCCCTTTTAGCACAATAGTATTCCATCACCATCAGATACCACAATTTGTTCAGCCATTCCCCAATTGATGGACAACCCTTCATTTTCCAATTTTTTGCCACTACAAAGAGTATGGTTATTAATATTTTGTACAAGATTTTTTCCATATTATCTCTTTGAGGTATAAACCCAGCAGTGGTATGGCTGTGCCAAAAGGGAGGAAGTCTTTTAAAGCCCCTTGTGCATAGTTCCAAATTGTTCTCCAGAATGGTTGGACCAATTCACAACTCCACCAGCAGTGTATTTAGTGACCCAATTTTTCCATATCCATTCCAAAATTGATCACTTTCCTTTG
Source organism: Gracilinanus agilis (assembly GCF_016433145.1). Taxonomy (NCBI): domain Eukaryota; kingdom Metazoa; phylum Chordata; class Mammalia; order Didelphimorphia; family Didelphidae; genus Gracilinanus; species Gracilinanus agilis. The sequence continues at coordinate 44,122,669 of NC_058136.1, forward strand.
CTGCCATATTGGCCAGTTTGCTAGGAGTAAGGTTTGTTGTTTTAATTTGCAAAAAAATCAGAGTTGTTTTAATTTGCAATTCTTTAATCAGGAAGGATATAGAACACTTTTTCATGTGCTTACTGATATTTTTTATTTCATCATGTGAAAATTGTCTATTCATGTCCTTTGACCATTTATCAATTGGGGAATGGCTTGATTTTTTGGTAAATTTAACTTAGTTCCTTATATATGGAAAATTAAACCTTTGTCAGAGAGTTTTGTCATAAAAATGCTCTCCCAGTTTGTTGCTTTCCTCTAATTTTAGTTACATTGGTTTCATTTGTAGAAAACCTTTTTAATTTGATATAACCAAAGTCATTCATTTTATATTTTGTAATGTTCTCTCTCTCTTGCTTGGTCTTAAATTCCTTCCTTCCCCACAGATCTGACAGTATACTATTCTATGTTCACCTAACTTATTTATGATTTCACTCTTTATATTTAAGTCATTTACCCACTTTGAACTGATCTTGATATGGGATGTAAGATGTTGATCTAAACCTAATTTTTCTCATACTCTTTTCCAATTTTCCCAGCAGTTTTTGTCAAATAGTGAGTTCGTTTCCCAAAAGCTGGGGTCTTTGTATTTATTGAACACTAGCTTGCTGAGGTCATTTATCAGTCTGTTCCACTTATCCTCCCTTCTATCTCTTAGCCAGTAACATATTGTTTTGATGGCCGCTGCTTTATAGTATAGTTTAAGATCTGGTACTGCTAGGCCCCCTTCCTTCCCATTTTTTTCATTATTTCCCTTGATATTCTTGATCGTTTTTTCTTTCAGATGAACTTTGTTATAATATTTTCTAATTGTATAAAAAAGTTTTTTGGTAGTTTGATAAGTATGGCACTGAATAAGTACATTAATTTTGGTAGGATTGTCATCTTTATTATGTTAGCTCATCCTACCCATGAGCAATTAATCAATTAATGCCGTTCTAGTTATTTAGATCTAGTTTTAATTGTGTGAAAAGTCTTTTGTAGTTGTGTTCATATAATTACTGTATTTGTCTTGGTAGATAAATTCCTAAATATTTTATACTGTCTACAGTGATTTTAAATGGAGTTTCTCTTTCTAACTGCTGCTGCTGAATTTTGTTGGAAATATATAGAAATGCTGATGATTTACGTGGGTTTATCTTGTACCCTGCAACTTTGCTAAAGTTGTTAATTATTTTTAATAGCCTTTTAGTTGATTTTCTAGGATTCTTTAAGCATACCAACATGTCATCTGCAAAGAGTGATAGTTTAGTTTCCTTGTTGCCTATTTTAATCACTTCAATTTCTTTTTCTTCTCTAATTGCTATGGCTAGCATTTCCAGAACAATACTGAATAATAGAGGTGATAATGGGCATCCTTGCTTCATTCCTGATCTTATTGGGAAGACTTCTAAGTTCTCCCCATTGTAGATGATACTTCCTGATGGTTTTAAATATATACTGTTTATTATTTTGAGGAAAGGTCCTTCTATTCCTATACTTTCTAGTGTTTTCAGTAAGGATGGGTGTTGTATTTTGTCAAAGACTTTTTCTGCATCCATTGAGATAATCATGTGATCTCTGTTGGTTTGATTATTGATATGGTCAATTAGGTGTATGGTTTTCCTAATATGTGTGAATTAAATCCTTGTCCTAAGCCCAGACTAGAATTCCCTGAGCTGGTGCTCTGGACTTCTCCACAGGTATGAAATTTCAAGTGGTTTGGGTTGGCTTGTACCTCTATTTGCTCAGGCAGGGTCTTAGGATCTGGATGTTGGCTCTGTATAGGTTCCTGAACCTCAGATAGCAGATGTTGTGTGTGGGTGTGTGACTCTCTCTTGGCTTGCTCTTTCCTCCTTGCTACAGCTTCTTGTTGGGTCTGCTCTCCTATCACCCCAGTATCCCAAATGACCATTGCCTACCTTTGGGGGTTTTCTTTTTTTGAATGTTGCTTTCCACCTGTCTCCTTGTTGGTTCTTTCACTCCTGTATTCATTTTGTGGAGATATTTTAATCTTGGTTAGAGAGGTTTCTCATAGTGGCACAGAGCTGCAAAGGATTACTCCACCATCTTGGCTCCACCCCAGAAACTTCCATTATTTTCTTAATGAAATTATGATTGGTCATTTCATTAATCAGTTTTAAAATCTTTAAAAATTTTAAAAGAATTAATTATTAACATCCAAGCAGAAAAGGTTTACTTTACACTGCAATTATTCCAAATAGTTTTTCAACTTACCAAAAAAAAGCAAAATGAGGGTTTCACTTGCAATTTATGTACATAATAAGTAATAAATGAAGCCAATGCCACACAGGAGACCAATCCATTAATCAGCCTTACTTCTTCAGGCAAAAAATCTTATAGCAGTAGCATCTAATGGGTCATAGTACTTATAATGACCAAGGAAAATTGCCTCCCAGAACAGTCTGACTGGTAAAACCTATATCAGAATGATTGGAAAGTGGGGTAATATACTGGAGAAAGCACTGACTCTGATGTACAGAAATATGGGTTAAGATCCTCCCTCTGATTTACTACCTAGGTGAGTTTGAGCAAGTTATTAAATTCTTTGTGCCTCATTTTATTTATCTGTAAAATTAGGAGATTGGGCTACATGAGCTGTGAGATGTTGTCTATCTCAAGATCCATAAACTCACAAACCTGATCAAGAATGCCTCTTAAAATATCCCTAAAAACTCTGGTCATCCAGAGTTTCTTTGAATACTACAAGGGGAACTTGAAATAGGAAAGGGCAAAGTACAAAATTCTGGGGAATCCCACTGTACATCTCCCAAGGTAACGTCAAAGAATTGACTCTTCTTTGGGTCTAGCTATTCAACCAGGTTTCACTATATCTAAATATACCACTGTCTCTATCTTTTCTATAAGAATACTATGAAATTATGAATCCTGGGCTAAAATCAAGGTAAAATTATCTATAGAATTATTTTCTAAAAAATAAAGTATACTAGTCTCTTTTGTTTTTAAATTGCCTAATTTTCTTCCAGTATTTTCTCCAACTCATGCCTCATAGAAAGTCATCTCAATATGACAAATATATATATTTTTAAAAGAAAAATAGAGAGGGAAAAACACAGGAAAATAAATCAATTCAATTCATTGAAATAGTCTGAAAATGTATCTATAATGGTCCATAGTGATGGACATTCTATCTCTGCAAATCTGTGGATGTCACCCTCCCCCCATATTTCTTCCTTAACATCATGCCTATTCACTGTAATTTGGAAAAATTTAATTTTGATTCCTTTGTGTAATTCTTTCCATTTATAGGAGTGATGAATACTCTTCTAGGTTTTTAAAGTTGTTATATATATA
>NC_058136.1:44126396-44145317 GCF_016433145.1 Gracilinanus agilis
CAACCAGTTTTGTGCCCCAGGTAACAACTATATGACTATATTATAAATAGTTGTTCATCTGAATTTCTACATGAGAAGTTACCTATACCAATATATATACAAGGACAGAGAGATAACAAGTATAAAATATATTTTTCTTAATAACAAAAATAATACCCCTAAAAGGGGCAAAAGGTGTATCCCCAAAATCCCAAATATGAACTTCAGATTGTGGCTGTGGCCTTTTTTGCACTACATGCCTCATGATACATGAGCAATATCAATAAAAGTCAATTAGGCAAAATGAGTGATTTTTGTTGCATGATACTGGATTTTAAAAATCAAAATTTTGTAGAAAGGGTCACATTTTATATCCTAATTTTTTAAAGTAACAGTTTACACGTGGAAAAATATCTACTCTAAAAAAAAGTCAGTTTCTTGATTCTTTGGTTAAAATGTAAAATGAGCAAAAATAAATAAATGTTTGTTATCTCATTAACTATAAAAAAAAAGAAAGAATAAGTCAAAGAAATAACATTCATGTCAAAGAAAATGATGAAGATAAACAACATATCAAAACTTCTAGGATGATGCTAAATTATGCATTAACAAAATTTTAAAAAAGAATTATTAATGAACTTAATATATATTTGAAAACTACTAGGCTTTCTAATAATTTCTAATATTTTTGCTATTTTGCCTTTTTACATTCATTTATAATATTTCTGTACAAAAAATAGACTTTTTGGTAAAAGTTCTATCTAGTGCTGAGAAATAGGTATCTTCCTTGAGAGTCACATTTAGAGGTATTATAAGTTTTGTTTAGCTCTAATTTCTCATGCAATTTCTTCAAATGTATAGTTTTCTTTTTGTTTACTTTTCTGTTAAATTTGCCCAAATAGAAGAGATAGATATCAGAATCTCCTACCAGAACTGTATTACTCCTCTGTTTTTTTTGTAATTCACTTAATTTTTCCTTTATAAATTTAGATGTATTAGCATTTGGTGCATATAAGTTTCATATTGATGCTGGTTTGCTATGCTTTCTTTCAACATAATGGAATTTCCTTGTTTATCTTAGTTTTATGGTATAGAATTTTGTTTGGGCTATATCTAATATCATGACTACAACTCCTACAGTTTTAGATTCATCTGATGCCTAGTAAATTTTGTTCCCAAATTGATTCTCATTCCATGTATGCCATTGCCTTTTTGATGTGTTTCCTATAAGCAATAGATTGTGGAGTTTTGTTTTCCTGGATTGTTTAATCAAAAGAGTTATGAGTTGGGTTGGCATTTCTTCCATTTGTCTCTAATATTTATTTTTTACTGAATTGGGATTTGTTTGTTGTCCCTCTTCCTTTTTAGTAATACTACTGTCCAGTTCTTTTTTCTTAATGTACTCGAAGGCAACCACATTTTCATTGGATCTCTTATCCTCATTCTCAATCTTTATCCCCTCATTTGTCAACTTTTCCCCTAGCTTTGGAGTTATATTTAAAGTATTAATTCCCCTTTCTTTCTTCCTTTTGTCTAAGTATATAATTCTTCTTGCTCCCTGCATTGTGTGGTTAAGTAAAAAGCTTCTTTTTGCTCCTCTCATTCAACTTATTTTTTTTGTAAGGCTATTTTTCATTTTTATACCTTTACCTAAAAATATTTCTGTATCTTGTCCTCCTCATTAATTCTCTCTTGCTTTTCTGCCTATTCTAAGTATTTATTCTTTGAATTTTATTTTATTTTTAATTTTTTTCCCCATGGTTACATGATTCTTGTCTCCCTCCCCTCTCCTGGAGTTGACAAGCAATTCCACTGGGTTATAAATGTATTATCACTCAGAACCTATTTCCATATTATTCATTTTTGTAATAGAGTCATCTTTTAAAACCAAAACCCCAAATCATATACCCATAAATATTTATTCTTTGATTCATGGTCCGTACACTTATTTATGTCATCCTGAATCTCTGTGTTCTTTGTGGAATTAAAGCTTCTAAAATGCCAATTCTGAGTACCCTATACTAAACAATTTGTACATTGTTGCCTTGTAGATCTTGCTCCCTCCCCAATTTTTCTGTTGTGGCAAATAGTATAAACTTTTTGTGTCACTGACTGTAATTTATTGTTACATCCTTCCCTCCCCAAGATTTTTTCTCTTTCTCAAAAAATGTCCTCTCTGTATCGATGTCATCTCACCCTTAGAGGTCCTGAATATCTCCAGGAGGTCTGGTTCACTGCTTCCTAAGGTAGAATGTTATCCATGGAGGCGCACCAGTCCTTCAGAGATACTGATCTTTCTGAGCAACACAGTTTCTCCAGATTTACCCATGGAAATGTCCTCATCTTTCATGATAGAATACATATACACATGTGTATAACTCTCATGTATCTTATCACCTATATGTTCATGTGTGTCTGTACATATACACCTATACACACACACATATATATATTTATATATATGTATATATATATATAAATATATAAATATATAATATATGTCTTCCTCCATGTGAGTATTTTTCACTAGGCTCCCCGCACACTATTAAAGATTCCCCCCTTTCTTTTCCTCTTTCAGTCACCTCACCCATTCTCCAGTGGCTGAACTTCATCAAAGACAAAAGAACTTTTTGTTTTCCTTTAAGAATTTGCCATTGACTTGGAATAGTAATGGTTGAGGAGCAGGTGCGTCACTATGGGGTAAATCTCACAAGCCCATGCAATAGTGAAACAATGATTTTTGTGGGATAAGAATGCAGAATGAAAAGAGTGAATAAAAGGCAATAAAGGAGGCAGAAGACAGAAGAGACTGTTTGATGTTTCCTAGTCAAGCATCCGTAAAACAAGTAACCATAATTTTTTAAAAGTATACTAATCAATCCCCTTCTCTTTCCCCTATCATAACGTATTAGGCATCTATGGGGCAGGTAGGTATCCCACTGAGAGAGCGCTGGGCCTGAAGTCAACAAGACAACTTCCACCTTTCAAATCAGGGATCAGACATTTACTAGCTGTGTGATCCTGGGCAAGTCACTTAACCTTTTTTGCCTCAGTTTCCTCATCTCTAAAAATGAGCTAAAGAAGGAAATAGCATGAAAACCCAAAATGGGACCATGAAGAATTAGGCATGACTGAAATGACTGCATAAAGATACATATAATGAACTTTACAACTAAGTTAGGGAAATATTTTATATCAGGAGTGACCTGCTAGTAATAGCTAACCTTTATGTTCAGCTGACTATGTGCCAGGCACTGTGACAAGCTCTTTAGAATTATAATCTGATTTGAACCTCACAACACTGCTATGAGGCAGGTGCTATTATTATCCCCATTTTACAGTTGAAGAAATCAAGGCAAGCAGAAATGACTGAACCAGAGCTGCACAACTAGGAAGTGTTTAAGTATGTTTAAACTCAGGTTTTTCTAAAGCCAGGCTCTATGCAGTGAGCCATCTAGCTGCCTACTATGCCCAAAGGGATCAGTGATGAGGGTCACCATGTACCAGGTCTTCTCAAATGGACAAGGAAGAGTGAGCTTTGCATTGATTTCACCAAAGGCAACAAGAACTCATCATACATACTTAGTCTTCCAGAGAAGCAGCCATGCCTTGCATAAGAGATGGCAGGTGATCACATACTCCTCCTCCTCAGATGCTCTACAGTCCAGGAAACCTGGACTACTTGCTGTTCTCACAGACAACGTTCACTCTCTTGCCCCCACACCTTCCCATAGACACGGAAGCTCCCTCACTTCACTTCCACCTCTCAGGACCCTTGGCTTCCTTCAGGGCTCAAATCAGCCTCCTTAAAGGAAACTTTCCTGTCCCGCTCAGTTCTTAGTGCCTTCCCACCATCACTCAGCATTTATTTGGTACATGCCCTGTGTTTACTTATCCATGGATAGGTTCTGTCCCCCAGTGTATTGAGGACAGGAAGTACTTAATCTCTGTATCCCCAGTCCTGAACATAGTGCCTGTCATACAGTAGAAGACTTCCATACATTAACTGATTAACGGATAGGCTTTCACCACTGACCAATCTTACCTTGTAAAGAAAGTAGCCTACTGTGTAAGTTCAATAAGCCTTTATTCAGCGAGTTCATGTAAAAGACTAGGTTAGATGTTGTGGATACAAAGACCAAAACACACCAGTTCTCCCTCTCCAGGAGCTTACATTCTACTGGAGGACACAATATTGACACAAATAATTAGCTACCAAACGCACAGGAACTTCAAGAATAACTAACAATTGGAGCAATCTGGAAGTCTCTTGTAGGAAGTGGCATTCTGACTAAAACTAAGTTCCAACAGGCAGACAGGAGAGCATTGTCAGATTGTCATGTGTGGAGAAAGGTACTTGGGGAGTCTGGCTAGAGCAAAGAGCATATAAGGCATAGAAACACAGAATCATCCAGGAAAGAAAAAAATAGAGGAAGGATGTGAGGGTCTTTGAATGTCAAGTGGAGGCATTTATATTTTATTTCTCAGGCACCAAGGAGCCTGGTGCTTCTTGAGCTGGAGAGTGATACAGTCAGACTTAGGGTTTAGGAATGTATCCAAAATGGCAGCTATTTAGAGAATAAATTGGAAAATGGAGAGGTCTGAGACAGGGAAATCAGTTGAGGTTACTGCAGAAGTCTAGGAGAGAAAGGATGACAAACACAATGTCAACTATAGCAGTGACCATGAGAATGGAAAGAAGAGGCCTGGACATGGGTAATACCGAGGAAGTGGAGTTGACAAGCCCTGGCACCTCAATGGAAGGGGGGGTGAGAGGAAGTATGGAGTTGAGGATGACTCATGCTTTTGAAGAACAATAGATCCCCGTGGATGACGCCAACAATGCTGACTCTTTTCCACGGAGAATGAAAGGACATACCACTAGGAAAATCAATGTACTATAAGAAAGGAAGTCTGTAAACAGGCTGTGACCATTCTTCTACATGTAAAGATAAAAAAAAAATTAGGCATGCTTTCTGAACACTGCTGATATCATGTTTTAAGCACTCTACTCCATATCTGTGTTTTCATTTGACTAATAAAATGTTTTCTTAATGCAGCCAATACCTTTGAGGAAAATGAGAGCAGGCCTTTGTGGTATGTGTGCAGTACTTTCAGTGCAGGGCTTAAATAGATAATTAAAAGTAAACTAGGCTTGAAATTAGATTGCACACATGTAGAAAAGAGATGGTGTAGTTAGGATCAGAATGATAAACTAATTGTAGAAAAATTAAAACCAGACATGCCTTTCCAGGGTTCCAATTCACAATTTTTACATTCCAAAGCTTCAGATCCCAAACCCAAATGGTTGTGCATAGCAGGTAGCTTTTCTTGTGGCTTCAGCCTTTTACACAAATATCGGAGTATTATTGTTTCCAGAGAATACAGTCTGATATTTTAAAAACTATTTTTTTCAATAGAGAAATCTCACAAAAGACTCAAGGCAAACTTAAAAGCCATTCCTGGGTTTGATAAACACATTCTTATAAAATATTCTTCAGAGCTCTGAGAAAGGTTTAGCCAACAGCACGACGATATGAATCAAAATAAGGAAAGCAATATTTTTATCTAACCTGTCAGACAAGCTAGCATGCTGGCACAGGTGAAATTAAGGGGTTTTTTCCTCTGTTGTCTATCAAAAATTTAATGAAATAATGGTTTGTGATGATGGAAGACAGAATGTTAGTGGTAAAGAATTTCTTTGTGACATAAATACATTGGGAAAATGTTTGACTCTAGATACATAATAATGGGGAGATAGGGGGAGGAGTTAGGACTTTGCCATGAGGAAAAATTCAATCCATCAAAATACTGAGGAGATTTTATATGGTGTTGGGGGTCTTCTTTTCTTCCTTCCCAACTTCGGTCCAGCCCAGACCAATTGGGTCAGCTACAGAATACTGATGGGCTCTTTTCCAAACTGAAGGCTGATAGCCTGTGGAGCATTGGATTCTCTCTCCCCCATAGTTCCCTCAATAGCATCAGCACAGAAACATAAGCTATATTGGATTTGTGGGTTCTGTGTGCTTTGTAGTTTTCTAGGGTAAACGAATAATAAAATTATTATTATCACAGTTAACATTTATATGTCACTATGTGACAGACACTGAGCGAAGTGCCCTTACATGTTTTATCTCACTTGAGTCTCGCAACAACTTTGGGAGCTAAGTGCTATAATGAAACCCAGTTTTCGGGTAAGGAATCTAAGGCAAATAGAGGTTGAGTGACTTGCTTGAGCGAGGTCATATAGCTAATGAGTATCAGAGGTCAGATTTGAACTCAGGTCTTCTTAACTCCGGGTCCAGCATGGGCTACCTACCTGCCCAATACTGGTAATAGTTTTTCTGGCTCCGTGTCTTCGTTTCGTTGCAGTATAAATACTCATTAAATGCTTTCTATTGTAGAGTCTATGGCAGCGATGGGGAAACTTTAAGAGATCACATATCCAAACTGCAACCTCAAGCCATCTATGAGCCCCCTCCACTACCCCAGACAGTGGAGGGAGGAAGTGCTCAAATTTGGCTGCTGGGCAGAGGGGCAGGGCATGTGAACATTGTCTTCAGGCTCAGTGAAGAAAGGAACTGAGCATCTCTCTCTGGCATGCTGGGGCACATGTGCCACACCTTCACCAACACGAATCTATGCTATGGGTCAAAGAGGAAATCAAGAGCTGAAGACCAGCTCTCTACCCTCAAGGAATTCTTGATTATCTTTTAGTACCAATTTATTACCCAGTGAAAATAATGGAGAACAATGGAAAAATACTATTCTATGTTCATAAAGTCCCTTGATATTCAACTGGTTCAAGAACAAATCCATCCCACTAGATTTGATACAACTATCCTGTACAACCACTGTGTACACAAAATGTGTCTCTGAGGGGCTGACATGAATTTTACTTGCCTGGTTTTGGCTAGAGGGTAAACAGAAGCAGGGATAGATGATCACAAGATGTTGTGAAAGATCAGGTATTTCTGAACAAAGTCAGTCACCTAGCACTTATTAAGCACTTACCATGTGCCAGGCACTAAGCTCAGAAATGGGGTTACCATAAAAGGCAAAAGATAGTTGTTACCCTCCTTGGAGCTCACAGTCTAATGGGGGAGAAAACATACAAAGTAGGTACGAACAAGATATTGAATCCCAGACCAAAGCAAAATTTTTTCAATGTCTTAATTTTGTTTTGGTTTGACTTTCCTTCCCCAAAAGAATTAATATTCAACCTCTGGTCTAGCTCTTCTAGCCCTGGTGCTATGCAGCTTCATGCAACAAGGCAAAGTAACTACCAAAACAAGATTCTTGCCTTCTGTGGTAAGGGGGCAAGTAGATCCTGTTTTAAAATTTTATTTCTTTTTCCTCAATCACATGTAAAAACAATTTCCAACATTTGAAAAAAATTAAAAAGAATTTCAAGTCCCGAATTCACTCTCTCCCCCCCTCCCTAGATGGTAAGCAATCTGATTCTGATCTAGATTTTCCATGTGTAATCATGTAAAACATTTTTAGATATTAATTCTTTTAGGGAAGGAAAGTCAAACCAGAACAAAATTAAGACATTGAAAAAATTTTGCTTTGGCCTGGGATTCAGACTCTATCAGTTCTTCCTCTGAAAGCAGAAGGCGATATTTTTTGTCATGAATCCTTTGGATTGTTTTGGATCATTTTATTGCTGAGAATACCTAAGTACATCATACACTATTCCTGTCAGTATGTACAGTGTTCTGGTTCCACTTACTTCACTCTGCTTCAGTTTGTGTGAGTCTTTCCAGGTTTTTCTGAGCTCTTCCTGCTTCTCATTTCTTACAGCACAACAGTATTCCATTATAATCAGATACTATAACTTACTCGGCCATTCCCCAAATTGACAGTGACCCTTCACTTTCCAATTCTTTGTCCCCTCGACCCTGAAAAAGAGCTGCTTTAAATATTTTTGCACATATAGGTCCTTTCTCTTTTTGGTTTTTTAACTTTTTAGAATACAGACTTAGACTTACTTGGGGGGGGGGGCAAAGAAGTACTGTTTTATAGTCCTTTGGGCAGAGGTCCAAATTGCTCTGGAATGGATGAATCAATTTACAACTCCCCCAACAGTGCATTAATGCCTCAATTTCCCCACATCCCCTCAAAGTTTTGTCACTTTCCTTTTCTGTCACAATAGACAATCTACTAGGTGTAGGGTCTGAAGTGGGGGCAAATAGATTCTTAGACCCTGGTTAGGTTCTCCCTCCTACATCCACGCATGAAAAATGGACAGAATGAAGTGGCAGACTGTAAGAAACTGAAGCATGTGATTGTGTGAGTGGGAGAAAGAAACATGGTACGGGCCTTCTTGCTTTAGTATGCTTTTTATTACTTGTATTGAAAGTAGATCCTAACCATTCCAACATGTTGAGGTAAATGGGAACACAAGAAGGAACAGAAGGAGTCTTCTTGGAGAGGACAGGGACATAATTAAACTATCTGGATGAGTCATAGGCAAACAGAAGACCAAAGAGAGAAAAGTGATACCATCTCCAAAGTGCCAGAGGCAAGGAGACAGTGGGAGCTTTCTGAGAGCCAGAGTACTGGGCAATGACCTATGACAGGTGGGGAAAAGTAGTTGATTGACAGGACCTACTTTTTACTATTAAAAAGGCATAGATGCCAGATGATACCTTCTATGGTGGGTGGAGGGGAGGTAAGGGCTGAATAAAAAAAGAACATTTTAAAAAGGCTTAGGCATCAGTCACAGTACCTGCTAGCTCTTACAAACACTAAATCTTGTAATTTACAATCCGTTTTAGAAATATGCTTTGCTTCTGGCAGGAAGAGAATAGTCCTCTTCAGCTTTTTGCAAGTAACTCATTCATTCATTGTTTCTGGATTCCCAGTGCCTAGCACAGTAACTGTATACCAGCCACCACTCTGACTTGCCAGACCAAAGAGCACTTTCTTGGCCACTACTCTCCTACATACTAGCAGTGTTAGAACTTTGAGGGCACAGACTGACTCACTTTTCCATTTTTTATCTCTGGTGTTTAGCACAAAGCCAGAACAAAGTGGCAAGTGTTTCTTAAATGGCTTTTGTTCATTCGTTCATTCATTCAAACACTCAACATTCCAACCAAACTGAACAACTAGTTGTTCTATAATAAACATTTCATTTCCAGCCTTTATGCAGTTAAAATGGCATGGCTGGTCAACTCAGCTCTGGGAAGCTTTCCTTGATATCTGCAGTTGATAGTACCTCTAACTACTTCAATTTCCCTTATATTTCCTTATCTGTACACATTCTTTTGTAGTCTATCCCATCTTTCAGGTGAGGGAGTGTTTTATTTTTGTGGTTGCGTCTCCAGAGACTACTACTAGCTTAATCTTCAGTGACTTGAATTGTTGAATTTTTGTCACTACTTCCATAAAATAATGGATATGCCCAAATAGGCATGCATGAGTAAGTACTTCTAATTTAATCCTACCATACTTTCATCCATCCAAATTCTAGATCTTTTAATCTACTTGAATGGTGAATTAATTTTCCACTATTTCAAGAAGAAATCTGAGAATAACCAAAGATTAATTTTTCATTTCAAAACATATGGGATTTTGATCCTTAGGAAAACAGAATCCTAGGACCCTTATAATTTGATTTAATTCAACAAACATTTAATAAGTTCCTACTGTATGCATTGAGCCAGGCACTGCCTGATAGTAGTTATATTGTTCTTACAGGACTGTGAAGGTAGCAGGAAATACTGGGAAGGAGCATGATGAACTGGGAAGCAGTATACTAGTGAAATTATCCTCATTTTCTAAAAGCAGGGAAACTGAGGTTAAGTAGGTGAAGGTGATTTCTCTAAGGTAACAGAGTGAGTATGTGGGCTGTGCCTCCCAGAGCAGCACTCTTTCCAGTGGATCATATTGGTACCTCCCAATGGTCTCTGCTGATATCAAAATGTTCTAAGATCCACATGACTGCTATCAGGCAGTACTGGCCTCGGGGACTACCTGGGTTGTTGAGCATGAGAGTGATTTGTAAACCTAAAAGTACTATGGAAAAGAAGGCTCTTATTACTACAGAGTGGCTAATGACATTATAGTTCCTGAAAAGTGAGAAATAATAGTAAATATAATGACCATTTTAAGATACTAAATGACCACATTTATACTTTTAATTGACCCCATTATATAATCTACATTCTTGTAGTTCACTACCTTTTTGAGAACAAACATTTTTAAAATCAGAGAACACTTTAATATATTATAAACCACATTGTAATGCAATAGTTTAAACTGGTAGTTGTTTGTTTCAATACATTCTATTAATATCCTTGACCGAACAATATTTCAAAAATTCCTATTATTTTTCTTCCTGAAAACTATCTGCAACACTTTGAAGGAGTACTGAAACCAGGTTAATGTGTACTGAAGTCTCTAATTCACCTGTCCACTAGCAAATTCTAGGAAGGAATTTATTTTTATTTACATGAATCTTCTATAACCTTTAACAGCAAACACCAAATTTAGAAGCAAAAATATGAATATTCTTAAACCCGACTGTGATTTTCTAATCAAGTTTACTTGTGTAAGACCCACAGTTCAGTGGTAGACCTGTTCCCATGTAAGAGCCCCAACATTGGAATCAGATATTATTCAGTATATAGGGACCCTTCCCATTCCCTCTCTTTCCCCCCCAAGGGAATCAAGATCTCAGAATCTCTGGCTTAGTATGGGTCCAATTGCAAAGTATAACTTGGAAAAAATTTAGGTTTGGCTCATATTTAAGGTCTCTCAGAAATTGAAAGCCCCTTCTAGAAAGCTTTCATTATGGAAAGATCAGGTGAAAAAAAATTGCTACTCAAGCCCTCTATTACAAAAGAGATGCTTAAAATATAAGACTCCTAAACATACAAGATAAATACTAAAAATATGTAATAGGAACCTTTGTACATGTGTGTATTTGAGGCTGAGTCTATTTTGCCCAGCATGGAAATATACTGGCTACCTATGCGTTCAATCCCAATACTAATCACCACGGAAGCTTTGTCCTGCTTGGGTTCTCTGATTTAAGCTAATTCTTCCTTCTAAAGGCAGCCAGCCTCATGGTATTTAATTGCTGGTGGCTAATTATAATTAAAAAATATATACATAAAAATGTATAAAACAAAAGATAACATTCTGAAACACCAAAGAAGTCACGCACCATGAATTAATTGTTAAGCCACATGATCTTCCAAGCAAGGCTTTAAATGGATTCTCTTTGAAATTTCTATAATTTCTCTTCACATATGGATTTTAAAGGAATGTTGTGTTCTGTTATACCTGCACAAATAGGTCTCCTTTTGTGGTGTAAGGCATGCTTTTCACGGAAGATTAATTGTATAAATTGGCTGAATGAAAAAAAGGAGGTGGGAGGGAGGGGAGGGGGGCTAGCTATGCCCTTACCCGATGCTAATTGCTTTACAATTATTATTTTGTTTGGGTCTCACAATAAGCCCTAGTGGTAGGTGCTATTATTATGCTAATGCGAACCCCGGAGGAAACCAAGGAGACAAAAGTGAAGCAAATTGGTTAGGGGCTCATAGCTAGGAAGATTCTGAGGCCCAGTCGGGTCTTCCTGCCTACAGAGCACCTGGCTGCTCCATATTAGTGGTAAAATGAGCGTGGTCACTCGATTGGCTTCATTTCTACTGCGGATCAGAACTCCGGAATTCAAGAAATCTAACAACCGCAGGATTTTCCAATTGTGGGGATTACAGGACTACACCATTATTACCAGCCCCAGGAAGTTGATACTGGCAACGGGGAACTAACCAATGAGAACACAGTCTAGGGAGCATGTGCAAAGGACTGTGGGTAAGCTTGCTTCCTGGCACGCATAATAGGAGGCCTACAAAGAAGCCTGGCTGATTAACCCTTTTGTTAATGTCCTCCATTATTTATGTCTGAAGCCGGCTCACCAAACCTCCATAGGTCACCCTACACTTGCTCCCCGGAACTGAGCTCTCATTGGCTACCATTCCACTACACTCTCATTGGCCAGCCCCCGCTGCACTCTCATAGGCCTTACCACCATTCACTCTAATTGGCCAGTCCCTCCACTACATTCTCATTGGCCATTTCTTCACTCACTCTCATTGGCCAGTCCCCCACCACGCTCTAATTGGACGTTCCAGCGATACGCTCTCATTGGTCATACCTCCACTCACTTTCATTGGCCAGTCCATCCCAGTTATATTCTCATTGGCCAGCACCCAGCTCACTTTCATTGGCCAGTTGTCTGGCCAGTCCCCCTCCTACATTCTCACTGGTCAATTCCTCGCTCACTCTCATTGACTTGTCTCTGCTATATTCTCATTAGCCAATCTTGCTCTAATCTACTCTCATTGGCCAGTTCTTGTTACACTCTTACTGGCTAATCTTGCTACTCTTCTATTTCCATTGGCTAGTACGCCATTATCCTCAAACCATTGAACACACTGTGGGACTGTTAAAAAGGTGTTGTGGTTTTTATTTTTTGCCCCCACTAATATCTCACATACCCCCCTCTTCTAGCTAGTAAGGAATGCATGGCTCGTCCCCAGAGAGGATCTCTTCATCTGAAATGTGCAGTAGGTACGGAAAATGCCTCCCCCTGTGCAACCAGCACCAAATCCCACAACTTCTGAACTGACAAGGTTAGAAACTTGCATCTTAGAATCACTAGTCCTAACCTATACCCAGGGAAAGCAGCACAAGAGAAGTAGCAGCCAGGCACTTGAGATCCACTGTCAGGCCCGTCTGCTCAAGTAACATTTATTTAGCCACGTGTTCTTGGTCTCTATTGCAACCAGACTGGGGCTTTTGGAAAGGAAGAACAGCCCCCTTTGCAGTTACTCCATGGTGATCAGATGGAGGGACTGAATCTCAAGCTATATATGCTAGTGAGAGAAAGAGACTGATAGGGAAAGTTATTCTTAAGTGGTTCTTAGTAAATAATTTTTGACATAGCCTCGCTCCCATCCCTAGCACAGTGATTCAGAGACCAGCCTGGAGCCTCTGTTTGAATTTCCCTTAACAAGAAAGAGACCAAGAGACTCCATTCCGTTAAAAGTGGATTAATCATGGAGCCATCAGAAGAGACTAGGACCTACAGGCTCAAGCCCATGACTAAATTTTCTTATCTATAAAATGATGGAGTTTCTAACAATCTTGGGTTGGAATGTCTTGGTTAGGATGTCCCCCACAAGCCCCAGTCCCCACAGACCAGGCCAATCTCATGATTACTCCCATTACATTTCGTTATATGGTTTAAGAGCCAACTCAGCATTTCTCAAGTATTGAAGATAGTCCAAAAAAAAGGTAAGAAAGGAAGGAAGTGGGGAACTAGGTAAATCCAACTTATACGTCAACTGGTAGCAAACACAACACTCCATATCCACAATCCTAACCCCTTCAAGGAAAAGTTTTCCAGGAGAAAACTGAAATGACTCTCTAGCCACTCGCCACACACATATACACACCCTTTTACTCTAGGGCTGATCATCCATACCTGGAAACCACTTTTCCTTTATAGACCAGTAGCTATATAAAGCCATTAAGTTTTGATAAGAGTTGTAGTTTATATAGCAGTTTCATTACAGTTTTGAGAATCTGACAATAGAGTGAACTTTCTCATGCTACACAGAATTACACATTTCAAAGCTCAAAGAGACCTCAAGTCTAACCACTATATTTTAGAGAAAAAGAAGTTGAGCCCCAGAAATGAAGTGACTTGGCTAAGATGACATAGGTAGCAAGTCGCAGAGCTGGGATCCAAATGTGTCTTTTGACTCTGGATTCAACTTTCTATCCAATTTGGTCATCAAGAACTACAATAAATAAATAGCATATTTCCAAAAATGATAATGTAATGTTAATTAATCAATTAACTCAAGAGTATTGCATGAGGGACTACTATAAACTGGGCATTGTGGCAAGCACTAAAGATATAAAGAACAAAACAACTCTGATGCTAAAGGAGCTAATTTTCTGATGGGGAGATGGAAAAAGTGTGCTTGACTGACATTCAAATACATACATCCCTACATATCTATCTATCTATCTGAAACAAAGGAAATGAATACAAAGTAGTTAGGGATGGAAAGCATCAATAGTTGGGGGAACCAAGAAAGGCTACAAGAAAAAGGTTGTGCTTAAGCAGTGTATGGAAGGAAAAAGAGCCAAAAGAAGGGGAGGGCATAATTTAATCTGGGATACTCAATGACCAGTGAGGGCAGTGCTTCTGGGACATCTTGAGCAGTGGGTGTCACTGGGTGATAACCACAGTGATATCTTATCCAGAGCTATTAGCAGAATTTTTATATCTGTGTGTGGCAAATTGCACAATATGCAACAATAAATGCTCTTAAATCTCTTTTTCAAACAAATCTAGTTGGAGGTGAGTGAAGAGAGACTGAGATCCTTGGAGGGACACTGGTCCCTCTGGATAAGGACACCAGGATTCAAAAAGACCACTTTAAAGCTGGTAGAAAGGTGGAGGGAAATTATATTGGGGAGCTACAGCTAGGAGGACAAAGAAGGGTGCCACCAGGAGAAGGCCCGTTAGTCTTAGTAACTAGGCAATTTATTGTCTTGATATTGCAGGAGTGGTAGTACATTATCTCAATCTAAATTTTAATAACCTTGAACAAACATCTAGTTGCCCTGTTCCACTTATGGTTCTTGTGTGTTAGCTAATCAATTGCTGGATGACAGGGAATTTACTACATTTGCTAGTGAGCCTGAACTGAAATGTCTCATGTGATTCACAAAACAACTTCACCACACTGTTGACATTATTTCTTCTTCAGTTTCTACCACTTGTTATTTTTGTAAGACTCCGTGACAAAATTGGATTTGAACCAGAACAGCCCTGAAACATTCTCTACTCTTATCTTGAATGAAATGAAAACTCAGTTGGTAAACTTTCTTCAAAGTGTTTTGTTTCCACAGTAAATTTCAAAGCTTAAAGGAAACAGTCACAAAAGTTTCAATATCTTCTGAAATGTTCCAAAGCAAATTTTTGAAATGTTTTTAGAGAATGTTTTCACTCTCAAAATAGCCAGAGAAAGCTTGAAAGGGGCTGTGAAGTAGCATACTAAGAGTGCGGAGGCAAATTTAGCACAAACAAATAAGTGTGCCTGCTTTGAGCTATAGAAATGGACTGTCACTCTTTTTAAAGACACGACTTCAATCTCCTTATTTCTTACCACTTCAAACAATTCATTTCGGTAGAGACAAAGAGCATATTTGGAAATGCCAGAGGCTGGACTCTGTATGTGAGGACCAGAGCAGCAGACTGATTTAATGAAGGACAAGACGGAGGCAATGAAAGAAAGTTTCTGTCAGTCCTCCATCACTCAGAACTTATTATCATTTGGTTGCAAACTGAATGTCTCAAGTTTCTTTTAGGGAAGACAGGAGAAGGAATGGATTCATGTAATCATTCAGACACTATGCTTTAGAAGCATAAAAGGTTCTGGTTTGAAAACATTTTGAACCAGCCACATTAGCATATTGAGCTAACAGGTGTTATTTTACTTACAGATACTAACAAAAATGGATTCATACCCAAACTTCCCAGGGCGTTTTCTGTACTCTTCATAGAGAATGAAATGACAACTAAGGAAACCTTCCTCAAAAATTTCATCAGTAATTACTAGTTATTTGTATGAGTGAAATGACCAGCTACAATCTCTGACATTAAAAAAAAATACCCTATGCTCACCCATCAGTCTAATGAAACTGGGGAGTGAACATTTCATAGAACTAATGTCCTACTCTGAAGTCCGTGGGGCTAAACAGAACAAGTCTGAACCACTGTCCCTATGAAGTCCTATCAAAGATTTCAACCATTGTCATTCCTACTTCTTCATCCCTTTAACAGTACCTCTTCTTTAGGTCAATATGTTATATCAACTCATATTTATATGGGGTGATTTTACACTCTCCTCACCAACTTTGCTGCTTTTCCTTGGAATAGACTCCAAGTTATCATTGGAGCCACCCTCCATGCTATTGTAGTGCTCAGAAATGGTCACAAGACATTCCAAATGTGCTTGGGGCAGAGCAGAATATACTCTAGTAGATATTCACTCTAGATACTCTGCTATTATTAATGCAAACATTGATCCCATTTCTTTGATAAAATTCTACATGAGAAGAGCATGAGAAGAATCCTGGGGTAGGCCTTTCAAAAATGCCCTCATTACTAGTGCTCTCCCCACCTGGGATTACATGGTATTTATTTTGTGTTTATCTTACACTGACTTTCCTATGTATATGTTATTTCCATCAATCAATAAACAAGTGTTAAGCACCTACTGTGTGCAAGGCACTGGCACTATACTGGATGAGTGGGATCATGAAAACAAAATATGAAATAATGCCTACTCACCAGGAGCGTACATTCTAAGAGAGGACACAAGAATATATAAAATCCATATACAGAATTAAGATGAGGTGAATAAAAACAAATAGATGAAAAATTGTTAAACTATAAGAGAGGCCACTAACAGGTATAGGGATCATGAAAGTCTTTCTGTAGAGGATGGTGCTTGAGTTCATCTTTGGGGAGAAGAATTTTATGACACTGAAATGGGGAAGGAATGCACTCCAGGCAAAGGGGTTATGGGAGGCACTTGGTCAGTGCAAGGCTGAAAAGACTGGAGATGGAATGTTGTGTGAAGATGAGAGGAAATACCAATTAAGTTGGACTGCGGTATGAGAGAGGGACCAGTGTCCAATAAGGATGGAAAGATAGGCTGAAGAAGATGGTATGGGTCTTGAGAAGTGAAATGAAGGAGTTCATGTTTTAAACTAAAGGACATAGGAAGCTTCTGGAGTTGAGTGAGAGGAGGCTTTTTATGTGCATGTCTTTGCTAAGGCAAATTCATATTAGCAGTAGTCATGTGTAGGACAGACTGGAAAGAGAAGAGATTTGAATCAGAGTAAACATTAATCTAGAAAATGATGGTGATGGTCAGATCTAAGAAGGTGGCTGTGTGAGGAGTAACGAATAGAGACTGCAAATAAGTGATATAAAGGTAGAAACAGCCAAGGTTTGAAGATGTATTGATACTTAAAATGAGGGAGTTTGGGGGGGCAGCTGGGTAGCTCAGTGGAGTGAGAGTCAGGCCTAGAGACAGGAGGTCCTAGGTTCAAACCCGGCCTCAGCCACTTCCCAGCTGTGTGACCCTGGGCAAGTCACTTAACCCCCATTGCCTACCCTTACCAATCTTCCACCTATGAGACAATACACCAAAGTACAAGGGTTTAAAAAAAAAGGCAAAAAAAAATGAGGGAGTTTGAGAACATGGGGATAATACTGAGATAATGAACCTGTGACACTAGAAGTACAGTAACATCTTTAATAAAAATAGGGGGATTAGGAAGAGACCAAGGTTCAGGGGGAGCAATAATGAGTGCACTTTTGGACACACTGAATTTGAGACATCTCCAGGGTATCCACTTTGGAATGTTCAATAGGCAACTGATGATGTGGGACAGAAAACAGGGAATAACCCTGAGGCTAGAGACAGCTCTCCCCTACCTCCACCATCTGTATCTGTGTGTTTATGCTGCCCCCAAAATCTTGGGGAAGTTTTCAGCTTTAATAACTTAAGAAGTATAAAACATTTGAAATGTCAATTATTTAAAATTTTAAAAGCTTGACATGTTTCTTATTATATTTCAACATAACCACCACCTCCAATTAATTTTTGAAATTTGCAAAGACCGTTATTGGCTGCTGCTCAATGACTGAAAGGATTATGCTTATAATCCTTGCCTTAATATCATCTAAAGAACAAGATTTTGGAGTATAGATGAAAGAGTTTTGATCTGAATCCACAAGAAAAGACTAATGGAAATAGACCAGATGACCAAGGTGGTGAAACAAGAGGATTTCTTGTACCAATCATTCTGAGAAAGTGGCAACCAGAAATATGCGATGCATAATGACAAGGCTGATATTAAGTTATCATTTTATGATTAGAATTTTTATCAAAAATTCACAGAACAAAATAATTATAAGAAAAAATACAATTAAACTTTCAAATAATTTTTGTCAAGGTTTGTAGTATTTATGCTTTTGAAGTTATGAAAATTTAAATCTGCCCTAAGACTTCTGAGACATTCTAAATGGATATATGTATGCATGTGTGTACCAACACATAAACACATACCTACATATGAAAGCTGATGAGGTGACCAAGAGAGAGATTATAGGGAGAGAAAGTAAAGAGGACTAAGAGTGAACCTTAGGAGACACCCAAAGTTAAAAGGTATAAAACGAATGATGAACCAGCAAAGGAAACTGAAGACTCTTAAGAGAGGTGGGAGGAAAACAAGGAGAGAGTAGTGTCATGAGACTCCAAAAAGAGGAGAACATACTGGAGAAAAGGATGGTCAATCTTGTCAAAAGAAGCACATAGGAATAACAAAAGATCAAGAATATCAAGGGAAATAATGAAAAAAAATGTGAAGGAAGGGGGCCTAGCAGTACCAGATATTAAATTATACTATAAGGCAGCAGTCATTAAATCAATATGGTACTGGCTAAGAGACAGAGAGGAGGATCAGTGGAATAGACTTGGGGTAAATGACATCAGCAAGACAGTGTATGATAAACCCAAAGAGCCCAACTTTTGGGACATGAATCCACTATTTGACAAAAACTGCTGGGAAACTTGGAAAACAATATGGGAGAGATTAGGTCTAGATCAACATCTCACACCCTACACCAAGATAAATTCAGAATGGGTGAACGACTTGAATATAAAGAGGGAAACTATAAATAAGTTAAGTGAACACAGAATAGTATACTTGTCAGATCTGTGGGAAAGGAAAGACTTTAAAACCAAGCAAGAGTTAGAGAAAATTACAAAATATAAATTAAATGGTTTTGATTATATTAAACTAAAAAGCTTTTGTACAAACAAAAAC
>NC_058136.1:44155285-44253146 GCF_016433145.1 Gracilinanus agilis
GAGAGAGAGAGAGAGAGAGAGAGAGAGAGAGAGAGAGAGAGAGAGAGAGAGAGAGAGAAAAGAATTATTATAGTTTGTAGAACCTGACTTTGAGGAAGCCCAATCTCTCCACTGGCAGAAAAGGAAGGCTTTCAGAGTGTGGCTACACGGTCTTCTGGGAATTCTATTTAAAAGGGACAATACAAATTGCTTTCATCAAGAAAGAGGGGAAGCAGAGGCTTAGCATGGCAGATTCAGATGGAGCCCAGAGGGAACATCAGGAGATGTTAAGCTTTGGTATGATAGGCTAGAAAACAGAGGTACTCCAATAAGTGTTTTAAAGGGATGTGAAAACTACAGCAGTGATATGACTACAATTGTGTCTCCCCCTCTTCACTTCCTTGCTATTTTTACTATTTAAATTCCTGTGAAGAGTGAGGCTGAGCAGGGATATTAAAAAAATGGTGGCCTAATCCTCATCACCACTGCCCCCCTTCTGCCTGTATACAACAGATATTTATTTTCACCTTAATCTATTTTTAAAAAAATTTTTAAACCCTTAACTTCTGTGTATTGGCTCCTAGGTGGAAGAGTGGTAAGGGTGGGCAGTGGGGCTCAAGTGACTTGCCCAGGGTCACCCAGCTGGGAAGTGTCTGAGGCCGGATTTGAACCTAGGACCTCCCATCTCTAAGCCTGATTCTCAATCCACTGAGCTACCCAGCTGCCCCACACCTTAATCTATTTTTAATGTTGTTATTGGATCCGATCCTAGTTTCTTCATATCAAACTATGGCCATGACTTAAATGTGATTCATGCCTGTTATTAATAGGAATATATTGGAAATGCAACAGAGGGAGGTTGGGAGTAGGAAATAATATCAAGAACTAAATGGGAGAAAGGTTTGAACTTTGGTCAAAAAAATAGCTAGTGCTCTTTTTTTCTAGAATTTGGGTCTCTGAGCTATCACTGTGAGAGAATCACATTGTTTTGGTTATTAGTAACTTTTGACAAACTTCCCCAAAGCAGAAATCAAACTGGATCTGGGTTTCATGCCTTTTAAGAGTGCTCTGATGCTAGGTTATATGTGTGTTTTACTCATGTTTTCTAATTCCCCTCCCCACCCCTTCACATTCTTTGCTTCTTGAGCCTAGCCAGAAGAGTGAGGGTAATGAGTGGGAGCAGCTTCATCCTGTGGAAAGAGCAGAAATACTCCAAAATTCCAAAGATGGGCAAAAGAGGAAACAGAGTATTTTTTTGTTCCTCTTTCCACCTAAACATTCAAACGTTTCTTGATAATACCATGTACTGTTCTCACTCGGATGTGGGTAACACAGATGAAGGTGTGGGGCGGGGGAACATAAAGTGAAGCGGGCAAGTCACAAGTAGCACTCTCATTTGGATTTTGCTAAGGGAGAGAAGCTTTGAAAAGATCACATCAACAAAAGTAGAATCTCGGGTTGTATTCTGTGTCAGTGAGCAGATGTACACGTGTGGAAAATCTAGAACTGGATGAGTATTCCAAGCTAATAAAACAATGAATGGCAGAGGGAAAAGTAATACTTTTCACTTTTATCCAGAATCTAAAGGGATTTAATTATGAATAGCAGAAAAATATTTGTACTGAGTACTTCAATAAAAGATGAACATCCCAAATCTATAGAGAAGTGAAACAAAATTTTGAAATAAGTATCCAGTGATAGATAAATGACTAAATGATATGAACAAGTAGTTTTCAGGAGGAGCAAATTATTATCAAACAATTAGGTTTGGATAGGGGGACAGAGTCAGAAAGTCTCCTCTTCCTGAGTTCAGATCTGGCCTCAACCAGTTACTAGCTGGGCAAGTTGGCCTCAGTTTCCTTGGCTGTAAAATGAGCTAGAGGAGGAAATGCCAATCCACTCCCAGTAACTTTGCCAAGAACACCCCAAATGGGTCAGGAAAAGTCAGACACAGGCGAAAAACAAGTTGAAAAAAGTGTTTGAAGTTTCTAATAGTTGGAAAATTCCAAGGAGAAATAACTCAGTCATGTCTCTAAACATATCAAATTGAAAAAGAGGTCAAAGTTAAGTGTTGACAGATATGTGTTTTTATAGGAATGGCAAACTGCCTCTTCCTATGTAAAAGAACAATAAAGAGCAATAAAAATCAGGTTATTTTTGTAGAGGGTATTCTGTAGAGGGTACCTAGCAAAAAGAATACAATCTTTGATTCAGTTCAATTCACTAAGCATTATCAATTGTTGATTTATGGGCCAGCTCATCTGGTGGGTGGTTAGGCTCTAAAGACAAACATGAGACAGTCCTTATCCTTAAGGAGTTTTTTTTTTGGAGATGGGGAATACAATGTACAAACATGATGAATACACAAACATGTATTGTTAGTGTCGGGTTGCAAACAAGCCCCTGACATCATTTAGCTATGCTACATATACTAGGAAAAATATTGCAAAGACTTTAGGGTAATCCCATAGTCCTAGAAAGGCACTGGCAAAGTGCAGTGATATTGTATGGGAAAGCCGTTCCAGTTGGCTAAGGAACTTGGTCACTCCCTAAAGAACTGGTATCAAATGAAGAGTCATCTAGAGAGAGACTCTGAGATTCTGACAGAAAGGAGTGGGAACATAAAGAAGGAAAGAACAAACAACAGAGGGAAATGGCCAAAGAAGCCAGACAAAGGAGAGAACTGAGGCACAGAGGGGAGAGAATCAGGAGAGTCATTGGCTCCATGCCTGGCTTGAAACACAAAACATGGGCTGCCAGCACCAGCTGTACTGTACTGTCCCTTCCCCACTTTTCCAAGAACCAAAGGAAGTTATTAAAAGAGAAGCACTTCCTCCACCTTCTCCTTCCAGGGGCTATTTATTAACAGACACTAGAATACGTTTCAGCTAATTCTAACCCCCCCTCCAAATTTCCAGTAATCTTGATTTTGCGTCAACAGCAGAGATAGCAAGAAATAAATATAAATACCAGTTTAGGCAGTGAGCCAAAACTCTATCTGAATGTTATGGAGTTTCCTAATGAGGGGGGTTGTAGTGATTATTAATAACACTTCTAAATTCCTGTTTAATATAAATTCCTTAAAACAGCAGAGAAGGGAAGCACATCGATCTCAGGGGCCATTATATTGCCCCTAGTCTAAACATGAACTAATTATTCTGATAGGGTGCTACCTATTCAAAACAAATTTAAAAAAATTTCATGGCTGGTAGAATAGATGGGGGATGGAGGGGAGAAATTTAAAGTCAACAAGGTTGCCTTGGAACTGGAATCAAGAAGATCTAACTGAAAATCTGGACTCAGATACTTAGGAGTTATAAGTCATTTAACCTCTGTCTGCCTCAGTTTGCTCATGAAAAAATGAGGATAATAAAAACACCTACCTCCAGGGCTGTTGTAAAGATAAAATGAAATTGTATTCAAAAAGTGTTTTGCCAGCCTTAAAACACTATATAAGTATTATGTATTATTATTAACTAGCAACTAGGGAAATCAGAAATAGCCTCTTATGAGAAGCGGTACTCAGGCTGAACCTTGAAGGCACCTGGAGGTTGACAGATGAAGACCTCTAAAGAGGGAGGAAATTCCAAGCATGAGGTGGGGGACAGCAGTTACACAAGAAGAGACATGCACTGTTGGGGACGGGAACAAGAGGCAGAAAGGTTTGGTTGAAATGACACATAAATCAGGAGGGAGAATAATCAACCTGGAAAGATGGGCTGGAGATGGACTGGAAAAGGAATTTAGGTGCCAAACAAAAGACATTGCATTTTATCCTAAAGAAGACAGGGACTCTGAAATTCCATGAACTGAAGAGTGGCTTGTGCTTTATGAATAGTAAACTTTCCTCTCTTGTAAAAAATGGCAACTAAGAGAAATAAATGGTTGCGTTTCTCTGGAATTATTTTTCATTTATTGTGCCAAAATATGCAAGAGTTATATTTTGTGTGTTTATATGGTTTTTTAACAGAATTTACTTTTTAAAAATTCCTGAAATGGTCATTTAGTCTTTAATCAATCTCCACTGGTAGAGAATTTATTACTTCTCTGAGTCAAGAAAGATCTAAAATGGGGTAATATAGGAAACTAGAAAAGTACACACCTAACTTTCTGAGGAGAGCCAAAATCTCCCTTGGAGACACTATCAATGAGTTTGGTTAGATGGAGTGTATGTAGCTTGTTTAAGATTTCAGATGTTCTATTTACAATATAAACAAACTAGCATGAAGAAAATCAGAAATGAAGCTTAAAATCCAAAATAAAATATTAGCTCCACAATCTTACTAATTTTGGCAAAGATGACAATTAAAAGATGGCCCTTTTCCTTATCAAGGCAAAACTCTCTGTATGCACTCTTGATTGTTCCATTCTGACTAGACTTTTCTTCTATCATTTCTACTCTTCTATCAAATTGGCTGCCTATGAACATACCCAAGTCTCCATCCTTTAAAACATTCTCACTTGATCTGTCCCTTCCTGCTAGGTATTGTTCTGTCTCCATCTTCCTTCTCCCCATTTGTGGCTGAACCTCTCAAGAAGGTTGTCTATAACTGGTGCTTCACTTCTTTGTCTCTCAATCTCTTCTTAACCCTCTACAGTATGGCTTTCAACTGCATCATTCGAATGAAATGGCTTTCTTCCAAGTTGTCAATGTCATGGCTTTTCCCTCAGATCAAATGTTTCTTGATCTCTGCAGCCTGTGACAACGCTGATCAGCCCCTTTCCTGGATATTCTCTTCATTCTAGATTTTTTCCTGGCACTGTTCTCTCCTAGTTGTTCTACTGAATGCTTTAACATTTCCTCAAAGTCTCTTTTGCTAGATCATCATCTACGCCACATTCCTCAACTGTGGATACCTCACAAGGCATTGTCCTAGGATCCTTTTGTCCTCTACACTATCTTGCTTAGTGATGTCATCAGTTCCCACAGATTCAATAATCTCTAGGCAGATGATTCTCAGATCCATTTGTGCAGCCCTACCCTCTCTATTGACAGCCACTCTCCCAATTTCAAAGATGCTGTGGCCATCTGCAAATGGATGTCTCATAAACATCTAAAACTCAACATATTCATAACTGAATTCATTCTCTTTCTCAACAAAGTCATCTTTCCCTTCTTTTTTACTCCTCTTTTGTGGTCAAGAGTCTCACCATCCTCTCAGGTACCCAGGCTCACTTGCACTCAACCCACCTACATCCAATCTATTGACAAGTTCTGTCATTTCCAGCTTCTCAACATTTACACAGCTTCTAACCTAGTACAAGCTCTTATCTCTACATGCATGGCTTTTAATAGGTTGTTGTCTTGCCTGCTTCATGTTTCTCTGCACTGCAGTCCAACCCCCAATCAGCTGCTAATGTTATCTTCCTCAGAGCTGTCTGATCATACTAACTCCATTCAATAATCCTCATTTCTAGTCCTATTACCATCAGAATCAAATATTAAATTTTCTGTTTGGCTTTTAACATCCTTTAAAACCTGGCCCCTTACTATCTTTCCAGTCTTAGACTTTGCTCTACAACCTGCATACTCTTTTCTTTAAATAAGACATTCCATCTCTGATTATATATTTTCACTGGCTGTCTCCCATGCCTGGAACTCTACTCCCACGTCATCTCAGCCTCCTGGCTTCTCTTTCTTAAAGTCTCAGCTAAAGCCTCACCTTCTCTTTCCTCATCATACCCTCCTTAGCCATTGGGCCTTCCTTCTAAGACTGGACTTGATTTGTTCTGTATGCATCTTGTTTCTCCAAAGTTGTTTTCATTCTACGTTCCCCATTATAATGCAAGCTCCTTTAGAGTGGTGGCTGGGATTTGGGGGCTTCCTTTGAATCTCCAGTGCTTGGCACATGCTAAGTTGCTGATAAATGTTTTGTTGATTTGACTCTAGTTCATCTTTTACTCAGCTACCAAAATGGTCTTCATCAAGTGCACTTCTGAATACATCACTTCCCTATTAATAAACTCCAGTGGCTCCCTATTATCTCTGGGATCAATTAGGAAATCCTCTGTTTGCCTTTTAATACCATTTATAGCCTGGTCCTTCTGAACTTCTCCAGCCTTCGAACATTTTACTCCACCCCCAAGCCGACTTTGGTACACAAGGATTCAATGACATTGACTTTCTTACTGCTTGAACTTAACCCAATGTCTCTCAATTTTGTATCTTTTTAAAAAAAACACTTATTAATATTTATTTTTTAGAAAAGTTAACATGGTTACATAATTCATGCTCTTACTTTCCCCTTCACCTTCTGAGCTTCCCCCCGGCCCATGGCTGACGCACATTTCCACTGGTTTTAACATGTGTCATTGATCAAGACCTAGTTCCAAATTGTTGATAGTTGCATTGGTGTGGTAGTTTCGAGTCTACATCCCCAATCATGTCCGCCTCAACCCATGTGTTCAAGCTGTTGTTTTTCTTCTGTTTCCACTCCTGCAGTTCTTCCTCTGAATGTGGGCAGCGTTCTTTTCCATAAATCCCTCAGAATTGTCCTGGGTCATTGTATTGCTGCTAGTACAGAAGTTCATTACATTTGATTTTACCACAGTGTATCAGTCTCTGTGTACAATGTTCTTCTGGCTCTGCTCCTTTCACTCTGCATCAATTCCTGGAGGTCTTTCCAGTTCACATGGAATTCCTCCAGTTTATTTTTTTTTAGCACAATAGTATTCCATCACCCGCATATACCACAGTTTGTTCAGCCATTCCCCAATTGAAGGGTATACCCTCCTTTTCCAGTTTTTTGCCACCACAAAAAGTACAGCTATAAATATTTTCGTACAAGTCTGTTTATCTATGATCTCTTTGGGGTACAAACCCAACAATGGTATGGCTGGATCAAAGGGCAGGCATTCTTTTATAGCCCTTTGAGCATAGTTCCAAATTGCCAGCCCGAATGGTTGGATCAGTTCACAACTCCACCAGCAATGCATTAATGTCCCAGTTTTGCCATATCCCCTCCAGCATTCATTATTCTCCCCTTCTTTCATTTTAGCCAATCTGCTAGGTATGAGGTGATACCTCAGAGTTGTTTTGATTTGCATTTCTCTAATTATTAGAGATTTAGAACACTTTCTCATGTGCTTATTGGTACTTTTGATTTCTTTATCTGAAAATTGCCTATTCATGTCTCTTGCCCATTTATCAATTGGGGAATGGCTTTGTTTTTTATACAATTGGTTTAACTCCTTGTATATTTGAGTAATTAGTCTCCTGTCAGAGGTTTTTGTTATAAAGATTTTTCCCAATTTGTTGTTTCCCTTCTGATTTTGGCTACATTGTTTTTGTTTGTACAAAAGCTTTTTAGTTTGATATAATCAAAATCATTTATTTTACATTTTGTAATTTTCTCTAACTCTTGCTTGTTAAAATCTTTCCTTTCCCAGAGATCTGACAAGTAAACTATTCTATGTTTCCTTAACTTATTTATAGTTTTCCTCTTTATATTCATGTCATTCACCCATTCTGAATTTATCTTGGTGTAGGGTGTGAGATGTTGATCTAAACCCATATTGTTTTCCAAATTTCCCAGCAGTTTTTGTCAAATAGTGGATTTAATTTTGATTCTTTTCACTGGCTATTCCCTGGCTTCATCTAAGCCTTAGCCCAAATAGCTCCTCTCTTGTCCCTGCCCCTCCGAGATCACATCTCATTTGTCCTGTGTTTCATACTGACATGATTGCTTGTGTGTGGCATTCTCCACTAGACTTGGTGGAAACTCATTTGCATTCTTTGTATCTCCAACACTCAGCAGAATGTCTGGAATGCAGTAGGAGCTTAATAAATGACTGCTGACTGAATTCAGTCTACTAGGGATAAACTGCAAGATTGACCATAGGTTCCAAATGGTAATATTCAAAGTGCAACTTGACCAGAATAGTTCATCTTTAAAAAGAAATGGAAGTTTTAGCAGACTACAAACTCAATCTGGGTCGACCATGTGATGTGACAGCCCAAAAAGCTAATGCAATCTTAGGTGATATTAAACGTGGTGTAATGTTTAGACTCTGAGAAGTGGACAAAGCACTGGGGGGGGGGTACCGTGCTCAATTCTGAGGGATATATTTCAGGAAGGACATTAATAATTCAGAAAGTATCCAGAGGAAAGTAACTAGGGTAGTGAAGGCACATATTGTCTGAAGAGAAAACGAAGGAACCGAAGATGTTTAAGTCATCCTGGGAGAAAAGATTTGGCAGCCACCATGATAGCTGCTTTCAAGGTTTGTAGTATTGTTCACAGGAAATAGGGATTATATTGGCTAAGTGTGACTCCAGGGGGAAGAACTCAGACTAATGGGGTGGATGTTGTAAAGAGGTAAATTAAGGCTTGACATCAGGAAAGACTTCTGAACACTTAGACATGTCTCAGGAGTGAGCTGGTCTGTCTCAAGAGGCAGGAGATTCCCTCTCACTGGAGATCTTCAAATGAGAGTAACCTGTTGGGGCTGTTGTGGGAAACAGGGCCCTTATGCACAAGGGGATTATGCTGGATGGCTTTTCAGGTCCATTCCAACTGAGATTTTATAATCTTGTGATCCAAATGGACACAATGGAATACCAAGAAGTAATATAATTGGCAACAAGATATAGAAATGAGATTTCCAGTTCTCATGATTATTTCTTCTACTTCAGCTAGAACTCTGTGCTCTGTGATAATGAAATTCATACTCAGATTCTATGGAAAGGAACAGGGCAATGAACTGCAGTGTCACAGAGGACTCAGGGAGAAACCTCTTTAAAAACTTTTAGATCTTCTGTGCACTTACCTCACCTACTCATTTGTGAGACACATTCTTTTTTGGGGTAATTATTGCTACAGGTTTCAGTGATTCTTCAAGAAATATATTTTATATTCAAGAAAAGGCAGAAAGCACATTTCCTGTATATATTTTTTAAGATCATGGATCTAAGTCCCAGCCTTAACAAAAATTATAAAGTATCCAAACATGCCCTATGGTTTTCCAGCCACGATTTCCTTCAAAGTTATCATCACATTTCAGAAAAAAAGGTTTTTAAGCTAGATACATCAGACTCTGCTATGCTGGACTCCCATCCGCACCATGCCACCCACACATCTGCAGGATGACAACAACTATTCTTAATGATGATACTAAGGTCCTACGTGAGCGTCAATCACCTTCTGAGTCATCCAAGATTCAATTATGTTTCCAAGAGTTTTAGTCTTAAGTGAATTTGGGATTCTCATTCTCTGGAAATGGGTGACTCATGCATGGAATCATTGATGTGGCTCTCTATTACCAGAATATTTAATTAAGCTGAACACCCCATTTCATTACAGGGCTGGATAACAATGTTTACTGTATTTCAAGTCAATATTGGCCTTTGAAATTGCAGTAGAAACAGGGAGAATCTTTCTTGAATTTCTTAATTATTTCTCTTGGTTTCAGACATAGATGCTTTTTGTCTCTGTCTCCCCACGAAGCCCACACTACCTATATTAAGGGAAGCATGAACTAAGGCATTCTGGTAACTATGACTCTTTTAGTAGAGAGCCAGAGAGAGGATAACTCCCCTCTTCAATGTCATTTATTTCCTGGTAATAAAACATCATTTGCTGCAGAGTTCCATATTTCCTTGCAAAACAGGTATCTCTCCATTATAGCCATGATCTGAGTTTTGAACAGGGATTGCTTTTAAGATACAAGATTGGAATACAAGCTGTTTTCCTATTCAGAATCAGCCTTGCTCTTTGGGAAACAAAGGCAGGTATTTAGATGCCCATTTTCTGCATAACTAAAAAAGCATTATTTTCATGCTTTCAAGCAAACATAACTTTTATTCCTTTTTTGGCAGGGAGGGAATGATTCGGGTATGTGATTCAACACTATGGGAAACTCTCCGAGGGGAAACTCCCTCCACTGGTGTAGATCATCAGCTTCTCTATCATTTGTAGCCTTAGAGAATTTGCTGGAGATAATGAGAGATTAAATGAATTGTCCAGAGTCACACACGTAGTACGTGGTATAGGCAATCTGTGAACCCAGGATATTCCTGACTTCAAGGCTAGCTTTCAATCTATCTATGCTATGCTGCTTTTAAAATAAAAATCAGAAGAACAACTAGCATTTATTTAATGCTTCTTAAGGTTTGCAAAGCACTTTATAAACACTGTCTAACTTAATTCTCACAATAACCTCAGAAGGCAGGTGCTAATACTATTCCAATTTTACACAAGAAAAAACTGAGGCAGACAGAAATCCAATGACTTGCCTAGGCTCACAGAGGTGTGGCCAGAGATTTAATGTGACTCAGGTCTTCCTGACTCCAACTCCAGTGCTCTAGCCACTGTGCCACTTAGATATCTACCAGAGTTAATTTCTAGGAGGAACAAATTCCATTTGATTTTCATCCTTTGGGGTCCTTATTTCCTGAGAAGGCTGAATAGATGGAAACTGCAGCAAGAAACAGTTCAGTTAGACAGAAGTAAGAATTCCCTGCAGCAAAAATAATTCAGCTTGGGAAAAGATTATTATTATTTTTTTTAAAACCTCACCTTCCGTCTTGGACTCAATACTGTGTATTGGTTCCAAGGCAGAAGAGTGGTAAGGGCTAGGCAATGGGGGTCAAGTGACTTGCCCAGGGTCACACAGCTGGGAAGTGTCTGAGGCCAGATTTGAACCTAGGACCTCCTGTCTCTAGGCCTGGCTCTCAATCCACTGAGCTACTCAGCTGCCCCCTTGGGAAAAGATTATAAAAGAGGTTGCAGGACCCCTTCATACTCTTAAGATTTGCCTCAATGAATCCAGGAAACTTGGGGAGATTTCTTTGTACTCTTGATATTGAGTCAAATAAGTAGAGCAAGAGAACAACAGGCACAATGCCTATGGTAATGTAAATCATGAATGTGCTAAACCAAAGGTCAGTGTTTCTTCTCTGGGTGAGTGGTGCCATCTTGCCACAAATGTTCACCAAGGTAAAATGAATGATATCAGATCTAAGGAGTGTCCAAAAAAACCAAAAGGCTTGTAAATATGAACTAAAGTCATGGTTCATCATTTCAGGGCAGCTAGAAAAAAATAAAGACCGATGGACCAAAGTTCTATAAAAATGTGACAAAGAAGTTAAGCACTTATGGAAGCACTTTTCAAAATTACCAGAGCAAGAGTAGAGGCTGACACCAGGCACTTGCCAATGAGTTTGCTATTGTCACCTAACATGGCTTCTCTGCAGATGGAGAGCCCATGAAATGGCTACCATCCAGGGGTGCTCCATCAACACCATCTGCACAGATTCAACTAATAATATGAGGACAAAGAGGCACAAGGCAAATGAATGGACAATTAAAATTTGTTCATAAAAATAACAACGGAGAATGAGTTCCTTGTGATCAGAAATCACAGATTCTCCTTAAGGAGAATGAATTTATGATTGCTGCAGCTTACACAATGGAGTCTCAGTAACAGTGTAAGTGTGCATGTTAAAACCTTTGCACTGACCAGGAAATCAGAAAGACACGACCAGGTGTTTAGAACCAGACACCAGAAGTTTGCTACCCTTCATTAACAAAGCGAGGACAAATCACCTCATTCCAAAATAATCCTTGGGGAGTCAGCTAACACACTGCACTATAACCAGAGCTTCAACGCAGCCAACAAAGCTTTTGAAACAATATTTGTATGGATGGCAGTACACTGAATTCTCAATCTCCAACCTGCATGGAGGGAAAGGATTTCCAAAGAAAGAGAACGAATGACGAACTCCGAATGAAGAAACAGGATCATGTAGGAGAGGAGAAGGGACAAGGCACGATTCTCATTCTGCTCTTGAGTTAGCCAGAAAATGCTTTCCATCATGCATTCCTATGCACTTATTCACTTTAAAAAGTAGTCACTTCACCCAAATGTGTAGAACATTATATATTAAAGAATAATAGATGGATAACAGCTTATTCTAAGGTTATTCCCTTCTGAACTTTATTTAACAAATGAGATGAACAAGCATGTTCCATCATCCTGCCTGTAATGAAGAAAGTAGGAAATTAGCACCCAGGCTGTGAGGCTGTCTCTAAAGACCTGAGAGTTCCATGATGGAATGAAGCCGGGGTTTGAAAAAAGGAGTGGGTGGTTTGGCCAAGCTGAAAAGAGGAAGTATTGGCTGTGTGATCCAGCTTTGCCAGGTATCCAAGGAGCTGATAGAGTGGGATTTGGATTTCACTGAGAAGAAGATATTTCAAGCAACTATTGTGGCCTATGTTGAGGAAAGATCTGGATTATCTGTTGGTGGACAGCAGATTTATCTATCTTACTCCCTAGAGCGGTTTTGGATTGACTGACTGTGTATTAGACTTGTTCCTGGTTTCTGTGACATCTATGATCATCTTGGAGCACCATGAACCAGTGCAGTGAGAAGTCCACCTCTCTGGCCCCTCTTATTCTAGTTAGAGGTTTAGCTTAGTTTAGAATTTAGTTTAGTTCAGTTAAGTCATTAGGGTTATTCCATAGTATAGAAAACCCCTCTCTTCCACTTCCCTCATTTAATACCAACAAACCCAGTTTGTTTGTACTTCCTGTCTCCTCTCAGCCATAAAGAACCCACATCTTGAAGTTACCCACTTCACTGGCTTTCCCTGGTTGATAGATCGTCAGTTAGCTGACCAACTGTCATTCCCAAACCTCACATGCCCATTTGGTCTCCCTGTGTTCACCTGTCAGTCCTTCCCTTGTGAGGTGTGAGAGTGTCCCCAGTTTGTCTGGCATCTAGTTATTCCCCTATTCCCAGTATTTTCTTTTTCATGCCTCCTACTAGAGTTCTCCCAAGTATATGTTTTTAGTGAGTGAGCAGAAGACTTTAGAACAGAAAAATCAATTATTTTATCAGTTTGCAATAATCCAATAAACATTAAACATTATTGAAGTAAGGTAGTCCCCAGTCCCAGAACTGATTCTCTGTAAACTCCCTCAAACACAAAGCTTTGCAAATTGTGCTACATTGATTATCTCATGTCATATTAAAAAGTATCAAAAGACTAGTATCAACTGATCCAAAGTGAGATAATCAGAACTTTCAATGAGGCACTCTGAAGACTTGGGATTTTTTATGGTCTTTTTTTTTTTTTGGGGGGGGGGAGGTCAGATTTGTCCAATAATTGTCCTACAGTAAAGTTATAGAACCAACCACTGGTTTTCTGATTGTAGCCAGTGCTACATCATAATAGGCAGAGAGTCTGCTTTCTCAGCATGGGGTCCAAGTACTGTTTGTCCTCATGGAAGCAGCAGTGAATGAAATGAATTCTGCATGAATCACATTTCGAACAAGA
Source organism: Gracilinanus agilis (assembly GCF_016433145.1). NCBI lineage: Eukaryota > Metazoa > Chordata > Mammalia > Didelphimorphia > Didelphidae > Gracilinanus > Gracilinanus agilis. The sequence continues at coordinate 44,168,545 of NC_058136.1, forward strand.
AGTCTTCCTTTTGCGACCACTTAGCCTGTAAGTGTCGAGGTCAGGAAGGAGCGGACTACAAAGGTGCTGCCTTCTGGTGTTTCCACATTTCTAGCACTGCCATGTTTATGCAGCCTTGATTTGCTGCCTGCTCTCTCTACCTATGATACTGCCAACTAGAGCTTTGCTTCTGAAGCTAGAGCTTGGAACTATTGCTAGTTTCTTTCTTACCTCCCCAGACAGCAACATTTCCAACCAATTCTGCACTTCTCCTCCCTCCAAATCCATTCAATTCAATCTAATTATAGAAAGTGTAATTTTCTTGAAATAAAAAAAAGTAAAGACCAAAAAGCACAAAGTCCATCACTCAAGTTTACTAGCCATGGTAATGCCTGTCTGTTTCACGCACTAATATACCGATGGGGAGAACTGCTGAAGAGAAAATGTAGCTCTAACTTTGAAAGGCTCTTTTGGATCGATTCATTAGTTCCTAACAGGGATTTGAGTGCCACTGAAAGACCAAGTGAAAGGTTTCATCATTTACATAATGATTTGCCAAGCATACTGAAATTTTTAAAGATAAGGGCCTAAAATCTGCCATAATGGATAGGCTCATTGGCCTACTCCGCACAATATCTTACCTCAGTGTTACCCAGAAGGATTGTGTGAGAAAGAAGAGTCTGAGTCAGTGTCCCTACAATATAACTTTAAAAGTTTATATGGAAAGACTGTTCAACTAGACCAGGGGTCTGCAACGTATGGCTCTCAAGCCATATCTGGCTCCACCTCCAGACCGGCCAGTCCAGGCAGAGCCCCAGGATGTGCCCCCAGGGGGGGCCCTTCAGCCCCCGCCCCATATTCCAGCTCCTTCCACCTCCATCCTCCTCCTTCTGCAGGCGTTTATGGCTCTCATGGCCAAAAAGATTGCCAACCGTTGAACTAGACTATGAGCTTCTCAAGGTCAGGCCTTGCTATTTTTCACCTTTTCATCCCCAGTAGAACTGAAAAATAAAAATGTATGATTGGAGAAGGAGATGGATTGACCGCATAGCAAGAGTAAAGGATATCAAACAAACAGCCAAAGAGAGTGACATTCTGACACCCAAGGAAACATTGGGAAACCCCAAAGGAAGGCCTCTAACTCTCTGGACATATCTTTTCTGGAGGTTTAAAGGGAGAACTTTTGAAAGGAGAGGTATGGATGGGATATTACGTGCATGAATGGAAATAATAATAATAATAAACAGCAATAACAGTAATAAACTTTCAAATTTTATGCCATAAAACTGAGGATTACTGATGAAAAGAAAACAAAAACTACAAGGAGTCTTTTCCTGTAATTGGTAAGATCTGTTATGACATATTTGGTAATTATACCTAATGCAAACATTCATATCTTCAATCCTTTCTCTGTGTAATTGTGGTTTCCCCACTATTGTAGTCAGCAACACCTAGATTGAAGCTTTCCCAGCATGCGGGGGTATTGGTGTATGTGATTTGGTTCAGGTTATTTTGCTTTATCGTGATATCTGCTGTGACACCTTGGGGAAAATAGCCTTCCTAGTCTCGAAAATTTCTAAGATAACAACTTCTCTTGGCCTCAATTGCTTCACCTATAAAATGGGGATAATAACAGCATATATATCATGGGCTTATTATGAGGACCAAGGGAGAAAAAATATATATATATATATNTTGGTAAGATCTGTTATGACATATTTGGTAATTATACCTAATGCAAACATTCATATCTTCAATCCTTTCTCTGTGTAATTGTGGTTTCCCCACTATTGTAGTCAGCAACACCTAGATTGAAGCTTTCCCAGCATGCGGGGGTATTGGTGTATGTGATTTGGTTCAGGTTATTTTGCTTTATCGTGATATCTGCTGTGACACCTTGGGGAAAATAGCCTTCCTAGTCTCGAAAATTTCTAAGATAACAACTTCTCTTGGCCTCAATTGCTTCACCTATAAAATGGGGATAATAACAGCATATATATCATGGGCTTATTATGAGGACCAAGGGAGAAAAAAAAAAATATATATATATATATATATATATATATATATAAATATATATATATATATATAAACCTTTACGAAACTGATAATGCTATATAACTTCCTGCCATTATTATTTCCTAGACATGAAGAAGCACCTCTCTTGCTTCTGTCCTCTGAGACAAGCTGATCAACTGACGGTTTCAAGTAGGGCCACTTGACAAGTCTTTACATTTCCCCCCTATACACATCTATTTCTTAGATTCATGGGAGCATCTAAATCACAGTGGAATGAGCAGGGGGAGAGTGATGAAATCAGGGTTATCACCAGAGGTCAATTAACTGATGTTTCATTGTTTGGATTAGGCCTTTTTAGCTAATGTAGTGGTCTTAGCACACTCAGAGTCCCTGCTGTGTATCCCCTTTACTCAACCGCTTAGACTGCTAGGCCCTGAATCAGGAAGCCCTGAATTCCACTCCAAAGTTAGAAGTGTATTATCTGGGTTACTTTCAGGAAGTCCTTTAACCTCTGTTTGCCTCAATTTCCTCATCTTCAATGTGGGGATAATGCTGGCACCGACTTCCCAGAGTTGTTGTGAAGATAAATGAGATAATGATTGTATAGCACTTAGCATACTGCATGGCACACCGAAAGTACTATATGAAGGTGGTCAAATGTTAAGAGATTCGACCAGCATCCTGAAGGTCAACTTCAACAGCAAGAACACATTTTTAACGATTAACATTCATGCAATATCAGTAGTCAAGTGTATTTTTGATACGGACAAATGGATGACAATGGATCTAGAAGTCAATACAAACTCCTAGCCAATGTTAAAGCACAGAGATCAACATTGCAATACAGCTAAAGAAAATGATCGCTTCCTAGACAATAAGGAAGAAAATTATTGGAAGAAATCTCAGACTAAAAAAAAACTCTCATCTGATGATAAACCAATAATATGGCGATAAAGAAGTGAAGCTCAAATATCTGAAAAAGAGGAGTTTAAGGGAGTGATTCTGCATCAGGTAAATGCCATTCAAAATTACAAAAAGATTATTCTTAAGAAGCCCAGACATCTTGATCAATGCAGATTTTCCAGTGAGGTCATGAAAACGGTGAATGTTGTTAGAAACCTAGAAAGACACATGGCTAGAATTCTATACTAGAAGTGTACTATCCTTTACAATCCAACAGACAAAGGCGAGCCCCCCAAATATCCTTGAGAAATGAACAAATAAACTACAGGGAACCCAGCAGAGCATTACAGTTGCAAGAATTACTCAGAAAAAGCAACGATCCATAAACATGTACAAAGAATTTAATGGTTATTTTCATACTAAAAGGAATGGAAGGAATTTCAAATCCAGAAATCTAGTGTTAGAAAGTCAAACATATATGGGAATAGGACGAGATATATGACGTACCTTCTGTCCTCTCTGCTAAATTGCCCGCCCCGCCCCCATACTTTCTCTGTTAGCAGCTATTACTAGCTCGTTTTTTAGAAAGGAAAACTGAGGTTGAGAGAGTTTACATGATTTGCCCAGATTCATGCAGCTAAGTGCATAATGCAGTATTTGAATTCATGTCTGACTTTAAGTCCAGCAATGGAAGTTCCCTCATTCTTCTACATAGCTGCTATAAAGAAGGACTTATTATTGCCCGTGTAGTTATTAAATACTCCAACTAAAGGCACGAGAACAACTGTTGTCTTCTTTGCTCAGCATAAAGACTTGGGGATAGCCTGCATTCACCGTGTGGCCATATGCCACAAACAGATAACAGAGTATGTGACGTCCACAGGAAAAATTGTTCACTATTTAAAAAGCTATCAAGACAGTATTCTCAACAATAATTGATATATGATGAAGCCCTTTTCAGGGAGGCAGTTTTAGTCCTCTACGGTTCCTGCTCGGCCTTAAAGGCACAATCATCGCTCTCTACAAGAACCAAGCAGAGAAACTTAGTTGATAAGCGCGACAAACCAAAACATCTTATGCATCACTTGATATACATGAATAAATCAATCACTGATCTAGAATAGCCAAGTACAATAACGTAAAAGAAGAGAAGAGGACCTAGGACAGCGCTTTGGAGAATCTTTGTGGTTTCATATACTCCAGTCGGCCTGGTAACTAAATACTGTGAGAATGTTCATTAACCGTTTCACTCATCGATGACAAGGTCATTATCCTTTTTTAGCTGCCTTAGAATGATGAATCCCATATTTTGTCCTAGTTTGGGCTAGCATACAAACCAGCCAATTTTTCATGGTCTCCTTTATAGCTCTGAAAGTATATGATTGGTATTGTGCAAGGAGGAAATGGCCATTCTAGATCAGTGATGGGCAAACTACAGCCCGTGGGCCAGATCAGGCTGCATGACATGATTTCTAATCTGGCAAATACAATGAGTAGGATACAATACAATGAAACTTCAAAAGAGTTGCCTTAGAAACAGACTGACAGATGAGCAGTTCCTTTCCTTTGGCCCCCTCTTTAAAAAGTTTGCCCATCACTGCTCTAGATCATTGGAAAAAAAATTCCAGTGAAGGAGAAGTTTCATGATTTTTTAGCTATAGATTGATTCATTCATGTATATCCATAAAGTTCAAATATCAGACCTAGGTTCAAATGTTCAGACACGAGAGCAAATGGAATTTAATATTAATCCACACAATCCTAGAAACTCATATTTTAGCTGAAATCAATAGGTTTTAAATAGATTAACTGAACATGCCTCAGATTTGTCTTATGGATTTTTTGAGACCCCAAATTCTGACTTTTTTTCTGCAAGAAGTAACTGCATCATCCTTATCTGCAATCTACCTTTTTATAGTGCTAAACTATGGTACTAAATACAGAAATGATCTGGAAATTTTCATGAATGTATCGCTAATTGACTTTGAGGTGAGATCTTATGAATTGTGTGGGCGCACTCTCTTGGAGTCCTGCTTGCATGAGGTGGGAGGAAAGTCTCTTAAAGAAACTGGCAAGTGATAAAAAATTTAGAAATACAATTTGATATGTTATCAATGTTTTCTGCTGTCTATTCAGAGGAGTATTCTATAGATTCTTTAAAGGAAAAGAAAATAGCATTCTCCATGGCTCCTGTTAAAAAAAGATTATGAATATTTTATGAAAGCTAGTCCCTGTAGTTGGTGAAAAAACAAATCAGCCAGAAAACACGAAGAGGCATAGAAAAAAAAGAATACGGCCGGTGGATCCAAAGACTGGCAAAATGATACACACTGAGACAACATCCTACGTGAGATAGCACAGAAGGACTTAGGTGAAAGAGAAAGTATTAGCTTCAAAGTAGTAAAAGTGCCAGTTGGCCAAAGTTGTATATGAAAGGGAGAAATATGGGTTCCCAAGATATCCTTCAGGCAAGTATAAGTATAATCATTCTTCAACCACGCAGGAGCTATTTATCCAGTTTGTTGCTTGGTCTCACCATTCCTTCTATTACTTGGTACTCTGGGCATTTCACAACCTTAGTTTCCTGACACAGGTCTGCTTCTTTTATCAACTTCAGCAGACTGCCTCTAGAAATGGGAACTAATCAGATAAAGATATGACCCTGGGCACAAGAATGGGCCTGAGGGACCATACAGTGAAATCCTCTCACTTTACAGATGGACATCGAAGTCTCAGAAAAGGAGAGGGACTTGCTTGAAGTCAAATAGATAAGAAATGGTCAAACTAAGAGTAGAAAGCAGCTTTCTTCAATTTCAGGTCATGATTTTTCTATTTAATACCACCCAACACGGACATAGAGAAGAAGTCTTCCTGTACTACTCTTCTGAGTTGGTCATCTAGCCATCTACCTTGTTTAAGACACTATTTCAGGTGCTGGGGATAAAAAAGAAACCAACCCCCCTCCACCAAAACAACAACAACAACAACAACAACAGTATCGGGGGAAAGCATTAAGTGGACATATAATATCTTTTTGTTGCATTTGGTGTGCGATTCATTGTGTCTAAGGAACTTCCATTAAGGCAGATCTGCATATGCCTGGTAATTTTCAAATTTTCAAACACTTTCAGAGTTGTCTGGGGACACTGAGCTCAAGGTAAAATGACATACCTAAGGTCACAGAGTTTTCAAGTGACTGAGGGGGAACTTGAAAGAAAGGATTACTAACTGAGAGATGGGCTCTCTACCTATTATGCCAATGGATAGCCTTTCAAATATCAATATCTATGCATATGTAAATATGTATATATGCATGAATGTCTATACATGCATATACAAAATATGTATGTATATGTATACATACAAAGCAAACATATGTTTATCTATATGTGTGTGTATAAGCATGGCATAGTAGGTAGAGAGTTCAAGTTCTCCCTCAGTCACTTACTGACTTCATGACCTTAGATGAATCTCTACCATAAGCTCAATGCCTTAGGCAACTCTCAGAGACTTGGAGATTCAGTGCTCATTCAATATGTATATTGAGAGTTCTCTATACCAAATAAATCACACAACAGGTGCACAAAAATTGGATGTATCACAAGGTAAATAGCTACATCTATATTTTCTACATACAAAATAAATTCAAAGCAGTCTTGGAGTATAAGAAACTAACAACTTTGAAGTGGGGAAACTGAAAAGACATGGTGGAAGGGGGTGACATTTTAACTACGTCCTGAAGAGAACAGGGCTTCCAAGAGATGAGAAGGGAGATAACTCAGAGCTGGGGACAGTCTGTATAAAGGTTCAGAGTCCAGAGATGGAACATCTCCCAGAATTAATTACCCTTCAATACTTGTAACAGAGTTGTCTGTTGCTGATTTCAGACAGTTTTCTGATGAAGTTTGAGAAACAGAAGCAGACGGATCAAGATCCCTCTGAAGATGCAGGGATTCAGTTCATTCATTCAGTTTAGTGACCAGTGCTCGGCAACAGGAGTTACTTAATACATGTTTATGGACTGTATTAAGACATCCAGTACGGTAGTTTTACATCTGAAGGCTTGTTTTATTGTCTTTTTACTTATTTTACAACTTCTTTCTTTAAGGTTTTACAAAGACATCACTGTGTAGGCTAAGATCCTCCCCTCTTCAAGAGCTGTTCAGGATAAACTCATTGTCACGATCACCATTCCATATCTGGTGCAATGAAACACTCACCCTGAGAGTTTGGCTACAATTTCTTTTAATAAAAACACATCCGCCAACTTCTGGGGAAAAGTAATCTCCAAAGCAAAACCACGGTAAAGCAAAAGCAGATCAAAGTGGGAAGAAAGGAGGGCGACGAAAACAGTTAGAAAGTTCCCTAGGATCTTTGGATCTCCCCTCCAAAGTTCTAAAACTATTTTTATACCCATCTGGCCCAAAGGGCCCACAGCTGAATATCAGCTCAATCCACCCCAGCGCAAAATGAAGTCAAGTTGCCCCAGCAGACACTCAACAATCTTGGCTTATAACTGTGCCAGTTGGTGGCAGAGAATTATAGGGTTTCCTTCATACTATCCCAGTGCTACTACCTCCCTAGCTCAAAACTGTCATCTCTATAGAGCTGTGTTATTGATTTGCTTAAATCTTCATTACAACCAACAAAGTCAGATACACTTTGAGATCACTAAGCTTTTAACCAACAAGTATAAAGTTTCACTGCCTCTGCTGAGAATTGAACTTCATGAGGTCGTCAGCTCACTTTTCTGCTAGATGCAAAGATGAAAATTAGAGAATGAAATATGTAACTGATTGTTAATAAATAAGTGTCCAGAGTTGCCCCTGATCTGGAAGGGGGTGGGATCCTCATTAATGGTGAAGTAGCCTATGATCTCCCTTATATAACAATCCTGATTAAACTAGGGATGTAGGGTTGGATCCACTATGGGGATTGGTGGTCATGGTCGCTTGCTACTGGACACCACAGCTCCCATTTCAGTCAAAACCACTATTCTCTTCTGCTCTTCCTTTGCATTGACAAACTTCCTCTGCTGTGGAGCAGTGGACATGTTGCTGGGTTTGGGGTCAAAGGACCTGAGTTATTATTCCCAGGAGGAGCACGGACAAGTCCCTTTATCTCTTCGGGGTTTCATTTTCCTGTAAAACGAGGGATCGGACAAGATCCCTTCTAGCTAGAGATACCATGTTTCTTGTTCCATGTCAACTTTGGAAAGAGTAGCCTAACTAAATTTGGAATGCATGCGAAGAAACACCTTATAGCACCACATAACAATTTTCCAAGATCCCTTCCAGATGCAAATCTGTGATTCCATCACCCTCAATCTCGTCCTCTCCCAGATTCCTTCCATGCTCTCAATGGTCCTACATCTCCTATCACCCTCTCCAAGGCTGGCTGATCTTTCCTTCGTACCTCCTGACACACAGGGTTAGCAGGAGAATTGCGTAATCCTGGCTACCCAATAACCATCTATCAGTCACCATTCAGCTAACCCTTACACACCTTTCGAGTTCACTATAGCATGCTCTGATTTATGTTGCTGTTACTGAAGGGCCCCTAGGTCACTCTCCCTCTTAATTTGGTACTTTGGTAACTGATACTCAGTTTCTTTCTCATCCCAATCCTGGTCTCCTTAGCATGCCCAGGACTTCAAATTTCAAAGCCTCAGCTCCTATGACCTTTAGGTTTCCAGGGTACTTCACCTATGCAAAAGTATGGGTGGGCATACATTATGCCTCCTGAAAGAAGACCATTTTTCATATTTTAATACACAAAATCCTGCCCTTACAACAATTAAAATGGGCACGTACAGGATCATTCCTAAGTGCTAGGCACTGCCTTGGAAACATGCATGAGGTTCCAGTATTAAGCTCTGTTGTATCACTGAAGGCCTGCTAGAACCTCCCAGTTGTACATAGCTACCCACAAAACAGCTTACCAATGAATTCTCGCTAATGTTTCCAGATGTTCCTGGCCCATAGTGCCAATTACTCAGATGTTTGGGGGTACACACAAGCCCATCACATGAGTGAGAATAACTCTCAGGTTGTGCCCAAAAGACATTACTTTAGAATACAATGAAACTAGGCCACCAATATCTACCAAGTGCAGTGGTGTTAAACTCTAATAGGAACAGAGATGGTACATAGGGATCATCATGAGACACATAATGACTCACAGAAGCACATATTAATATTACTTATGTTTTATCATATTTTTATTTATTTTGTTAAACATTTCCCAATTATATTTTAATCTGGTTCTGGTGAGGCATCCTAGACAGTCCATTGACACCTCTGCCCTACAAGTTTTCATTCCCCCTCAAGGGACTCAGGTAGGAGGAAGGCAAATCGGCTGACAGCTCCCAACTCCTCAGACCAGCCACAGTTACAAGGAAAGCAGATGAACCAGGAGTGTACAGCACGTGGCTCTATCTTATATATCTAATTGAGAACCTATATAGTATAAGAGCCCGTTTTTACAGAGGAACAAACTGAGCTTATTGTCTAGTTCCTAAGAAAACTCTTTACTCTTTCCCTCTTTCCTCCTCATTCCTACATGCCCTTCAGGGATAACTCTCCTCAACTCATATCATGCCAAGGCCAAAGGTCTGCCTCAAACTTTGAGGGAGAGGTAACAGACTTTAGTCCTAGAGTAGTTACCTGTCTCAAGCTATGGAGATGAAACTAACATGAGGGTATGGAGGGGTCTCTTTCAGAAAAGCATTTTTTTTCTTTTCTAAGTAGTTGTTTCTAAGTCATTTAACCACATGATCTACTATTAAATACTAGTTAATTGACTGGAATTTGTTAGATTTGATTCTTAGTTTTTGAGATTTCCAATAAAAAGGCAAGAACTTTAGGAATCTAACTGCTTTTAGCTTTCGTTTTCCCAGTTTTTTTTGTGTTTTTCTTGCTTTTTTTCCCATGTGAAATCCTTTGTGATTTTCCCCTATTAATCCATGGTCGTGTTTCTGCTCATTTGAAGAAACATGCTCCCATCAGGGAAACATTATTCCGACAGTGCTTTACAGGATTACAATATAACTATACCACTCTGACATGAAGCAATTATTTTAATGGAAGTGTTGAAGATAGCTTTGAAATTTTATAAGTAGAAAAAAATCCCACAAATATTAATTTTGAATCCCTACTGTATTAATATAGTAAATAAAAATCAAATTCTATTGATAAAATTAATCCTACTATTAAAGAGAATAAAATCTCTTGCCTAGTTATAATCGACCTGCCACCAAGCATTAGTTTCTCTCTGGGTTCTTTTCTGTCCTGTACTTAGATTTAATAGGCAGATCAGAGGTCATCTACTAAATATTTCATATTTAGCCTGATTGAAATGCAGGTACTAAAACTTTTCTTAGTTTCCAATCCATGAAACTACCTATGATATCATTCGTGAGGAATATCAGGGAAGAGAACAAGAAATAATGAAGGAATTTGGAAAGAAGTCTTCCACTACTGCTACTGCCCTTTCTGTACTTTCCATTTTAGCTACATCAATCTAATTGCTGTCTCCATACAGAACATTTTATCACTCATCCTTGTGTCTATGGACAGGTTGTTTCCATATCCCTAGAATGATGTGATTCCCATCATTGATATCTTAGAATCTCTACCTCTCCTCAAAGCTTATCTAAAATATTAACTTCTACATGTGCCTTTCTTGATTCACTTAGTTATTATTTACTGACCTACATCTCTGAAATTACTTTGCATTAGCTTGTCTGTGTACATGTTGTGCCTCCTTGCAGAATGCAATCACACTGAGGGTGAGGGCAGTCCTTTTTTTAATCTCTATGTTGCCAGCACCCAGCATATATCCAAACACATAGTGGGCTCTCAGTGTTAGGCATGTTAGTCTGAATTATTGATATCACCAAGGCTGGCAAGAGATCAGGAATGATAACGAAAGTTTAGAGGCCCTGAAAGTAGCAAACTAAGAGAAGAGTTATCAGTTAACGTGTGTGTTAATAAGCATAATTCCTTTGATTCTTCACTTCCTTTCAACCTAATTCACATTACTCTCCAAACCAAGGAGATGCCTATCAGAAGGGAGATTTGATGGACAGCAGGCATTTTCTTGGCAAGAATACCATTGGGATGGCTATGCTTCTCTTTACAGCATGATAATGGATACATGAAGCAATAACTTGGGGACTTTTCAGAAAATTACATGGAATGAGATTTAGTTTCTAGAAACTCTTATAGGTTTAGAACCATAAGGGACTGGAGAGACTCTTTTAAGGAGCTAGGGAGACATATTAAAAATATGAAACAGAGATACTACTTGACTTCACCAGGCACACATAGGAAGTAAGTAGTAGGGGCAGAATTTGAACTTGTCTTTTCATGCTATCAAGAACCAGTGCCCTTTCCATACCACCATGCTCTTTCTTTCTTTTAAAATTTAGAATATTTTTCCACGGTTACATGATTCATGATTCTCCCCACTCCTACCCTCGCCCCTCCCAGAGCTGACAAGCAATTCCACTGGTTTATACAAATATCGTTGTTCAAAACCTATTTCCATGTTATTCATATTTGCATTAGGGTGATCACTTAGAGTCTATATCCCCAATCATATCCCCATCGACCCATGTGATAAATCAGTTGTTTTTCTTCTATGTTTCTACTCCAACAGTTCTTACTCTGGATGTGGAGAGCATTCTTCCTCATAAGTTCCTCAGAACTGTCCTGGACCATTGCATTGCTGCTGGTAGAAAAGTCTATTATAGGCAATTGTGCCATAAAGTAGCAGTCTCTGTGTACAATGGTCTCCTCCTTTGCTCTGCATCAACTTCTGGGGGTCTCTCCAGTTCACCTGGAAATCCTCCAGTTCATTATTCCTTTCAGCACAATAGTATTCCATCACCATTATATTTATTCAGCCATTCCCCAATCAATGGACACCCACTCATTTTTCAGTTTTTTTGTCACCACTTTGTGGTACAAACCCAGCAGTGGTAAGGATGAATCAAAGGGCAGGCAGTCCTTTAAAGCTCTTTGGGCATAGATCCAGAATGGTTGGATCAATTCACAACTCTACTAGCAATGTATTAGTGTGTCCCAATTCTGCAACATTCACTCTAACATTTATCATTTTCCTTTGCTGCCATATTGGTCAGTCTGCTAGGTATAAGGTGGTACCTCAGAGTTATTTTGATATGCATTTCTCTAATTATGAGAGATTTAGAACACTTTTTCATGTGTTTATTGACAGTTTTGATTTCATCATGTGAAAACTGCCTATTCATGACCCTTGCCCATTTATCAATTGGGGAATGGCTTGATTTTTTGTACAACTTGGTTAATTCCTTATATATTTGGGAGATTAAACCTTTGTCAGAGTTTTGTTATAAAATGCTCTCCCAGTTTTTTGCTTTCCTTCTAAATTTGGTTGCATTGGTTTTGTTTGTACAAACCCTTTTTAGTTTGATGTAATCAAAGTTATTCATTTTACATTTTGCAATGTTCTCTATCTCTTCCTTGGTCTAAAAGGCCTGACAGGTATACTATTATATGTTCACCTCATTTGTTATGATTTCACAATTTATATTTAAGTCATTTACCCATTTTGAATTTATCTTGGCATAGGGTTTAAGATGTTGATCTAAACCTAATTTTTCTCATATTGTTTTCCAATTTTCTTAGCAGTTTTTGTCAAATAGTGAGTTCTTGACTCAAAAGCTGGGATCTTTGAGTTTATTGAACACTAGCTTGCTGAGGTCATTTACCCCTAGTCTGTTCCATTGATCCACACTTCTGTCTCTTAGCTAGTGTCATATTGTTTTGATGACCACTGCTTTATAGTTTAAGATCTGGCATTGCTAGGCTTCCATCCTTTACATTTTTTTTCATTATTTCCCTAATACTCTTGATTTCTTATTCTTTCGGATCAACTTTGTTATAATTTTTTCTAATTTTATAAAAAAAAGTTTTGTGGTGGCTTTATAGGTATGGCACTGAGTAAGTAGATTAATTTGGGTAGGATTGTAATTTTTATTATGTTAGCTCAACCTACCCACAAGCAATTAGTTTTTCCAGTTATTTAGATCTAGTTTTAATTGTGTGAAAAGTCTTTTGAAGTTGTCTTCATATAATTCCTGTGTTTGTCTTGGTAGATAAATTCCTAAATATTTTATACTATCTACGGTGATTTTAAATGGAGTTTCTCGTTCTAACTGCTGCTGATGCATTTTGTTGGAAATATATAAATTTGCTGATGATTTGTGTGGGTTTATCTTGTACCCTGCAACTTTGCTAAAGTTGTTAGTTATTTTCACTAGTCTTTTAGTTGATTTTCTAGGATTCTTTACGTATACCATGATATCTTCTGCAAAGAGTGATAGTTTAGTGTACTTTCCTCACTGCCTACTTTAATCCCTTCAATTTCTTTTTCCTCTTTAATTGCCACTTCTAGTGTTTCTAGCATAATATTAAATAATAGAGGTGACAATGGGAATTCTTGCTTCATTCCTGATCTTATTGGGAAGACTTCTAACTTCTCCCCATTGCAGATGATACTTCCTGATGGTTTTAAATATATACTGTTTATTATTTTGAGGAATGGCCCTTCTATTCCTAAACTTTCTAGTGTTTTCAATAGGAATGGGTGTTGTATTTTGTCAAAGGCTTTTTCTGCATCTATTGATATAATCATGTGGTTTTTGTTGGTTTGATTATTTTTTGGTCAATTATGTGGATGATTTTCCTAATATTAAAACCATCCTTGCATTCCTGGTATAAATCCCACCTGACCATAGTGGATAATCCTCGTGATCACTTGCTGGAGTCTTTTGCTAGTATTGTATTTAAGATTTTTGCATCTATATTCATTAAGGAAATTGGTCTGTACTTTTCTTTCTCTGTTTTTGATCTACCTGGCTTTGAGATCAGTTTTCATTTAAAGGGTGAGTTCATCCCATTCATATTCATTTTTTATGATTACAGTGTATTGCCCTCCATCATATTTTTTTATAATTTAAATATATCCTTTAAATCCTGCTCTATTCCTTTTCTCTTTCTTCTTCCTTTCTAGTGTTTTACTTTTTTGTCACCTCCCTCTACTTCCCAGGCCCTCCAATTACCTCCCTCTCCCCTTGTCCTATTCCCCTTCTATTTCTCTGTGAAGTAAGATAGAATTGTATACCCCACTGAGTAGGGTAAGATTGGTTTCTATACTCCCCTCAGTAAACTTCTTTTACTCTCTCTGAGCCCTGTACAATGAGAGTAAAGTTTAAACATTGCTCAACACCACCCTTATCCTCCCCTCTCTATAATGATTTTTCACACCTCTTTATGTTATATAATTCATTGCATTCTATCTCTCCCTTCCTTTTTCTCTCAGTGCAACCTTCTCAGCCCGTGATTGACTTTTTTACATATCATGTATATGCATGCATATTGTATCATATATACATATTGTTCGATATCATTATTTTTACATATACATATCATCATGATCAGCTTTCTTCTCCATCCCCTTTCTGAATACATTCCTTCTATCTTTTCTACTACTAAGGGTAGTTTTTGAGAATTATAGAAATCCTCTTTCCATGCAGACCTATAAATATTTTGACCTTAATGAGTCCCTTAAATTTTCTCTTTCTTATTTACCTTTATGGTTTCTCTTGTGTTTTGTGTATGTACGTAACATATTTTTTTACATCTGGCTTCTTCCTCAGGAATGCTTGGAAATCTTCTAGCTTATTGAATGCCCATTTTTTCCCCTAAAAGAATATACTAAGTTGTTCGGGGTAGGTTACTCTGGGTTGTAAACCCAGATTTTTTCCCATCCTGAATATTATATTCCGTGCCTTTTGATCTTTTAATGTAGAAGCTGCTAGGTCCTGTGTGATCCTGATTATAGCTCTATGGCATCTGAATGGTTTTGTTCTAGCTGTTTGAAGTATTTTTTCCTTGGTTTGGTGGCTCTTGAATTTAGCTATTAAATTCCTGGAAGTTGCCATTTGAGGATTTCTTTCTGGAAGTGATCTATGAATTCAATTTCTTTTTTATTTTCTTGATTGAAGATCTCTGAGCAGTTATCTTTAATAATTTCTTGTATTATGATATCTAAGTTTTTTTCTTGATCATGGCTTTCAGGTAGTCCAATAATTCTCAAATTGTCTTTCCTAGGTCTCTTTTCTAGGTCAGTTAGTTTTTTAATTTCATGTTTTCCTCTATTATTTTCATTCCTTTGATTCTGCTTTATTGTTTCTTGATTTCTCATGAAATTATTAATTTCTAGATGGTCAATTCGAATTTGTAAGGCCTGAGTTTCCTCTGTCAGTTTTTGATTCACCTTTTTCAATTGGCCCATTTCTTCTTGCATCCCTTTCATTTCTCTTTCCCACTTTTCCTCTGCCTCTCTTAATTGGTTTTTGAAGTCCTTTTTGAGTTCTTCCAGAATGTGTGTCCAATCCATATCTTTCTTTTGGACTTTTAGTGTGTTTCCTTTGCTTTCATTGTCCCCTTCTGGGTCTGTATCTTGCTCTTTGTCTCCATAAAATTTCTTTAAAGTTAGGTGCTTTTTTGTTGTTTGCTCATTTTTCCTATCTATTTATAGGTAGGTTTGGGGGAATAATGTGATGGTCTGAGAGCCCCTTCCCCCTGCAGATTCAATTGACCCTTGTGATGCTAATACTTTAAAGACTTGCCTCAGACTTAGGTGTAAGCTTTTGATCTCACTCTGAGGACTGATAAAATTCTAGCCTCAGGCTTAGTCTCAAGTTTTTGGTCTCAGAGTGTGCTTGATCCAATCAGGAACACCCTTGATTGTCCTATCTTGGAACTCTGCCCTAAGCTTTAGGCAAAAAGATCAGTACTTAGTACTATCATCTTCCCCAAAGTGTGAATCAAGTCCTTGTCCCAAGCCCAGACTAGAATTCCCTGGGCTAGGGCTCCAGACTTCTCCACTGGTCTGAAATTTCAAGGGGCATAGGTTGGCTTGTACCTCTATTTGCTCAGGCAGGGTCTCAGTATCTGGATTTTGGCTTGGGTACAGGTTCCCAAACCTAGGACAGCAGATGTGGGGTTGGGGTGTGTGGCTCACTCTTGGCTTGCTCTTCCCTCCTTGCTACAGCTTCTTGCTGGGTCTCTTCTCTTTCTGCCTCAGTGCCCCAGATGCTTGTTGCCTACCCTTTGGGTTTTTCTTTTCTTGAAAGTTGTTTCACCCTGTCTCCTTGTTGGCTCTTTCATGCCTGTATTTTATGGCAATATTTTAATCATTTGTCAGAGAAGATTCTCATGGTGACACGGAGTTGCTGAGGATTACTCTGCCATCTTGGCTCCACCCTTGGAAATTTGACCATGCTGTTTGTGATGATCATCAGAATACTTGAATGATCATGAGAGTTTTTTAAAAAGAGAGTTTTAAAGTCATATTTTGTATTTACATTCCCCTATACCTTGTACCTTATAACAAAGAAGCTTTACAAAGATTTTTTAATTACCAAATAAAAATATTTTAAAGAATAGAGTAACATTTCCCAGAACTATCTCCTCTTGTCTTGCTTTCAAACAGTCATTTCACACAAAATCTAAGACAACACTGTTGCTATCAAACAGTAACCTAAGGCCAGCTCATGTACCCATCTGTACAGGTTACATTAGAAGAAGAAAGCATGTAAGTCAAGGCTCCATCCTTGTCTAACACAGTCTATATTTTCAATCAATTGGTTGAGTGGTGTTTTCCAGCTAAAATCTTGAAATCACAGGCCATGATCATTGACTAAAACTGCTATAACAATAATAAAAGAGTCTTATCTGAAGACTTATCTAAAGAAGAAGTTAGGGACTTATCAATGAAAGCAATTAGAGTTTTTTTCTCATAACAGAAATGCCTATTAATGTGGATTTCAAGACCACATGTTTAGCTTTGGTTCAGTGAAAAAATAAATAAATTAGGTAGTTAGCCATTCACAGCTATTTCTGGATTCTTGGTCCCCCCTCCTTTTATTCCACTTATGGAACAAAATAACTTCCCCAGCTTGCATCTTGCTAATCTAGAAGGACAATTTTACTGTTGGCCAAACAGGAGGAGCATTAGTGGTTACAGGCAATCAGCTCCCTAAAATGTAACACAACAAAATTAAAGTAGTTCTTTACTTAATAACAACTTAATTTCTCCATGGAGAAATTATGCAGGTAGTTGGTAATTATGAATATTTTTGAATTTAATGGATCCAGAAATTCACAAGATTCAGATGTTCTGTTATTGTATTAAGTGAGTTGTTTCTGTGAGCCCATAGAGATAGGTTTAAGGACAGACCTTTGAACAATGAAGAGAGATGTTGCAACTCATAACATCAGGGAAAAGTCTGTGAGCTTTCTTTCATAATTATGGTTTCTTTCCAACCCCATAATTCTGTAATGTACTAGGTTTCCAGCTCTGCAATTCTAAGCAAGCATGGGTGTTTTCTTGAATGTTGCTTCCTCCCCCCTAAGAGTTATGCATTTCTTCTGTTCTTAGTTTTGATAATTATATCATTCTGCATTCAATTTAGTGATTAAAAAAATTTGATATATCTTGCTTTTAAATTACAGTCACTTCTGGATATTCACAAGAACTCCAATTTCACGTTCTCCTCCCTCCCCACCCCCAATAACACAGAAAGAGTTAAGTGAAGATCTGGTCCCATGACTATGTCTGAAAGTATATATAACATTCTGTACCTGGAGTTGTCTAACTCAACTTTCTTCCTCACCTCTTCTCTAGGACCAAGCCAATTTGATTTATGAATGACATTTTTATGCATTTTAACTAATGCTGACAGAGAATTTGGCATCCTGGAAAAGAGCACAGACTTGGAGTCAGAATGACCTGGGCCTCAAATCTAGCCCCTGAGAATAAGGGCAAGTCACCTAACTTCTACGTACAACAGGTAATTCCCAAGGAATTATCTAAAGAGTCACATATAGATTACAATTGGCAGCAATGAAGGAATTCCCATACTGTAAGTTCCCCATGTTGATACAATGATGGATAATTTCCAGTCATAGATAGAATGTCTTTCTGAATTGGGACATCTTGTCAATATGAGTCTTCTAAATAACTTCAAAAAATGAAAGAGTATCACAAAGTGCTTTCCTCCATGATAAACTTCTGAGACTGGTTGTGGAAATACATTATATCTAATTTGTGGATGTGGGAACTGAATCTTAAGTGAAGCGACTTACCTATGATCACACAATGAGTGTGTGCCAAGATCTGAGCTGGAATTTGCCTGAGTATAAGTACAAAGATTGTTCTTCTATCCCCATGTTGCATTGCTGCCATATAAAAAAAAAGACACAGAATCAGTTTCAGAGGCAGCATAGACATGGATGACCACCTCTAGACCAGTGGTATCAAACTCAAATAGAAACAGATCCCCGGAGGCCACATATTGCTGTAGAAAACCACAAATTCACATTAGATATGTTTCCCGTACTTTGTTTTGTTAAATGTTTCCCAATTACATTTTAATCTGGTTGGGTCTACCCAGGAGCCTGGAGTATAAATTTGACACCTGTGATCTAGCCAGCCTAGACATAAATAAAGAATTCGATCTATAACACAATCAACAAGTTCTCACAAGGTTTCTGTTTGACTTCCAATGTGTGGAAATAAATGCCCCACCCTTTGACCAGTTCACTTTTACACAGGAATAAAAGGAAGCATTTGCTGACATCAAGTCCAAATGGGTCTCTTTTGACTTGTACCCTTTGCTCCTAGTTCTTCCCTCTGAGTTCCAGCAGCAAAAGTCGAATCCTTCTTTTAGAGCAGTGGTTCCCAAACTTTTTTGGCCTACTGCCCCCTTTCCAGAAAAAAATATTACTTAGCCCCCTGGAAATTAATTAAAAAAATTTTAATAGCAATTAATAGGAAAAATAAATGCAACTGTGGCCATCACTGCTTCCCTGGATCGCTGCAGCACCCACCAGGGGGTGGTAGCGCTCACTTTGGGAATCACTGTTTTAGAGTGTCTGCCCTTCAAGTACATAAATAAATAAGTGTTGGGTTGAATGAATAATTTATTAAGCACATATTATGTGCAAAGCTTTGGGGATACAAACAGAAAAGTAAGATAGTTGGTGCTTTCAAGGAACTCATTTTCTAATTGGGAATGGGAGTGGCAAGACAATACCAATGGTAGGTTTTAGTTCCAAGGCAGAGAGAGAAGTCCCAGGGCCCTTAGGGTAGAGTGGCAAAGTAGATGGTCATGGCTCTTCTTTAATGTCATTCCCACTGATAAAATGATATCAGTTTCTGATGCTGAACCATTTGATAAGGTCAAGGGCTTTGGTGGCAAGAAGTTTCTTTTTTGGGGATTCAGTATCGGAACACCTTCAGGAGCCCTTGCCAGGATGCATTTCTATAAGTGTTCTTTTCCAGGCTGATAGCTGAGGACACTGGGCTGAAAAGATGGCTGCTATACTTTTTCAGTTTCCCTCTTCTGGATGTTCTCCAGATTATTAATATTCTTTAGACATTGTGGTGAGCAGAATAT
This sequence comes from Gracilinanus agilis, assembly GCF_016433145.1. NCBI lineage: Eukaryota > Metazoa > Chordata > Mammalia > Didelphimorphia > Didelphidae > Gracilinanus > Gracilinanus agilis. The sequence continues at coordinate 44,187,959 of NC_058136.1, forward strand.
ATTTAATGTAAGTAAAAATTCCCCACATACTAGCACTGAAGGTTCAGCGTGAATTCCTCTAATTCTGACATGGTTTTAGAACACACATGGTTTTCCTTTTGAGTTTCTTTTGGTTGGAAGGTTAGGATATTCAATTTCAGCTCATGGTAGGATGGGGTTTATATGAACTCAATGAGACCAAGCAGCATGTAAGTCGAGCATATCCAGACATAAACAATCCACTTCATTATGAACCAATGGTACTGGCATACTGAAGCCACAACAGATTATGGGGCCGCCATGGTGACTAGATATGGACTGAATAAATCTGGCTATTATTTGAGATAAAGCCAAGCTGTTGGCACAGCTTGTCTCCCCTCATATCCCCTCCCCCCGACTTTATTTTGTTTACGTGGCCTGTAATGAAACACAGCCTGTGTGCAACCAGTTCCTTTTGGGCTTCATGAATTGTTGCCCAGATAATTCAATATTACTATACCAGCCTAACACTGCTTTTAAAAATAGGTCTTCAGTACTAAGTTTGTACCCAAAGAGATAATAATGAAAAATGTTTGTACAAAAATATTTATAGCCGTGCTTTTTGTGGTAGCAAAAAATTGGAAAATGAGGGGGTGTCCCTCAATTGGGGAATTGCTGAGCAAATTGTGGTATCTGTTGGTGATGGAATACTATTGTGCAATAAAGAACAATAAATTGCTTGATTTCCATACAAGCTGGAAAGACATCCATGAACTGATGTGGAGTGAAATGAGTAGAACCAGGAGAACATTTTACACAGAAACTGAAACATTGTGGGACGATCACATGTAATCAACTTTGCTACTAACAGCAATGCAATGATTCAGGAAAATCCCAAGGGTCTTATGATGCGGAGATCTCTTTATCATCTTTGATAATCTGATAAGGACAGTTTAGTTGATAAGGAAATAAGGACAGGACAAGGGGGTTGTCTTTTACCTCATGCTTCCAGCTCTGGCTCCAGGAGCATGGAGTTTTATATATATATATTTCAAGACTCATTTCACACAAAAGAACCCCGCTGAAACTTTGCGTTTGCACAGAAAACACAAATTATGTCACATCAAAGCACAATAAAGTTATAGTTTTACAAAGAATTTTCTTACGAAGATAATGCCGGATGAGAAACAGTCTCAAGGTTAAAAATGAGCCTTACTTTATCTAAAAGTTATTTTGCCTGAGCTTGCCACTCAGTGACCTTGGGATGCCTGGAGCAGTTAGAGAGATATACCCACAGCTGCAGCTTTACTCTGCCGAGTCAAAAAAGGATGTTAACTCATTAAGTGCTGGTTTAATAAGAACTTAAAGTTTTCCTAGAAGGCTATAATGTTTTTCAATAAGAAAAGGTGTGGATCATAAAAGGGGTCAAAAGAGGAGTCTTAGATTTTTATCTATTCTCTTATTGGCTTCCCACATTATGAGAAAGAATGCTATCCACATTGAGAGAAAGAACTGTGGAAGTAGAAATGCAGAGGTTTTGATCTATCACTTGTTTATATAATATTGGATATGGGTTTTGGCTTTTGGAGGATTGCTCGATTACAAGGGTGATTAATATGGAAATGGGTACTGAGTGATAATACATGCATAATCCAGTGGAATTGCTTGTTGGCTCTGGGATTGGGGAGAGAAAAGGGGAGGGAAAGAACATGAATCATGTAATCATAGAAAAATACTAAAATAAAAAAAATAAAAAATTTAACGAGAGGAGAAAAAAAAAGATCTTACACAAATGGATATGTATATCAAGTATTCCTCTTCATTGACTCCAAAGAAGCAAAAGGTAGAAAGAAAGTCTCCATAGATGCTAAACTATACACAGTGGCACATTCTATGGTAGCAGAGTATTAGAAACAAATTTGATGCTATTGATTGGGAAATGGGTAAAGAAATTGTGGCTCAAAAATATAATGTAATATCACTGCATTGTAAAGAAGGAGGGATTACAATAGTTCTGAAAATCAGATATAGACTGAATGAAGAACTGGGAAAACACACAGTGATTACAATTTCCCATTAAACTGAACATTGTATAGATATTAAAATATCTAAATACTAAAACTGGCCCCGGAGAAGTGATAAAATGCAACATTCAATTCAACACACACCTAAAAAGTAATATCTTCTCCATCATTCCTGGTAAGTAGTCACTTAAAAGGTTTATTCTCAAAGGCAATTCATTCCATTTGGGGAGAGCTCTCATTGAGAAACCCCCTTTTCTTACATCCATATTTGGCAGATAAAGGAGGTCAGAGTAGGCTATAGCATCTTCAGAAACACTGTACAGGTCACTTCTGAGGTCACTAAGTTCCTCATGAAGACGATATATGGGGAGCTGGGCTGGTAGCAGGATTAGAGGTCTGGAGTGCAAGGCTCTCTTTGACTTACCTACCCTGTTGGTAACTCTGACAGAAATTCTAGAAGGAAAAACAGACAAGTAGGACAATGTGGGAACTACCATGTTAAATGTGGTGTGTGTGTGTGTGTGTGTGTGTGTGTGTACACAGACAGCAGAAAAGAAGAAAATAAACTCTACATAACAGAAATTCAGTTTTACTGTATACTCTGAAATGTTCATGTTTAAGAATGTTTATTAAGTTAGCGATAAAAATTGAAATTATATAAACATATATGCTCATGCAGGTGGTGATACCTGTGATTTGAAGTAAAGTAGGGATTCTACAAAGTGGAAAAGAGGTAGAGTATTGCCATCCTTGGGAACCAATTATTGTTGCTCCCACTCCTCCATGCTTACCTCCAAGGTGTGTCTTATAGTCATTCCTCCCACTATGCTGACCTGGTAGTAAATTATTTGTCTTGGTTCAATGGCAGAATGGCTCAGAGAAACTTCTGCTATGCACTTGGGTGGGAGTTAAGAAAAAGTAAATGGGAGCCCACTTGGCCACTACTCTTACCTATCTATGGTGCTTGATTTGGGGGGAATGCTCTTGACCAAAGATTGACCAACATTTTCTTCTCCTTAGTTCTCGTGAAGTTAGTGACAAAGCCTTTAGAAAAGTTCGGTTTTGGTTATTATTTTTGGTTTTTGGTTTAGCACAGTTTACTTTATTAGCCCCCAAAAGGGCCCTTATTTACTCAAGGGAAAATAACTAGTTTGGCTATGGTTACCTCACAACAGAAGGCCACATAAGAAAAAAATTGAAGCTAGGTGGTGGTCAGTCAAGGCAGACTTCAAGGAAGAGGCAAATTTTAAACCCAAGGAGCAAGGGATAGGATTTACAATAGAGGGAAGAAGAGATCTTGTCAAAATAATTTAAAGGAACTTAAGGAGAGTGTGATGGCATGGTAGCATTCCTACAACACAGAGGCTAGGATCATAGCTCAGGAAGGTCATAATAACATTATGATTAGATATTCAGCAGCCATCCAAATGGTTTCATATTCTGATGAGGTTTAACCACATTTAACTTGATAATTGTACTTATCAATTAAATTACTGAAGTCTGTTTTAAATCTGCCAGTGTGTTTCATTAGATTATGAACAACTTGAGGGCAAAGACTGCCCTTCATCTTATTTTGCATCTCTAGTGCTTAGCACTGTTCCTGGCACATGGTAGATATTTAATAAATGCTTATTATTTATCAATTGCTCCTGAATACTTAGTGTTTCTTTTCTTTTCCTTTGTGTGTAGAAAATAAATACGAATTCCATATTTGATTCATATTATACATTGAATCCCTTTCCACTGCCCACTTTGGAGAGACCAAGACATCAGCCAACCCAATAAATTATCCCCAGGGCACTGGAGTTGGAGCATAACAAGTCAAAGGGTTTGAGAAAGGGCAGTTAACCCTTCTTATTAGAGGCCAAGCTTTCATTTTCATTTTGATTTTCATTTCCTCAGAAATTTAACTAGCCACTTTAAGTGCAGGTCCAGTGAGATCTACACCTTAGTAGATGGAGAGAGGGAAATCAGCCCCTCCCACCATCAGGCCCAGCCGCAGTTATACTGTTAGATACATTTACAAATACTCCAATAAATTTGTGACCCCATAAATGTTAGTATTCCTTCCAATGATACAGATCACCATTCCTGCATGACTCATGTCCATGACCTCCCACAAGTCTGAGGTCCACCCAATGTGCTTGGGTTCCTCCTCTTGATACTGTGTGGATAACTGGAGAATGTGGGCTGTCTATTTGGCTGCCCTTTGTTCCCTCCCTGTGACCAGCCTATTGTATTTTTCGATCTGATGTTTCTCTGAGGAAATCCTTCACTCCACTTCTCCTTGCTAATATTCAGTTTGCTTAATGCAGTGTCTCCTGCTGGAGATCCCTGAGTGAACGAATTTATCACTTTTTGGATATAATGCCGACAGTGTATCCACTGGTGAAGACGCGATAGAGCTCCACATCCTTTCTTCTCTCCCTCTTTTCCTTTCTCCTTCCTTTCTTCCTTCCTAAAATTCATGATCCTACAACATTTCACACAAACAACCCAAGTGAATCTGTTTCTGCAGAGGCCACACACCATCTCTGCTGAGGGGAGCATATCTAAGATGTGAAACTGCCTTATTTTGGCTTTCCCAGCCTTTGGCTTCTATCTACACTGAGCTCACTAGCTGGGTGTTTGTTATTAGCTCTCCAATACTTAAATCAAAATTCTCTTTACAAGGCAGACCACTTCTCTCCTTCACACTCAGGAGAGCACTGGTTATGCAGCATAACAGATGGGGATGAGTGTCCAGAAGGGAAGGACTTTGCTTTTTGGTGGACACTCAAGCCAGGGATATTTTGCTTGGCTATTTGTGCAGTGTTAGGCAGGGAATAAATGTTCTAATCCCCTACTGGGTCATAATCCCCAGAATTTCTTCTTCCTGACCACATTAATTTACTGGTTATGCCTTAAGGGGATATGGAAAGAGCTCTGGGATTTCAAGTAATTAATCATCAGATAATTATTGAACTCCTTCAAGGATCCCAGATATCAGCCAGAGACTAGGATGGATAGAACAGAGTATGACCGGGGCCCTCTAATAACTTGCAGGCCAGTGGAGATGTCAAATAGCCAAATGAAAAGCTCTAATATTACACAGGAGTTTAAAAGTACCATGTGAAAGAAGCAGGCAAATGGGAACTTAAAAGTTCAGAGGAGCGCCCAAATTGATACTGAGAGAACACAGGTCCGATTACGTTACTCCTCTGCTCATAACTAAAATTCTCCAATATGATGGGGGAAATCCTTAACAAAGTATCCTAGTTATCTAGTAATAGTACATATTACATATTACTCCCACTGATATACCAGCCAAACTGCCCAAATTTCTATTCTCTGGACTACATACTCTAGCTCTCCCCTCTGTGCCTTGCCCATGTGCTCTTTAATGCCACATATAATGTCCTTTCTTAATTGTACCTCTCAGAATAAAGCCCCATCTCCTTTGCTGAGGCCTATCCAGTGGATATTTTCAATCAGTGCCTCCCTCCAATGTTACCCTGCGTTTATTTAGAATATATTTGGTATTTTGTTCTCTAAGTACACTCTTCCCCCTTTCCCGACAGAATTTTAACTCGTTGAGGGCAAGAACTATTTTGCTTATGTATTAGTTCTCTCTAGCATTATACAAAGTACCAGGCTCATGAGAAGTGCTAAAAATGTGCTTACTAAATGAATGGGAAAAAAGAGCTAGAGATCACATTGACCATCAGTGGACTAAGGTGGATTGTGACGGTGTCAGGGATGGAGTCTTGGCCTAAGCTTTGAAGGTTAGGGAGCATCCAGAGAGGTAGAGGGATAGCATTCCACGTGGAAGGAATGTCATCTGTTCTCTTCCAATCTCATTCCTCATTCCCTTATGCTTAGATTATGGCACCAACTTCTTAAAATGGTTGACTCCAGTTCTTCCAATTCTACTCCATCCTTCACACGACAGCCTAATTCTTCTTCCATTAGCACAGAGTTAGTCATATATTTCCAACAAAATACATCCACCTTCCTCAGCCCTGCTATTGCTGAATTTGAGATGTCCATTCACAGCCTTAGAAAAGGCTAAGCCTTACCAGTGCCTGAAGAAAGCTGCTCCATCATCTCTTCTCTAGACTAAACAATACCAGTTCCTTCAACCAATTCTCATTGGACATGAACTCAAGGCCTTCAACACCATTCTGGATTCTTTCTTTGGGTGGTTCTCCAGCTAATCAATGCCCAGCCCAAACTGCCACAATTAAAAAACCCCAGGAAGGTACCAGGCACTAAAGAGAAACACTTTCCTTTCCAAATAATGTGTCCATCTGTACGCTGCTGCCATTCTGCTGAGTCTCTGGGAGGCAACAGTAGAGGAGAGAGGCTTCATGTTCATTGTCTCACCTGACACATGTTTGGACTTTCCCAAGGCCCCTTTCCCCTAGGAAATAGGAGGCGAATGTCAGAAGCCCCATACCCCATTTCTGCCACCAGTTAGAATTAAATGCGTAAAAGGACATCAGTAATTTTCTCACATTTACCTAATCCCCCCTGATGGATTCAGGCCATGCTTTTCATTTACTCCAGATGCGATAACCAAACTGTCAGCTACATCTCAGCTTTGCCTTTAATCTTTCCCTGAAGCCAATAATACAAGATTAGTAATTGACAGTGGTTGCTAGGCTAAGGGTAATGCTGATTTAAACCATGGGAAGGAGGCTCCTCTATATTTTTGGAAGGAATCATTCGTAGGAGACCAGAAAATTGGATTACTTTGTTATCTGTTGTGTAAATGACAAAGATATTCAGTGTCCTTAAAATGTCAAGCCAATGGTAATTAAAAATTTACATCTTAAAAATTACCCAGGGGGTTGTTAATAAATATAATTTGACAAACTAATAAAAAAAAACAGGTTGAAAGTTATAATTTTAAGCGCTTCATAACTCTTAATAAAATTATAAAATCCAAAGGCATTTCATCCAAAGAGAAAATATTTATTTTACTTCATTAAAAAAGATAGCCTTGCTTTTTCCTTGCTAGAAAATACATAAACTATATTCATTCATTCAAGTTATCTAGTAAGCATTTCTTAAGCACATACTGCTGGAGGGTTCTTTTCCACCAATCGAAAATTGCCATTTTTCAAAATGATTCAATCTGAAAAGTGATTTACTATTTATGAACTAAGTCTCGAACATTATAGGAGTGGTAGGATGTTGTACGGGTCAAGCATTGTTTGTAGAATCGGATGGCCTGAGTTTGAGTCCCAGCTGTGACACTAACAAGCTATGTGATCTTGTGCAAGCTACTTTTTCTTTCCAATACTTTTCTCATACGTAAAATGAGGGAAACGATTCTTGCTTCAGAGATATTATTATAATTATTGTCATAATTATACCATAGTCCACTCATCATTAAGTTCAATTCGGAAAGTGTGAGGATAACATGACATTCAAACACATAAGTATCTTTGCAAATCTTTTCCTAAAGTTACCAGAAACTCTGGTATCACCCCCTACTTCTACTCAACTTCATTAATTTCTACTAATGTTCTACTTCCAAAATTCTGACATTGTTTTGATCAAAATTTCTTCTCCTACTTTTCCCCACTTCCTTACTTGTGTGAAGATTGCTCTTCATTCTCAATATAATTCTATTCCGTTTTCTTGAAATTCCCATACCTTTCTAATCCTCATACCTAATACTTCACTCCTAAGTCATCCTTTACTCTTTCCCCTCATCTCCTAGTCCTTTCCTTCCATAAATTACCTCTCACCTGGAATGAGTAAACAGGGCCCTCAAAAAAGTATCTGTTAGAAGTAAATGAGTATTTCAGGGTACATACTATTTCTCAAGGCCATGTTACATGCCAAGGCATGGGTCAGGATTGGTCTGCTTCCCTCCACTTCCCCAACCTTGCTCCACCACCGCCCAGTGAGGGTGAAGAGATAAAGAGTATAGAAACTAAGGCATGATATATGGGCCATAAGATATAAGGGACATAAGTGGCATCCTAAAAAATGAGTGGGGAAAAGAGCTAATCAAAAGAAAATCACAATGAAAAAATGTATCAAGATTTATTCGATACAGTTAATGTTGTGCTCAGAGAGGTGAAAGTATCTCTATAAACTTAATTTAAAAGACTTAAAAATTTGTCTCAGAATAAATTAATCTTAGAGAGTTACTAAATTGAGCATGCAGTTAAAAACACCGGAAAGTAAATTAAGAAATCATCACAACCCCAAAACAAGAATAAAGAAAGAAATAATTACAACAAAGGAAAAAAATTAGATAAAATTGAAAGTGAAAGACTATTGAACTGCTGAACAAAAAAAAAGTGATGAAAAAACAAAATTGCTACACAATTAGATCATCAGATTAAAAGAAAATGGATGAGGAAAATCAAATTGTCAGTTAAAAAATAAAATGAATTCACAATGAAGGTTCAAAATAAATTACTAAAAAGTACCATACCCAATTACATACTTAGAAAACCAAGAATTCAAATAAAGTGGATGCATTTCGATAAAAATATAAAATATGCCTAATTAAAAAAGGGAATGGAGACATAAAATAAAGTGATCTCCAAAAAGAAAAAAAACAAACAAACAAGGTATAAATGAGTTTGGAGGAGGCAGTACTGTTGAGCGTCCTCTCTAACAAGGCAGACAGCAATCTCTCTAAACCTGAACAGGTGATCTTTATAAGTTTCTGCATCGCCAAAAACTTTTGAGTGGCCACCTATCTGGCGCCAATCCCCCGCAAACTTAGCTAGACAGGTCTTTACACAATAGGCATATATTTGGTGAGCAGACCTTTACTTAAACCTTCTCACTTTTGGAAGTGGAAAATGTACTCCACTTCAAAAGTTTTCAAGAATGTGGGATCATTTGCTTGGCTTACTTAAGGTTCCTGAGTTGGACTTTAGTAGAAGATCAAAACATGATTTTTAGAAGCCCAGGTTCAAGCATCGGCAGTGGCTTCTATCTCGAGGTAAAGAAAGCGAACCCATCAAGTGACCAAAATAACATGACCTATAAATGTGCATGTGTAACAAGCTAAAGAAACTCATACACACACAAAAAAAATAAAGAAAAAAACAAGCCTGCTATTTCACAGTGGACAAAGCCCTGGGTTATAGAAACCTTGATTTGGGAGGGAGAAGAGAGTGACTGATGATCCAGATGTCCCAGAGAGCCCAATGAAAGGACCACTTTGCCTTAAAATTCACAAGAGGATCTGAAGGTCATTTACTCAAGCCAGAGATAAATTTCCTTTGGGTCAGGTAAGTGAAACAGTCTAAGTTTTATTATTATACTACAGAAGATAGTTTGGAAATTAGAACCCAGGAGGAGATCAAGTGCCAGTACTAGAAGATTTATGAGAGAGAGAAAGGGAGAGAGGAAAACTATAACTACAGATTTTGGTAATGAGGGGGAAAAAAGGAAATCTGGGCCAACTGGATGATGGATAAGTTATTTCTGCTTCAGGAAAAAACAACTGATTGAGACACAGGCTGAATCTAAACGTCAGTAACCATCTATTGGTTTCTGAATCTACCATCCCCGTCAGTTCTAATGGGCCTAGCCAGGCTTTCTCAACAAGCATGCCTCTTAGATGTCTTCAAATATTTCCTGAAACCATGATGAAAAAATCCTATGGGACCAATCACAAATAGTTTTGGGTATGAGGGTAAATAGATATAACAACTCTTTCTTTTATAGGAAGTTAAAGAAATGTCATTGGGAAATTAAAGGGCAAACATTTCAAAATAAGACAGTTCCTTCACTGATGGGTTTGAAAAAATCATAAGGTGGACCGAGAATGAGTTGATTTTTAAGATGTCAGAAAGATACGGGCAGGAGTTGGAGAACTGAGTAGTGAGGCATAAAGATTGTGGCAGGGATATTCACATGAACATTCTTGTGGAAGTACAAAATAGAGAGCCATCTGCCTCGAGAAATTTGAGTGGCACAAAAAAGTTACTTTGACTTAAAGCTATAAGACCTGTGAGTTCATTCATGTAAAGAAAGCTTACATGAGGAGACTCCATGTTCCAATGCTGGGAGGCATCTTCTCTGCATCTCAACTTCTTAAGAGAGTTGCCTAGAGCACTAAGAAGTGCAGGAAGATGGGAGGTCATGCCAATAGGATGTGTCAGAGGAAGAACCTAAAAGATCTTCCTGGAGTTCCCTGTTGAAGGGTCCTGGGAAACATGAATTCTTATTGAGAGTATCATGTTAACTAGGAAGAATATAGAGTGAGACAGTGAACAGGAAAAGCAAAAATTAATCCAAACGAGATCATTCCCACTTGTTGACACATAATGAAGCAAAAGGACTCCTAAGAGTGGCACAAGGGGGATATAAGTTTTGATAAAGGGGTGAGGTTCAGATCCATATCCAGGCACTTCTTGGGCCTTCGGGGATAGGGATGTCACCTATTTCAAAGTCCTGATATAAGAAAAAGCTGGCTGAAAGAAATACAAGAATGACATCATTTCCTGCTGCTACCATTTCTACCTGTGTTGTTTCCACTGCTGCTTTGAGAGCTACTTTAGCTGTTATGGTCACCGCTGCTATGGATGTTCCCATCACTAGTGCTACTGTTAGTCCTCTGCTGCTATTGGTGCTACTTAAACTGTTACTGCCCCTGTGTGCTATTGTTCCTGCTACTGCTGCTGCCCCTGTTGCTTCAAGTACCATGACAACTGTTACTACTCCTGCCACTGGCAATGTGGCCACTGCTGCTACAGCTACTGTCACTGTCGCTGGTAAAGCTCCTGCTCCTGTTACAACTTTTACTGCCACTGCTGCTACAACTACTTTTGCTCTGCTGAGCATCTCAGGTCACCAGGAAAAAGCAGGATGACCCATGTTCCATTCATTAAGCATTTAGGGGATACAAACTATGTGCCAGTCATAGGCGAAACCTAAAAATAAAAGAGATCCTGCCCCCCCCCGGAGTGTAAATTCTATTAGGAGGAAAAGAATATGTACAAAGAAAAGTACATACAAAACCTACACAAAAGAAAAACTGCTGATGGTGAGGGGGGGGTTGTATGAGAGGAAGCATGGACAGCTGGGGGATTTCTTTTTTTAATTGAAAAATTTTATTTAATTAATTTAGAATATTTTCCCATGGTTACATGATTCATGTTCTTTTCCTCCCCTCCAACCCCCACACCCCCTGTAGCCAATGCACAATCCCACTGGGTTTTACATGTGTCATTGATGAAGACCTATTTCCATATTATTGATATTTGCACTAGGGTGATAGTAGAGTCTACACCCCCAATCCTATCCCCATCGACCCAAGCAGTTGTTTTTCTTCTGTGTTTCTGCTCCCACAGTTCTTTCTCTGGATGTGGATAGTTTTCTTTCTCATAAGTCCCTTAGAGTTGTTCTGGATCACTGCATTGCTGCTAGTAGAGAAGTCCATTATATTAGATTGTGTGCCACAGGGTATCTGTCTCTTTGTAAAATGTTCTCCTGGTTCTGCTCCTTTCACTCTGCATCAGTTCCTAGAGGTCTTTGCAGTTCACATGGAATTCCTCCAGTTCTTTATTCCTTTGAGCACAAGAGTATTCTATCACCAGCAGATACCACAATTTGTTCAGCCATCTCCCAATCGAAGGACATCCCCTCATTTTCCAATTTCTTGCCACTACAAAGAGTGAGGCTATAAATATTTTTGTACAAGTCTTTTTCCTTACGATCTCTTTGGGGTACAAACCAAGTGGTGGTATGGTTGGATCAAAGGGCAGAGTCTTTTAAAGCCCTTTGGGCATAGTTCCAAATCGCCCTCCCAAATGATTGGATCAATTCACAACTTCAAGCTGGGGGATTTCTTGAAGGAGATGGTGCTTGAACTGACCCTTGCAATGAACCAGAAGCCATGTTTTGCTGTTATGAATAGGAAACTACTTGAATTCATGCATAATAGTCAATCCCTGTACTGATTTAACTCCATGATATACTCAATGTCTCATTTAATAGCCTCCTGCACCATTTATCTTTTTCTTAAGTTTCCAATATTTTAGCCTGATTTTTCATCTGGATAACACTGACTCAATGCCTGGGGCCAAACTTCCCAAAGCCCTCACAGCCACAGTGCAGCTATATGCTATGTTTGCTGGGCCAGACGATGGTACCATATTAGGTTTATGAAAGGAACTAAGGCACAAATATGTGGGGAATGAACAAGAAATAAAAGGAAATGCAAAACTGGAATATTCTTAGCAATTTCATGGGAAAATCATGCAATAGTCAAATTACAGTTGCTTTCTTGTTGTGCCTACTGATGTCCTGAGGCTGTCACAAGGCCCTGAGGATGTCATAAGCCCTCAGAACAGATGACTAGGATAAGCAAGGAAGTATGATGAAGGGAACATTGGTGTCCACGGGCTTGCTTCTTCTGCCTAGGGAAATAGTTTTTGTGTTCATTTTCTTTCAAAGAAGAGAACTCCAGATGCCTGTGGAGTCTCAGCAGCCACTGAAAGGTTGACAAATCCATTGGATTTGGGAACTTGGCTGTCTCCTAGCCATTCTATTTCCAATGGGCTGCATCTTGCTGGGCTCAGATTACTCTCTGGAGAAGTCTGTGGCTGTCAGCCTGCAGGACAGGCAAGAATGCATCAGTTTCCAACCAGGTTAACTAGCCTACTGGCGGTTGGGAGACAAGTCTCACAGATGGCCAGGGGATGCTGTGCAGATATAGAGAAAATAGCTCAACTGAGAAGGGGAAAACCTGTCACAGTGTGTCATATACCTTTGACTTCTGGAGAACAGATTTTGGGGGATTCAGGGAAAGAACAGTTAGGATCACAACAGGTTCCAGTTCTACAAGGAAGATCAGATCAGGAGGGGTCAGCATCCTCTCAAAAGAGGAGTCTTCCTCCACTTTTTGTCATCTCTCTAAAGGTGAATTCTCCATCCCTATTAACAATCTGTTTGCAAGATTTCTCTCCCCATTAGAATATATATTTCTCAAAGGTAGAGACCATTTTGTTTTGGACTTGATAACCAGTACAGTTGCCTTACACATAGTAGGCAATGAAAGTTGTTGAATCATAATCAGAGAATGGAATTAGAAAGACACGAAGAAAACATTCTACAAAGAAGGAAAAGGGAGCATTACTGAGAGAGATGGATGTGCATGCACAGGAAACAAACACATCAATTAACATAGATTTACTGTAGAGAAGATGGAAACAAAGGCAAGGGACAGAGAATGAAGAATACCAATGTGAGGCATGGTCCCAGAAGAAGAGGCTCAGGAGGGCTAACACACAAAATAAGCTGAGACTGATGAAGGAAGGAAGGAAAGGCCAGTTTCAAAAGTAGATCTTTTGAGCTGCAGAAAGGAACTTTTTTGGATCAAAGAAAGTACAAAACTATTATTTGGAATGCATTGGATCATGAAAACAGATGAAGGAGAAGAGATGCTTGTTCATTCTTATAGTTTCCCTATATTTTTTCTTCCATGAACAATGGTCTACACAAAACCTTTCCTGATTCCTGTCCAAGCGTTACTTTGCTCCCACTCTGAGTACCATGCATTTGTTTTTTCTTTACTTTGCATGTATTTTATTTTCTACACACACACACACACACACACACACACACACACACACACACACACACACTGCATCATCCAAAAGAATGGAAGCTTCCTGAAGGGAGAGGAGATTACTTCATTTTTGTCTTTGTGGTCCCAACACCTGGTATAGTGTCTGGCACATAGTAGGTGCTTAAAAATGCTTATGGTTTGATAGGAATCTCAAACTCAACATGACCAAATTAGAATTCATCTTCCCTCTCAAATACTCCCTATTACTGCTGAGGGCAACATCACCTTCCCAGATACTACCTACACTCCCCAAATCTGTGATCTCTACATCCAACCTGTTATCAAATCATATAATTTTTACCTTCATGTCTCTTGCATACATTCTTCTCCCTCTAATCACTCAGCCAATAGACAACACTCTATTGAAGACCCTCATTGCCCCAACAGACTATGGCAATGGTCTTCTTGCTGGCTTCTCTGTTTCCATTCTTTTCCCTCTTTAATCCATCCTGCGTTTTGCTGTCAAAGTGATTTTTCTAAAGTGCATCTCATGTCCACAGTCTATATATTTCAGTGTCTTCCTGTTACTTCTAGAATCAAATATAAGATGCTTCTTTTGGCAATTAAAGTCTCTCAAAAACAGAAGTCTTCTAGTAGCCTCTTTATGCTAAACATATGTTCCAGCAATACCATCATTATTGCTGTTCATCACACTTTATCTCACGACTCAGTTCCTCATTACTAACTGGTCCCATACCTGGAATGTTCTCTTTCCTCAATTTTACCTATTAGCTTCAACACAAATCTCACTTTCTATAAGAGTCCTCTCCTACTATCCTGCCCCCAACAATCTCCTCCCTTTGAGATTGCCTTGCATCTACTGTGTACGTATTTTCAACATATAAAACTTTGCATGCTGTCGCTCAATTCAAAGGTGAGCTCCTTGAAGGAAAGCCTTTTTTGTATTCCTGGCACTCAGCAGAGTACCTAGAAGACAGTAAACAATTAAGAACTGCTTGTTGACTAATATAACACCGAGCAGCCTTTAATACAAAAACAAAACACACACACACACACAAAAACAAACAAAAAAAATTACCAGGTTCATATGAAATATATCCTTGAATGCTGAAGGAAATAGCCTGGGTGACTGCTGAGCCACCCAGTGTCAGTAGTCTTGGAAAGATCATAGAGATATGGAAGCATAAAATGGCATTTGAAAAGAATAACTGTCCCAACTTCTTTTTGAAAGCATCTAATGATGGCCACAACCCAAAGGCAAATGAGCCCTACTCTGACTCTTGGCAAAATTCTTGAATCCATTAGGAAAGGGATGACTTGTAAACATACAGAAAAGAAGTGATAATTGAAATGAGTTGATATGGCTTAAGAATAAAGTTAGAATAAGTTCTCTTCCTTTATTTAAGCTTGCTGGAAGAGTAAACTCAAAGAGTAGTTCTTAATAGGTAGAGATTTATTTTATTTTTTTTTATTATCCCCAGCACATAGCACTGTACCTGGTCCAGAGTAGGTGCTGGTTAACAGGGTGTACGAAAGGGATATTAGTAGCCTCCTCAGAAACCATGGAAGTGTGATGTGAATAGAAGTTGCTGTGAAAATACAGAACAAATTTAGGATGAGAGAAGTGCAGCGACACATGGAAGAGTAGACACTTATGGTCACATAGAGGAATTTTCAAATCTAAAAGGCTGAAATTTAGTAGGGAGAAATATAAAGATTTACGCACGAGTGCAAAAAGTTACCTTCACAAAAAAAGAGGGGAGTAAAGTATGGGTGGCCAGCTGTTTGTCTTAAAAATGTGAGGGCTCTGATGGATTACATGTCAAATATGAGTATACAATACTACAAGGAAGCGAAAGAAGTTAATTAAAACTTAGGCTGCATCAAGAGACATGAATAGGCAATTTTCAGATAAAGAAATCAAAACTATTAATAAGCACATGAAAAGTGCTCTAAATCTCTTATAATTAGAGAAATGCAAATCAAAACAACTTTTAAGTACCACTTCACACCTAGCAGATTGGCTAACATGACAGCAAAGGAAAGTAATAAATGTTGGAGGGGATGTGGCAAAATAGGGACATTAATGCACTGATGGTGGAGTTGTGTTTTGATCCAACCATTTTGGATGGCAATTTGGAACTATACTGCCTGCCCTTTGATCCAGCCATACCACTGCTGGGTTTATACCCCAAAGAGATCATAAGGGAAAAGACTTGTACAAAAATATTTATAGCTGTGCTCTATGGTGGCAAAAAATTGGAAAATGAGGGAATAGCTAAACAAATTGTGGTATCTGTTGGTGATGGAATACTATTATGCTAAAAGGAATAATGAACTGGAGGAATTCCATGTGAACTGGAACGACCTACAGGAATTGATGTAGAGTGAAAGGAGCAGAACCAGAAGAATATTGTACACAGAGACAGATAAACTGTGGCATAATCGAATGTAATGGATTTCTCTACTAGCAGCAATGCAATGACCCAAGACATTTCTGAGGCACTTATGAGAAAGAACGACATCCACATCCAGAGAAAGAACTGTGGGAGTAGAAACACAGGAAGAAAAACAACTGCTTGATCACATGGGTCGATGGGGATATGACTGGGGATGTAGACTTTAAATGATCACCCTAGTACAAATATCAATAATATGGAAATAGGTCTTGATCAATGATACATATAAAACCCAGTGGGATTGTGCATTGGCTATGGGAGGGGGGTGAGAAGAGGGGAGGAAAAGAACATGAATTATGTAATCATGGACAAATTTTCTTAATCAATAAAAGAAAAGATTATTTAGTGCCTCAGGGAGGCAGGGTGAAGATAAGGAAGGAGAAAATCTGAATTCTAAAATGTATTGTTTCAACATGTCTCTGAAAAAATAAAATTTATAAATAAAAAACAAACAGAGGTGGCATGCTAAAAAATAAAATAAAATAAACTTGATGTCAACAAAAATTCCCTAACAATTAAAGTTGTCCACACAGATAATGGACTGTTTCAAGAGGGAATGGGCCCCTCCTTGTTTTGAGGTCTTCCAGAAAAGCCTGGAAAATTGCTTATTCTATATATTGCATCATGGATTCCTTTCATAGGTTGGATTATATGGCTACTGAGTACATGTCCAATTCTCAAATTCTGTGGTTTATCTAAAATGGCAAAGAAGGATGTTTGAAAAAAAAAACAGCCACAATGATAGCACCCTCCTGAAAGCCTACCTCTGTGTGTGTGTGTGTGTGAATCCTTTGGTGATGTCTAATGGAGACCATGGACAGGACCTGTGTAAGATGACAAAGTGTGGTGGGGTTGCAATGTAAAGCATAGAGAGAAGGGCGTATCTATATCACCAAGTTCAAACAGCCAATGAAGAATTGAAACATGAAGTAGAAAACATATTTTTAAGTGAGAAATTTAGGGAAAAGGATAGACCACAAAGCAATGAAGTCTTTCTCCAAATGGCTTTATGTACTCTCTGTTCACTTTTCTTAGACACCCTAAAAATTAGCACACGGACAACACTCTTTTCTTTAGCCAGGGCTTCCATGTGGTCATCATTCAGTTATTCACCTTCTTGGGGAAATGTTAAAACTTGGAATCGATTCTATTTTAGAGCATTTCAAGAAAAATTTCACTTTTGGACTATTTGTACCCTTTTTTCTTTGGGGCCATTTTGGTACAATTTCAGTATTTCATGATCTAATCTGAAAGTTCCGTGTTGAAAGGAAAATTTTAATTTCTTTCACTTAGAAAAAAATGTCCTGGATAAGAGATTTAGGGAAAAATCAATTGTCTTGTGATTTCAATGAAAGAAAGGTATCTCCTATGCTGTTTCCCTCCTTTCTAGGCTTGGTTCCAGCCTAGCATTCTGCATGGAAGATTAGGTGATGTGGACATAGTTTTACTGGCTAAGTCACTGAAGAGAATAAATCTAATACAGTTGATAGTCTATCAATTACAGTTTGAGACCAATCCTTTAACGTTGTACTAAGTGCACGCCACAGGTCTGTCAGTCTGCTCCCATAGAAGCCTTTAATCCCATGGATTGATTGACTCTTATAGAAATGACAGAGTAGATAGGCAACATCTCGCTATGAATCTTCCTAGAATCTTTCTCAAAGAAGTGATGGATGAGCAATGTGACCTTTGAGAAAATACCAAGCAAGTGTAGCAAACTGCTATATATTTATTAATATGACCTAAACCATTTCTGAAACTTGATCCACAGCTATAACCTTCAGAAACTTATGAAATCTAAGTTCACTTTTCACCCTGTGAGTTTTAGGTTAATTGTGGAACATAACCATTCTAGTCCAGTCGATTTTGCCTTTACAAAGTTTTTCAAAGGGTGAGTACCAAGAAAAAAGACCTAGGAATGATGGGAGTGGCATAGAATTATTCTTCTACTTACAGTCCTTCTCTAACTCTTTGTCTGATGGATGAGAGAGATGATTCTTCTTTTCGAATTCTCCCGTCCCTCTCTTCTTGCAAAACATACCTTGCGGTTTCCCATATATTCTTATTTCATTTATATTACAGCCCCAGCAGTACCTTCTCACTACTCTCAGGCCTCCTCCTCAGTTCTCTTTGTTCTTCTCCCTCTGTTTTATAGTACCTACAGTCTACACCACATGTTTTCTGCCACCCTACATAAAGTGGAGGTTCTGGTCCTACTCTATTTGTGAAGAAAGGCTGGATCCCCAAGGGTATTTACTTCTCCTTCAGGCTTCTGAGGGATCTTAAAGGGCTAAGGAGAAATATTTCTAATGCCATAGTTCACCAGCCCATATTAGAATGTTCACCTCAAACGATTATCAGTTGATATCAATGACTCAGCCAGATTTAACCAACTCTTAGAAAAGGAATATCTGACTAAGGCTGTACAGTAAGAACAATTGGTACAAAATGTTTTTTCTCCAACCCCCAAATCCGTGACACTCTCCTACCAGTTCAAAGGGCATTGAGGGGAAAATGCTTACAGAGCGCATCTATCAAAAGGGATTACTCATAGAACATGGAAGTACTCTTGCTAGAGATGTCAAGATGTTCCCTTTCAGCATGGCGTAGCTTTCTGAGAGGATCCTTGTAAAGTTTTGAAGCCGTTTTCCCTTATTGTTTCTAGTTTGTCTTCAGTTCCCAAAGCAGATCATGCCCCTAGTAACTATTGCCCAGGAGCATTGCTAGCAGGACGGAGAAGTCTAACCCTAAGGATTCCTGGTTTAGGGAGGAGGTGGAGACAGAGGCTCTTCCTTATCCCCAAGAAGTTCCCTTTCAGAGGTCTCCCTCTCCTCTACGCTTGGGTTCCAAACTGTTTTGCTCCTTTATAAAAAGCCCACATTGTGGGACCAAATCTCATGAATCACTATCAACGTGCCTACTCCCTAGCCTCATTCTATTTAATTCAATGGTTCTCAAGCACTTCTCACTTCCAAATCAATGCCATATTGTGTGACTTAAAGGAGGTGTTCTCACCTAGACATGTTACAAGGGGTGATGGGAAGGAGTAGTAGGAGAAAAGGGGAGAGGAGAGGGGAAAGAGCCCACCCTTACCTAGAGTTCAATTTTTTATATATCAATGTAGCCTCCGAACAATGTCGTGACATCTTCTAGTACCCATTTCCCAGTATTATCACAATGATCACACGAGAGGACAGCATGCCAAACTCTTTGCAAACTGTAAAATGCCGGTTCTGTAAATGCGAGCTATTCTGGCAAGACTTAAAAGGGCAGAGCTCCTATCTGCAGAGTTGATCTCCTTTTCAGTTCTTCGTACAATATTGGGCATATCGCATGCTCTCAGTTCAGTTTTAATTGACTGAAGCCAGCTTGAGCCAGTAAATGTAGCTCGTAAAGAGAACCGACTTACAAAGAGGGAGTATTATAGTGACCCAAATCTTAGCAGAACTCTGAAAACCCATTCGGTACATTACTTAGAACGAGAACCCGTGCTTTTGTACTGTGTTCCCCGGAGGAAGTAAAGGTCCATTATGCCTAAGCAATAGCTGAATTGTATGTTTTTGTTTTTGCAAATTTGGATCTCGACTGCAAACTCAGTCTTACTAAAGGTACTTTTTTTTTAAAACTCCTGATGGGAAATTTTTATAGATTTCATAAAAGCAGTATCCATGCTTCTTCTGCCTATCCATCACACATAACCAGAAGATAAAATGCGTCATTCTATCGGAAAACCAAGCACTTGCCTGTAGGTGGGTCATTATAAAGCAATGTACACAATGTGACTAAGAGGGAGAGTCTAATCCATTCCTAACCTCAGAGGTGAATAAAAAGAGAGAATATTGATTCTTCTCAGTAAAAATCACTATGATGAAAATTGGCAATTACTCTAGGCATGGTCATGCTGTGGGCTGTTTTTTAGAGAAATATTGTATTGTACCTTTGTTGGAAAAGCTAAACTATTTTTACTTTGGCCCTTAGAGCAGATAAAATAGACAAGAGGAGAAACACGAATAGCACAAATAACACAACTCAGAGCGAGGATTTGCAAACTATATTGTGGCTTCTTCATATTCTTTTCACTCTGGTCCTTTACAATGTGAATCGTGTCCCACCAGCCTAGTCTAATCATTAAGATGGCATTTTGCTCAGGGGGCTGAAACAGTGTTGTGAGGCAAAGCTTCTAGTGTGATCCGAGAGCTGGACGGTGCCCTCCATGGGGGCTGTTCTACTATTAAGTACCAGCTACAAACAGGTCTCTGCCATGAAGATTTAGACTGAGCTCTATCTGACAGGGTAAAGCTCTATTTGCTATTCAGGTTGATTCTAGAAAGTTTCTTTGCACCATTATGACTGGTGACAGTCCCATCCCACCCCCTGCCACAGTCAAAGTTTTCTTCTCTCATGAACAATTTATCCTAGTAGGTCAGGCCTCAGGAATGCAACTGTAGGTACAAAACCACCAGGGATTACCCACAATGCTACTCTTCACAACTCTGAAAAGCTATACAATTTCCCTTTATAGACATTACATGTTTAAAAACTACAGTGTAGTTCCTGAGCTATGAACACTTTGTCTTTGACAAAAGCTGAAGAAACTTTCATTTTAAATGGTAAAGGTAAAAATTATCATCCGTCTTGGCTAAGAAAAAGAAAGAGTGTTATCAGAGGTACCTGCAATTGTCCCGGAGTGACAGTCCTGTAGAAGCATTCTTCTTTAGTTGTGGTTTCACATAGCTCAGCAGCAACCATTTTTTTTTTAACTTAAGCTCCATCCATTTTGTAATCTGAAACAGAGAAAGTGCATTTCTATCATCAACTGTCGATTTTCTCTCTCTCTCTCTCTCTCTCTCTCTCTCCTTCTTCCCCCCTCCGCTCTCTCCCTCTCTCCCCGCCGCCCCATTAAAAAGAAAAGTCAGTTGTTATTTACAAACACATATGCAATATTTCCACAAATAGAGGAACCAGGCTTGCTGATTCTCCTCAGTGTGCAAATCTCTTAATGTTGTTCTAGTTTCGCTCTGCACTGCTTTTGACGGTTTCTGAGAATTCTCTTCCAGTTGCAAATATCACCAAACTCATTCTCAAACTGATTGGGGGTGAGGTGGGTTGGGGGAAAACTCTTATAGTCATTGAACTGAAAATGTGTTACAAAGATTTGCCAAGCAAGGGAAAGAGAAAAGCTAGTGAGATTTTTAAAAATTTGTTCCGAAATAGCTAGCAAACAAAACAGAGTGTTGGAATATATTCATTACTGTTGCATGCTAATTTTTTTAAACCCTTGTACTTCGTTGTATTGTCTCATAGGTGGAAGATTGGTAAGGGTGAGCAATGGGGGTCAAGTGACTTGCCCAGGGTCACACAGCTGGGAAGTGGCTGAGGCCGGGTTTGAACCTAGGATCTCCTGTCTCTAGGCCTGACTCTCACTCCACTGAGCTACCCAGCTGCCCCTCCATGCTAATTTAAAAGATAGAATAGAAAAAAATTATCAAGGTGCACCAAAGAGATCTTTATTTTAGTGGCCAAATTTGGGGGAGGCAAGATGGTCTGGGAATTTTTACCTGGCCACCGAGGGCAGCACTCAAGATAAAATTAGCTATTTAAAAAAATAACACATATACCCAATAATAAATACACATATTCACATATATGGCTATTCTTACAGAATGGGTAATGATACAAAAGGCTTTGGATCTCATAATTATCTTTAACACAGAGAAACTTTCAAATACACTAAGTATAAAAAGACAAATGGACCTTCAAGTTAATTGCAAGTTTGTGAATTAAATATACAATTGATTAATTTGAGAAAGATAGTTACATAACCCAGAGATTGACATTACTCAAACATTTCAGTCTCATTTCTGAATTTTTATTTGATAAAACGATCACTTGGGAAAATAGCAAAGACACATCACATTGTCTTGAAATCTGCTCCCTATCCAATATATACTGGGTAGTATTCCTACAGGGGTTATAGTAACCTAGTTCCCTATAGCTCTTACGGTGCACAATATTTTTTGTATGTGAATGCTGCTAAATATGACAGTTATCTATATTTTAAAAAGGTGCTAAAAGGCCCAATGAAGTTAGAAATATCAGAATATTCCAAATAAATGCCCTCATTTCCTTCCAGTGGAGTTCAATTTCCTCTCAATATTATGCTATAAATATTGACATTTCAGACACTTTATCCCATAGAATCTTTCTCCCTAACCTCTCTTCCAAAGCCATGGCTATAGTCACTTGTAGAAACTTGGAGGAAGGGGCAGCCTTTCCCCAGGCTGCCTATGGACCTATGATTAAAAAAAGAGACTAAAATCTAAGTACTGTCTTTTTTAAAAAAATAAAATCCTGGAATATGAAACACAATTCAAGTTGGAAAGGACCCCCACAAAACCAAGTGTCTAGAGCTGGAAAGAGTTTACAGGCCATCTGGTTCAAACTCCTCACTTTACCTAAGAGGATACCAAGGCCCAAAGGGGTTAAATCACTTGACCACAGGGATATAGCTAGCATACTCAAGAGAGGCAGGATTTGAACACAGTTCTGACATCAAATCAATCTAACACTCTTTCCCACTCTATCAAACTCTATTTCAAAGTCCTTTAAGTACTAACCAAGAATCCCTTTCAAATGTACCCAAGTGGCCACACAGTCTCTCCTATAGAGACTTCCAGGAAGGTAGGCATTCCAGATTTCTTTAGTGAGGTGGTACATTCCACTTTGAGACCCTTTCATTCTTCAGAATTTAGAGAGCACAGAGAAATTATGAATAATGTAAAAAGGACAGTGGATAGAGTGCCAGGTCTGGAGTCTGTAAAGATTAGAATTAATATACAAAAGCTAAGGATTATATTTTTATAAAGTTTTATTAATAATAAACTAACATAAAAAGCTAACTAAAAAGGTACTCACCAGCCTGCGCCCAAGAGCAAAAGAGGAAGAAGGAGGAACTACAGAACTTATAAAACAATAAAGTGACCATGCAAAGGTGGAGGCGCAGGAGAGATTAAAGGCAATTTTGGGAAATACTAAGGGACTTATGGGGAATGCAGTCCAAGGTTCAAAATCTCCCTTTATACAAGTCAAGAAGACTGATTTTCTCGAGTTCAAATTTGCCTTCAGACACTTACTGGGTATGTGTTGTTGGGCAAGTCACTTAACTCTATTTGTCTCACTTCATCTGTAAAATGATCTGGAGAAGGAAACGACAAAGCACTCTAGTATCTTTTCTAAGAAGACCTCAAATGGGGTCATGAAGAGTCAGACATGACTGAAAAGAAAGAGCAACAACAAAAAGGACAAATATCCATTGCATAACAAAATGGTCATTTAAAAAGTGAGCCCAAGCAAAGGATCCTAAGCTTAATGGACTCAATAATGACATATAGAGATGATTCCATGCACACCAAAATAAGTCTTACAGCCCTTTGTGTGGCAGCAAAGAAGGAGAAACAGAGTAAATAGCCACTAAATGCCTAAGAAGCTCTACTATATACATAATGGGATACAACTAGGCTGGAAGAAATTATGAATATGATGACTAGAGAGAAATGTGGGTAAGTTTACATGAACTGATGCAAAATAAAGTAAGCAGAGCTAAGAAAACCATATTCAAAATGACAATGGCAATATATCAATGGAAAGAAGAACCACAAAACAACTGAAAAAGAACGCTTTAAAATCTAAAAAAGGAAGGTAGTCCTCAAACATTAGACACAGAAATATACCTCCCCCTTTCCTTGAAGAATTTGGGGTAGGTGTTGGTGCATGGGAACACAATATTTCATATGAAATCAGAGTTGTTTAATGTATTGGTTGTTTTTGTTTCTTTTTTTTCTTTTTCATTAAAAAAAACGGTTATATTGGACTTCCCTCCTTCAGGCAGCATGAAATGGATAAAGGGGAAAACACAGGCCACAAGAAACCAAAAGACATCAATAAAAACCTGTTTCAAAAATAACAATATTGTGAATAATGAATACATTGAAAAAGAAATCATAGAAATACTGACTACAAGATAATAAAAATTACCACACAGCAAACTCAAAATTTTAATTTCATTATGTACCCAAAGCAGTTCTCAGAGAGAAAGGGAGAAAAAAACATGTATATCCTTAAGAACACACATGAACAAAAGAAAAAAAAGAAATTTTAAAAAATAATAAAAGATCTAGAATTTTAATGAAAACAAGATGGTCATGGTGAGGGAAAGGAAGAGAGGGGGAATACCACTCCAAAGACATCAAATTATTTTATATAGCAGCAAGCAGCAGAGCAATTTGTTACTGGCTTAAAAATTAAGTCAGTCCATAGAACAGACATGACAAGGGAGGAGAAGATATAATAGAATATAATAATCCAACCACTGATAAAGTCTGAACAATAAGTTATATGGGGAAAAAACTCCCTAGTTAACTAGAGATTCTAGGAAGCCTGGAAAGAAGTCTGGCAGGAATTATGTTCAGCCCAACATCTAACACTGTGCGTCAAATAAAAACTCAAAATGGATATATGTGATATGTGACCTGAATATTAAAGATGATACCATGAAAACATAAGAAGAGAATCAGAGTATGTACTTTTTACAACTATGACTTGGGAATGAATTCTTAAGTAAATAAAAGAGAGAAGGATCACAAAAGATAAAACAGATCACTTTGATTACATGGCATTAAAAAAGACTTTTACATAAAATAGTTAATACAATAAAAATAAGACAGGACTGGACCAAATAGAGAAATATTTATATCAGATATCTTGAGAGGAATCTGAGAGACAAGTTACGTGAGTTTGAGCCATTCCATGCCTACTAGAGCTCACAATATTAACATGATGTGAGTATGGATATTAAGGAGAATATAACATAGAAATATAATAAGAGATATGATCATGTAGCTGCTTTCATCAAGTCCCACTCGGTAAATCATAAGTGACCATAGTTTGAAAAGGGGCCCTTATCCTCCTCTGCCCATGTGCCATCTCTTTTTCCTTTGGAAAGTGGCCCCATTTTTGCTAGCGCTTGGTTGGATCCATTCGTTTTGGTGGATGATACAGCAGTGGCTGGCCACTTTAGATGCTGAAAACAAATATTGCGAGGAGCCCCCTGTCCTGAACTCCCTCCTAGGTCACTGGCAACCAGATTTGTGACCCCTCTGGAAGAATTAGTATACAGTCAGGCAGACAGAACACCACAGAGGAGAAAGAAGGCATTCGGCTTAACAGGCAGGATATTTTTCTGGGCTGCTGCTCCAGATATGAATGGTGATTGCTAGTGCAATTTGGGGAGACAGACAGCAGATAAGGGGGCTGGTGCTCTCATTAAAGGTATGCACAATACCTGTGATTTTTTCCACTGTAAAGAGCAACGTCCTTTTCTCCATGAATATGTTAACGGGAGCATAGGTTTTACATTTGCTGGCACTTGCCACCTAGACATTCCCCTCCTTCCCCAAGCAAGAACAAAAGAAAAATTTTCTGGTCCCGGACCACAAACCATGAAGCACTCAGTTCCAGAAATGTTCGCCAGATCCATTGTATATTTGAGCAGTCTTCCACAGAATTGAGCCAATAAAATGACTTTTCCCAAAGCTATTCATAGAGAAGACGCTATGGTGATTAACAATCCTAAAAATTGCTTTGAGCAGACTACTCCATGCCCTACAAGGCAAGTGTATTGTTTCCTAATCACATCCAAATATTTATTTGCCACATGCTCCAATTTTTCATCATAGTGAATATAATTCATTCAATTTCATGCATACACTGAGTCGTCTGTTACAGTGATATATGGATGATGAGAATGGAGGCCATTGTAGCTCTTTTTCTTTCACAAACTGCCAATGAAATTTACAGGCATAGAGCTGGCATTCAAAATAGATTAAAGTTTATGTTGGTTCTAATTCACCTGCTAGTTCTAATGGCTGCTGTTATATCTCCCATTTTAAATTGCTTTTGGATAAAAATTATGCAGGCTCACACTCTTTAAGGATATGGAGCTTACAGCTATAATGACGGCTTCAAATTGGGGCTATTCATTACCAGTTCCTTATATTTACAGTAGTGAATCATTTGACATGTAACAAAGACAAATAAGACTATCTGATTAAAACTATCAGGCACGGTGCAGAGTTTCCAAATTGAGGTTTATATGGCAATATTGATTCTGTCTTCCTTGTCCACCAATCTTTCGGAATTCACTGATGCTGAAGACTAAATGGAGATTTTCGACAAGTCTTAAAAAGCAGCTGAACTAAACTGGGAGATGTTAAGTCAGATACATCATTGACGTCAAGGTCTCCAAGTCAATAAAAACTCAGACAATTTCTTTTGTCAAAAAAGCCCCCACAAGAAATAACTTGATCATCTGAGCTCAGAGACATTAGTCTCATGGAAGCTTCTTTTTAGTAATTCTTTGGACATAGGGCAGAAAGATGATGTTAATTCTTCTAGCCTCAAGTTAAATAACTTTCCAATTATCCAAAAAGAACTTGTTTGCCAGTTCTTTGGTAGAATGAGGTTATTATTAGGCTGCTCTCAAAGGACCAGGAAGCCACATGTACCAAAAGTTTGCATCTCTCCAACTCTTTGTACCAGAGAAAAATGATGTGGAAGTCAGAAAAATGACACAATAGTAATACGCTTTTATGCCATGGCATGGCATGGCTGTCTGTTATGATTTTTGTGTTGGGAGAGCAGGACCTCCAACTTTGGGCAAATTATGAATATTCCCTCAGACCTTGTGGCGTACCAGCTTAGAAGGGGTGCAGTGGATAGTGTTCACTAAGTGCTATGGAAGCTCCAGGAGGGAAAGGATCAGGTCTTACTAGAGAGACAAAGATAAAAGGGCCCTAAATCATGCCATTCTTGATATGAGTGCTTCTACCATTATAATCAATTCCATATAAATGGAATTGGAACATCAGTGTTCATATTGCTTTCTATTCCATATTTTTAAATTTATTTCCAGCATGCTTTCTTGTATAGTGACTATTAAGATTGTATGTTGCTGCAGACCAGTATTTTAGAACTAAATACTCTAGACTAGTGATGGGACCCCCAAATGGGGCCCCCTGAAATGTTCTATCTGGCTGTGAGACATTATTCCTAATCTGATGAATACAAGGAGTGGGATACAATACAATGAAACTTCAAAAGAGTTGCCTTAGAAACAGATCGACAGATGAACATTTCCTTTCCTTTGCCTCCCCCCTCTTTAAAAAGTTTGCCCATCACTTTCATAGAGGAATCAGAGAATAATGGAAAAAATAGAGTATCAAATGAAAAACTGCCAATTTATTAACAAAGTCGAATTATCTGCTAAATATTTGTTCCCAATGTGCACTGCTTCACTATTGCTAAGCAAAAATTTCTCATGGAACACAAATAATTGAGAATATGGTCATTTTTCCCCATCATGTATATTAGTATATATTTTGTAATAGCCTATAGTTGAATCACAAATTTTAGTTGGAACATTTCCCCATAAAAAAATTACATGTTTAGTTATTGTTTGCCCATTTCTTAACATTTTTTGCAAACTTTATCAGGATGAATCTGTCATGATGGACCCCAAAGTATATGCCTCTCCTTTCAAGTACCCATCTTGGGAATTTTAGTCATCCATATTCCCATTAGCTCGAGGTTGTCAGAATGACATCTCTTTTCCTGCATCTCAGCTTTTCCAATTTAAATGGCCTTACAGTACTGAGACACGATAGATGAAAAACTATATTTTGAAAGCTTCCATACTCTGTTCATAGGCATTCTTATTGTCAGGTTATGCTATGTTGAAGGTAAGCATCTTAATTCCAAGAGACAAAGATTCCGCCCCCCCCCCCCAGAAGAGAATATTACGCCACATGGCTCAACATATTTTTGATAGGATGTTAAAGCCACAAAAACTAAGTATTTCTCTTCTGTCTAGCTTGTGGAACAATAATTTTTCATTACCCATATCTGTTTAAAAAACATTTTTCACACAATCAAAATGTTCAGGGTTTCTACTAGTATCCCTTGGAGAAAAATGAATTAAAGTTTGCAAATAAATAAGGGATTTCAGATCGTGCAATGTGAATGTGTTTTAAACTTGGAATGACCTTCAGTGGTGAAATAAATGGTCTTAAGCCTTTATCAGACAATCATACAAACTGTGGCCAAGGAGAGATATAAGCAATAGCTGGGTATTGAGTATTTCTGTGCTTCACAAGGTACTTTGGGATGCTAGTGAGGCGAGCTGTACTAGCTGAGTTCATTTTATCCCAAGAAATCATGCTGAATAACAGTATCTTAAGAATAAGTTTCTGGACCTACATGAACTGATGCAGAGTGAGATAAGGAGAACATTATACAGAGTAACCGAAACATTGAGGGATGATAAAATTTAATTGACTTTCCTACCAAAAGCAATGATGCAATGATCCAGGATGGTTCCGTGCGACTTATGAGAAAGAATGCTATCCACATCTAGAGAAAGAACTTTGAGGGGGTAGAAATCCAGAGGAAAACATATGATTTCTCCCTTTTTTACATGTATATTATCTGGAGGTTTGGTTTGAAAAGATTGTTACAAAAATGAATAATATGGAAATAGGTTCTGAATGATGGTTCATGTATAATCCAGTGGAATTGCTTGTTAACTCTGGCAGAGGGGAGGGAAAAGAGGAGGGAGATGACATGAATCATGTAACCATGGAAAAATTAAAAAATAAAACAAAAAAATCCAATAATGTGTTTCTGCATTACCAACTATCATAAACTAGAAATCTACCTAGAACATTTTTCCTAACTTCAAAAGCACAAGCAATATGACTAAGCAACGTGAAAATTTCTTGGTTCCTTAATGGTGCTCCAGGAAACAAGTTACATGGATGTGCTTCTCTACAGAAAAACCTATGATCCTATCATCTATATATGTTGGAAATCAATACTAGGCCAAGAACAGAAATTATCATATGGTAACTTCATTCATGGAAATGTAGGGCATTCACCTTCCAGGGGCATATTATAAAGAGCTCTCATTCATGAGAGACAGAGCCTATTATATCTGCCTAACCAGATTAGAGTCCACACAAAAACAGAATACACCCCAAAGATACTCAGAACAGATCAAGTCACAGAAGCACTGGTGTGGCTGGCAATTTTCAAGTATTTAGTATTCTGCCAGTGAATAAAGAGCTAAACACTGTTCTGGTCATGTATCTATGGTACATGTTGACTTTGCTTTATTAATTCTTGCTGTATCATGAGCTCATTAGCTTCTACTTGTCCAGTTCTAGTCTTTAAAGACTGGTTTTCAGCTATGATCTTTTGATTTCCCTTTTCAGTTTGGTCTATCCTGCTTTTCATGGCTTCTAGCAGTCAATTCTGGTCTTCAATTTGCTTATTATGTCATTTGATTTATGTGCTTCTTTTCCAAATGGGAAATTTTGTCTCTTAAACTGTTATTTTCTTTTTTAAATACTTCCTTTCTTCCCACTTTATTTATCCTTTTTAAAATTAAAAAAATTTTAGAATATTTTTCCATGGTTACATGATTCATTATCCCCCTCTCCCTTCCCTGCTCTCTCTTCCTTTCTCCCAAAGCCAACAAGCAGTTCCACTGAGTTATACATGAATCATTGTTCAAAACATATTGCTATGTTATTCATATTTGCAGTAATCATTTAACATCAAAACTCTAATCAAATCCCTATTGCACTATGGGATCAAGCATATATTTTTCTAATACATTTCTGGTTCCACAGTTCTTTCTCTGGATGTAGATAGTGTTCTTTCTTACAAGTTCCTCTGGACTGTCCTGGGTCATTGCATTCCTGTTGGCAGAAAAGTCTTCTTACATTTGATTGTGCCATAATGTATCAGGCTCTGTGTATAATGTTCTCCTGATTCTGCTCCTTTCTCTCTGCATCAATTCCTAGAGGTTGCTCCAGTTCACATGGAATTCCTCCATTTCTTTATTCCTTTCAGCACAATAATAATCCATCACCAACATGTACCACAATTTATTCAGCCATTCACCAATTGATGGGCACCCCCTCATTTCCCAATTTTTTTTGCCACTGCAAAGAGCTTGGCTATAAATATTTTTGTACAAGTCTTTTTCCTTATTATCTCTTTGGGGGACAAACCCAGCAGTGGTACGGCTGGGTCAAAGGGCAGGCATTCATTTAAAGCCCTTTGCACATACTTCCAAATTGTCCTCCACAATAGTTGGACCAATTCACAACTCCACCAGCAGTGTATTAGTATCCCAATTTTGTCACATCAATTCCAGCATTTATCACTTTCCTTTCCTGTCATATTGGCCAATCTTCTAGGTGTGAGGTGGTACCCTCAGAGTTGTTTTAATTTGCAGTTCTCTAATTAGGAGGGATTTCAAACACTTTTTCATGTGCTTATTGATAGTTTTTATTTTATCATGTGAAAACTGCCTATTCATGTCCCTTGACCATTTGTTGATTGGGGAATGGCTTGATTTTTTGTAGATTTGACTTAATTTCTTATATATTTGGGAAATTAAAGCTTTGTCAGAGAGTTTTGTTATAAAAATGTTCTCCCAGTTTATTGCTTTCCTTCTAATTTTGGTTTGCATTGGTTGTGTTTGTACAAAACCTTTTAAATTTGATAAAATCAAAGTCATTCATTTTGTAATGTTATCTTATCTCTTGCTTGATCTTAAATTCCTTCTTTTCCCACAGATCTGACAGGTATATTAATCTATGTTCACCTAATTTATTTATGATTTCACTCTAAGTCATTTACCCATTTTGAATTTATCTTGGTATGGGATATAAGATAGTGATCTAAACCTAATTTTCCCTAGACTGTTTTCCAAGTTTCCCAGCAATTTTTGTCAGAGTGAGTTCTTGTCCAAAAAGCTGGGGTCTTTGGGTTTATCGAACACTATCTTGCTACTGTCATTTACCCCTAGTCTATTCCATTGATCCACCCTTCTGTCTCTTAGCCAGTACCATATTGTTTTAATGACTATTGCTTTATAATACAGTTTAAGATCTGGTAGTGCTAGGTCCCCTTCCTTCATATTTTTTTCATTGTTTCCCTTGCTATTCTTGATCATTTATTCTCCCAGATGAACTCTGTTATAATTTTTTCTAATTCTATAAAAAAGTTTTTGTGTAGTTTGATAGGTATGGCACTGAGTAGATTAATTTGGATTGGATTCTCATTTTTATTATATTAGCTCATCCTACCAAGAAGCAATTAAAGTTTTTCCAGTTGTTTAGATCTAGTTTTAATTGTGTAAAAAGTATTTTGTAGCTTTGTTCATATAATTCCTGTATTTGTTTTGGCAGATAGAGTCCTAAACATTTTATATTGTCTAGTGAAACAGAGTTTCTCTTTCTAACTCCTGCTGCTGAATTTTGTTGGAAATAGAGAAATGTTGATGTTTTATGTGGGTTTATTTTGTACCCTGCAACTTTACTAAAGTTGTTAATTATTTCCACTAGCCTTTTAGTTGATTTTCTGGGGTTCTTTATGTATACCATCATATCATCTGCAAAGAGTGATAGTTTAGTCTCCTCATTGTCTACTTTGATCTTTTCAATTTCTTTTTCTTCTCTAATTGCTACTGCTAGCATTTATAATGCAATATTGATTCAAAGAGGTGATAATGGGCATCTTTGCTTCACTCCTGATCTTATTGGGAAGGCTTCTAACTTGTCCCCATTGCAGATGATACTTGCTGATGGTTTTAAATATGTAGTTTATTATTTTGAGGAATGACCCTTCCAGTTCTATTCTTTCTAGTATTTTCAATAGGAATAGGTGTTGTATTTTGTCAAAGGCTTTTTCTTCATCTATTATGATAATCATGTGGTCTATATTGGTTTGATTACTGATATGGTCAATTATTTGGATGGTCTTCCTAATATTAAACCATCCTTACATTCCTGGAACAAATCCCACCTGATCATAGTGGATAATCCTGTGATCATTTGCTGGAGTCTTTTTGCTAGTATTCTATTTAAGATTTTTGCATCCATATTCATGGAGATTAGTCTACACCAGTGATTCCCAAAGTGGGTGCCATCGCCTCCTGGTGGGTGCTACAGCGATCCATGAGGGTGGTGATTGGCACAGGTGCATTTGGGGGAGGTGAATAACGGTAAGAGGGCGGTGATAGTATGTGACAGGGGGCTCGAAGTAATATTTTTTTCTGGAAAGGGGGTGGTAGGCCAAAAAAGTTTGGGAACCACTGGCCTATACTTTTCTTTCTCAGTTTTTTTATCTGCCTGGCTTCGGAATCGGCACCATATTTGTATCATAAAAGGAATTTGGTAAAACTCTTTCTTTGTTTATTTTGTCAAATAATTTGTAGAGTATTGGGATAAGTTGTTCTTTAAATGTTTGATACAATTCATTTGTGAATTCATCTGGTCCAGGGGACTTTTTATTAGGAAATTCCTTGATGGCTTGTTCAATTTCTTTTTCTAAGATGGGATTGTTTAAGAATTCTATTTCCTCTTTTGTTATTCTAGGCAATTTATATTTTTGTAAATATTCACCCATTTCACCTAGATTGTCATATTGATTGCCATATAATTGAGGAAAATAGTTCTTAATAATTGTCTTAATTTCCTCTTCATTAGAGCTGAGATTGCCCCTTTGATATTGTTAATTTGATTTTCTTCTTTCTTTTTTTTTATTAGATTGGCTAGTATTTTATCTATTTTATTTGGTTTTTTTCAAAGTACCAGCTCCTAGTCTTTATTAGTTCAATAGTTCTTTACTTTCAATTTTATTAATTTCTCCTTTAATTTTTAGGATTTCCAATTTAGTTTTTGTCTGGGGATTTTTAATTTGTTCTTTTTTTTTTAAACCCTTGTACTTCGTGTATTGTCTCATAGGTGGAAGATTGGTAAGGGTGGGCAATGGGGGTCAAGTGACTTGCCCAGGGTCACACAGCTGGGAAGTGGCTGAGGCCGGGTTTGAACCTAGGACCTCCTGTCTCTAGGCCTGACTCTCACTCCACTGAGCTACCCAGCTGCCCCTCTTTTTTTCTAATTTAAGTTGTAAGCCTAATTCATCGATCTCTGTCCTTTCTATTTCTTTGGTATAGGCACTAAGAGATATAAATTTTCCCCTGAGTTTTGGTATGATGTCTCCTTATTGTCATTCTCTTTAATGAAGTCTGTAATTGTGTTTATGATTTTTTCTTTGAATCACCAGTTTCGAAGAATTAGATCAGTGATGGGCAAACTTTTTAAAGAGGGGGCCAAAGGAAAGGCAATGCTCATCTGTTAGTCTGTTTCTAAGGCAACTCTTTCAAAGTTTCATTGTATTGTATCATACTTATTGTATTCATCGCATTACAAATAATGTCACATGGCCAGATAGAACATTTCAGGGAGCCGTATTTGGTCCGAGGGCCATAGTTTGCCCATCACTGAATTAGATTAGTTTCCGTTTAATTTTAAATTTGCCTTTCCGTGGACCCTGGTTAAATATAATTTTTATTGCACTATGATCTGAAAAAGTATTTCTGCTTGCCTGTATTTGCAATATTTCGATGCCTTTGTACATGGTTGATCTCTGTATAATGTACCATGTACTGCTGAGAAGAAGGTATATTCCATAACTTGAGACAAGCCATCCGTCATCCATGCCTAGAATACTTATCTTCATCATGGTTACCTCAGTGAACCCCAGGTTCTCTTCAAAGCCCAGCTCTGGTGCCAGCTCTCACGTGGGCTTTTTTTGGATACCTCCTGGTAGTTCAGTAGCCTCTACTCTGTGGAAGACATACTGTATAATTGTGGAAATGCTTGGTTTTCCCTCGTCTGTGAATATGAAGACTTCCAGCCAGAGAAATGTAAACACCATGAGGACAAGGACATGTGAAAATGGAACTTCAACTTTCAGCATGAATGGATATATGCAGTGGAATCTAATAGTTGTTTTGTATAATTTGGGAGAATGAAGTGTAGTTAACTATCTTCTAACAATAAGATGCAAGCAACACCATTTTCTACAGCTTTATGGGAATAAAGAGGGAGAGGGGGTGGCAATCAGAATTACAAACTATAATTGAATAAATAGGAATAAATAGGTAAATAGTTGTAATAGGTATTCACACTAGTCAAAGCACATTCTAAGTCATTATCTTTGTGCTTAACCTCTTCTTATGAAAGTCATCCATGAAACTAAGGGAGCTTATGTGCTAGCTCACAATAACAATTTGACTGAAAATAGGTTTTTGCCATTTCTTGATAACTACATGAGCTAAAAAGATGTGTCTGAGCTTAAGTGGATTTTACATTATACTAGCCTTCTGAGCTCATAAATGATGCGTTCTGGTGCAATGCTGATATGATTATTATAGTCAACACACACAAACGAATGATCATTTCAAGCTCTTTTAAATTAAAAAGAAAAAAAAGGTTTTCAAAGAAACAAACAAGCTAAATCTATAAAGGTCTGCTGCTAAAATAATAATACAGAGATTAAACAACTAGGGAAATAACATCCATTGTTAAAATACACATAGAACATTGTTTTGTCATGAGCTAAGTCAGGAATGAAATGCCTTTGAGAGTACAAAAGGCACTGGAGATGTGAGTTTGAATCAAAACTCTTATTTACTACTCGTGCAACATTGAACAAATCATGTCCCCTTTCTGGACCTGACTTTGCCTATCCATAAAATAAGGGGGCTATAAAATAATGTATCATGATAGATGTAACTGAGTTAATATGGGATCTTCATACATACAGACAGACACATCTACATGCACACACAAAGGAAAACAGTATCCCAGGCTTCACTTGAAAACCAGGCTTTACTGATGAACTTCTGATCTGCATGGATAGAGGAAGTGCTATCCCTGGATGAAATTATAGATCCAGACCCCTAAAACTCTGAGATGTAACAGTTTGCATAGCTTATGCATGTAATTTCTTTTGTTTAGTTGGTTTCAGTCATATCTAACTCTTGGTGACCCCATTTTTGGGGTTTTCTTGGCAAAAATGCTAGAGTGCATTGTCATTTCCTTCTCTAATTCATTTTGCAGATGATGAAAGTCTTCCTGACTTCAGTTCCGACACTCTATTCACTGGGCAACCTTAGCTGCTCCAACTTAGGCATACAGATATCTGTTTCCAGAAACCAGGTGAGCACAAATGCTACAAGGTATTGAATAAGATCTGAGAATTTTGGACTGAAACTAAAGGTAGAAAGATGGTGATTTGATAAAGGTCAATTTCACTCTACCTACAAGACTAAGAAAGCTTATGCTTATATTTACTGAGCTTGATTTTAACTAAAAAGACTGAAATTAAGCTGCTTCCTCACCTTTTATGGGAAATGGGTAGAAGACACCTGATTTCATGAAGAGCAGAGACTTCCATTACTGAAGTAGATTGTCCATCGAACTTATAACACCTTACAAAAATACCTAGGGGCAGTAAGAGGTAAAGTTTGCTCAAAGCCACCAAGGTAGCGTGATAATTAGATTAAGTCTACACTGCCCATTTTTAGATTTAATCACCAAAGGTGAGAGCACCTCCAAATTCTGGGAGGTCCTAACCCACCTGTGCTAGAGTGAGTGATGAATCAGAATCAACTGACCACCCCCTAGGTATCTATGAGAAGCGTCTATTGTGATTGGAAACACAAGCTAGGGAAAGGACGCATAAGTGACCCCTTTAAAAAGAGGGAGTTGAGTGAGAGGTGTTCGGTTGAAGAAGGCATCTGGTGAAGGACCTCTTTTGGTTCATGGAGGAGTGTTGGAACGCTGAGACCCTGGTGAGACTGCTTTAAATATCTTCTTTGAATTCCACATGGTTAGTTTAAAGACCAACTGAATCTTTCTGAACTTCTCTTAAGAAACTTCTTTTAATAGACTCTGTGAATGAAGTTTTGCTTCATTCACCTCCGGGCCTCTGGCCCTCTGATTCTTGGTTGAGTTAATTAGATCTACCTGGATTAATTAGAGGATTGTAGTAAATTACCTACTGGGTTAGATTCTTATTTCCTTATTTCCTCTCTCTCTTCTTAATTGTAAATAAACTTCCATAAAAGTCAATTTTGACTTGAGATTATTATTAATTAAGGATTGATAATAGTTCAATCCTCTGGCAACCATCTTTTAATATATTGAACCCCCCAAAAACCTTTTTCCCCCTTATAGTAGCATGCATGAAGCCCCTCTTTGTATGTCACAAGTCTTCTGGTCTCACAGGGTGTCACAAGGATGAGAAGGGTAGACAGAAGGGGGGAGAGAGAGAGAGAGAGAGAGAGAGAGAGAGAGAGAGAGAGAGAGAGAGAGAGAGAAGCAATATAAACTCCCAGTTAAACCTAGAGCATTTAATCCTTGTGTTCCCTTCCCCACTGCTATAGTCTATTTCTTTATAACAACATTTGCTTTGAATGAAATAAACAGCTTCTCTTAGGGGGAAACAAAATTCTTTGGAAAAGAAGAATGAGTAAAGACCAACTGAAGAGAGCAGAAAACTCACAGGAGTTAGGGATAACAGGCTGAGATGAGGGAGAGGACTTGGAGGGCATGGAGTGGTGTGAAAGGGTCTACAGGTATCAGTCAGGAACAGAATGTGGGTATTCTGGCTCTTCTACTATGTTTTGTTGCCTTCCACTGTCATCTGTACTTTGAAGCTAATTCTTTGAGTCATAGAATTGCATTGAGGAGCAAATGAAATAATAAGGAAAAAAGATTTCTGAAAAGCAAAAGTTATTTCCGAACATGTGAAATAGAGAAATGTTATTCAGCCAAACAATTCTAGGGAAGACTGAAGGCTAATGAGGACTGATATTTAGGTGGAAATGTTTCCAAATCACCATTCCAGCTGAAGAATATGGAATCTCAGTTTCAAACATTTATATTGAAGATCGGGTTTCATCTCGATGTCAAACAGCTTCTCAGGGGGATTTGGGAGGCTGAGAAACTGGACTGCCTTATTTCTGAAGCAGTGATATGAATATTGCTACTAAACTCCTATATGAAAGAAATAACAGTTCCAGGGGTGGAGGGAAACGTTTTAGTAGTAGATTTGGAGTGGGTTAGAGAGTCTTTCAAATAACTAAGAGAAAAAGTACAAAAAACAGCAACGGTAATGAATTGAAAGCTCATTTCCCTACCCACACCTAACCCTAACCCTACACATGCCCAGTCCAGTCTCATTTCCAGATGGACCAATGAAATGATACACATTTTTATCAGGTGGTACAAAAAATAAATTTCAGCCAACAACCAAAAATATGAGCTAGAACCATAGGGCTTTCCATGGGAAATGGTCTTTCTTCAGCTGTATGAAATTGAAAGCTGGACACTTATCAAAAAGGATTTCCAAAAGACCTACAGAAATGGTTACTGCCATTGGCATAAAACAGAGAGAGGGATCACTGATCTAAGAGAGAAGCTAAGATATAGAGGCCTCAAAACATGAAGCCTCCACAGACATCAAAGAAAATATTTTTTAAATAGCATTGATTTAAGGGACCAGGTTTCATCGGCTCTAAACGCTGAGATGCTTGCCCCACAGCTCTTCAGGTGAACTATTAAGATGTCATTAAAGATAACCTTTGGCTGACTATTTACAATAGAATCTTCTTTTAATATTTTCTCAGAAATGGAAGAAAAATATTACACAGAGCTTTAAAAAAGGGCAACCTGAGGGATGTTAATAAATTGATCATTACATTTTCCTAACCATGGCAATAATAAAGCCTTCTGCAAGCAGTGGATGATATGGTTCTTTGCAGACACAAACTTGGAATTAACTTCTATCACTTGATATCTTTCATAAATTGATTCCAGTAAAAACAGTGAAGGCAATAAAACGTACCTTTTCATTTCCCTCTTTAAAATTTACCCCAAGGAGATGTTGACTCAGAATTTTGGCAACCTGACCTTTCACAAGTTTGATTTATATAAGTCTCCGAAATGATAGCTCTCATTTTTATATGGGTGACATTTTATCTATGAACATTAATCTTTCATTTTCAATTCACGGGGCAATCAGAGATATGATCCCAACCTGGCATAGAGTAAAATGAAGTTGTCTTTAAAGTTGAGAAAATTCTTTTTATCTTTAAAAAAATGAACAAAGCATATGTCTTCATGTGTGTTTCATTAAATTATTAACCTCAATTTCTATCTAGCATGTTACAACATGGAATTTTGGGAGAAAACTATTATAGGAAATATGACTATGGGAATGGATCGATGATAAAAGTTTTACCACTCCTTATAAGTGGTGCCAAAATTAAGAAAAATATTTAACCCCAGTAAAATGTCACATGTTTAACAGTTTGGTAGCAGGAAACAAAAAGCATTTTGCATCCTTTCATTACTGCAGAATGACGCTGGTATATTTTCAGGAACATAGTGTAGGCTGGAATTAACCACCATGAAGCCATTTAAATTTCTAGGTGGACCATGTGTTCAATTACGTGCTGTGAAAAATCAATGCTGGCAAGAATGTTTCATATTTATGAGAGCTTATAAATAGAAGCTTCGATGGTCATCTTCTAATAGCGAATGTTCTTTTGGTGGCAGAAAAGACAATCCTGTCAGTGCACTGGACTTAATTAGTTCAAATGGCTGCAGGTCTATTTAGGAAGGGGTCAGAGTCAGGTCTATCCAAAAGACCAGTTGGGTAAATGTTCAGGTTGTCCAGGCGCATAACATGGATTTTTGAGATAAGGATGGAGAAGAAAGGAGATGGAGTTAACAATACAGAAATAGATCATCTTATATAACATGTGAGGAAACTGAGTCATAGGAACATGAAGGAGCCTGCCCAGGGTCACAAAGTAAGTTAATGTGAGAGACATTTTGGGGAAAGAGGGGAGCAGGGGACAGTTTTCTTCAGCATGGTGCAGGCAAATAAGGAGAGAAAGAGACTGAAATCATAGTAAATCTGGCTCCAGTCCTTGCAACTGGGGTAGTAACCTCTCTTGCCCAAATCACCGTGACAAGTTAAACTTTGAAGTAGAAGAGAAATCCAAGAGGGAAGTGTATGGCATGTGGACTGAAGCAGGTAGATAGGATGAATGCAGTGAGGAGGAAGACTCTACAATTCTGGAAAAAAATCCCTAGTCACCTTATCCTTTCAAAAGTGTCTTAGTATCTGGACAATGGGATGATCAATGACTCCAAGATCTGGGACTGGAAAGGCCTTCAGAAGTCATTCAGTGCAACTTCTTCATTTTACTGAAGAGGAAACTGAGACCAGAGAGGTCAAGCAAATTGCCCAAGGACAAGGTATCCATGAACTTGTGAAGATTTTGGCCCCTGCCTCAATTTCCCTGGCTCTCTTTAAAATACCTTCTATAAATTGGAAAACAGTATGGGAGAAATTAAGTTTAGATCAATATCTCGCAGCCTATACCAAGATAAATTCAAAATGGGTAAATGACTTAAATATGAGTGAAATCATAAACAAATTAGGTGAACACAGAATAGTATACCTGTCAGATCTGTGGGAAAGGAAGGAATTTAAGACAAAGCAAGAGAGAGAGAACATTACAAAACATAAAATGAATAATTTTGATCATATTAAGTTAAAAAGGTTTTGTACAAACAAAACCAATGCAACCAAAATTAGAAGGGAAGAAACAAACTGGGAAAATTTTTTAAAACAAAAACCTCTAACAAAAGTCTGATTCCTCAAATTTATAAGAAATTAAGTCAATTGTACCAAAAAAAAAAACAAAAAACAAACCCTAACCACTCCCTAATTGACAAATGGTCAAGGAATATAAATTTCAGATAAAGAAATCAAAACTATCAATAAGTACATGAAAAAGTGTTCTAAATCTCTCCTAATTTAGAGAAATGCAAATAAAAAAAAATGCTGAGGTACCACCTCACACCTAGCAGGTTGGCTAATATGACAGTAATGGAAAAAAAATAAATGTTGGAGGGGGTGTGGCAAATTTGGGACACTAATGCATTGCTGGTGGAGTTGTGAATTAATCCAACCATTCTGGAAGGCAATTTGGAATTATGCATGAAGGGCTTTAAAAGATTACATGCCATTTGATGCAGCAATACCACTGCTGGATTTGTACACCAAAGAGATAATAAAGAATAAGATTTATACAAAAATATTTATAGCTATGCTCTTTGTGGTGGCAAAAAATTGGAAAATGAGGGTGTGTCCATCAATTGGGGAAAGGCTGGACAAATTGTGGTATCCGATGGTGATGGAATACTATTGTGCTATAAAAAATGATAATCTGGAGGATTTCTATATGAACTGTAAGAATCTCAGTGAATTGATACAGAACGAAATGAGCAGAACCAAGAGAACATTGTACACAGAAAGTGAAACATTGTCGAACTATCCAATGTAATCTACTAGTAGCATTGCAATAATCCAGGGCACTCTTGAAGGACTTGTGAGAAAGAATGCTATCCATATTGAGAGAAAACTATGGAAGTAGAAACACAAAATAAAAACACATGACTTATGACCTATCACTTGTATATATGGGTATATGCATTGGAGTTTTGGTTTTAAAAGATTTCTCTATAGCAAAAAAGAATAATATGGAAATAGTTATCAAGTGATAACATTTGTACAAGCCAGTGGAATTGTTTGTCAGCTCTGGGAAAGGGGAAGCAGAGGTGGGGGTAAGAAAATGAATCGTGTAAACATGGAAAAATATTCTAAAAATAAATAAAAATAAAAAATAAAATGCCTTCTATAGGAGACCTTTCCTGGCCCCCTCAGCTTGGAAGACCTTGTCTCTCAAACTCCCTTCCCATCTACAATCTAGGGATGAACACATTGTTTCTCCCATTTGATTGCAAATTTTCAAGAGTGGAGATCTTTTTTACCTTCATTTGTATGCCAGGCAATTGTGACCATGACATATAGTAAGCACTTAATAAATGCATTGGGATACTCTATATTCCCTCACCTAATCACAATTAGTCTGAGATGTGCCCAGGACTGCCATTAGTTAAAATTGTGGAAGTATGAATATTCAGCTGAGATTCTTGGCTATCTTGTTTTAATTCTTTTTTCTTTTCTCAGCAGATGGTCCAACTCAGGAAGTAGCATGGAAAGGACCCTGGATTTGGAGGCTGAAGAACACTAGTTCAAATTCTGCATTCACATCTTACTAGATAGATAGATAGATAGATAGATAGATAGATAGATAGATAGATAGATAGATAATTCCTTGGGTAAGGAGCTTCTCTCTTCTTGCTCAAAGTTTGCTTATCTGTAAAATGAGAGGGCTGGATCATATTCTAAAGTCTCTGCTATCTTTAAACTCAGTAATCTATCATCTCACACCCCCTCAATCTAGGACTGGCATCTTTTTTACTGTCTTCTTGTTGTGGGCAGCAGGGGATAGAGTGCCAGGACTGGAGTCAAAATGACTCCTTTTCCTACGTTCAAATCTGGCCTCAGACCCTTATTAGCTACTGGATCCTGGGCAAGTCACTTCATTCTCTTTGCCTCAGTTTTCTCATCTGTAAAATATGCTGTAGAAAGAAATGGCAAAACCACTTGAATATCTTTGCTAGAAAAACCCCAAGTCGCAAAGATTTGGACATGACTGAACAACAACTCAACTGAATAAAGTTAAATCAGGAGTAAATGAGTGAAAATGTTTTGCAGAGGATGGGCCTGATAGACTTTAATAGAGAACAACCCTTTAGTCTCAAGGAATGAAGGTAAGCTGGGAGAATTCCAGATATTATCACCCAGAAGTGAGGATTTGGGGTGAGTGCTCTGGACCTTCACAGGAACCCTGGAAAAACACTAGGTAGGCAACCATGGGCTTAAGAATCGCACTAATCACCACCAATAAGTCTCTACTGTGATATTTGACAGTGTCTATAAACTTTGTTTTCAGCATTATAGTGGTTGTGACTTTATGTCATGAATTCTGCTCCTATGCTAAAGATACAGGGCCACGCTCTAATTTATTGAACTAGCTATTCTTTCATTAAGATTATAGATTTGTTGGACAAAGTCTTAAAGCTTTACCCTATGAATATTTTCTCTGCCCTCACTTGCTAGAGAGAATATGGGAAAGCAAGTACAGAAGCACCATTTTCCCACTGTGGCCAGAGAATACATTATCCATCCCCAAAAGGCGTACTTGGGCACCACCTTATATGAGAAGAAACATCCATAGTGCTACTAGAGCGTAGTTTTCAGCCTCTTCACCATGCTGGTCTCTAACCTTGGAATGCTCTTTAGCTTTGCATTGCCCTTCTTAAAATGTGGTATCCTGAGCTAGACCCTAGATGCGGCCTGACTAGGTCAAAGTTAGGCCTGATTTACACATTAGACTTGTACTTAGGCACCACTGTTGGCTTATATTAGGATTCTGGTCAGCCCCATCCTCCAGATTCCTTTCACAAAGACTCACTTATAGCCAGAGTTTTCTCAGCCTGCACTTGTGCACTTGATGATTTTTTTTTTGAGTGAGGAACTCCACGGAGGATTCTATAACCATGATTTATGATGGTCTGATGGTCTGATTCGTTGCAAATAATCTGAGAAAGGAGGTCATTTGACTAACAAGTTGGCAAATAAAATAACCAACTAAAAAGAAATGAAAGTGATTCCACAAATTATACTCCATATCAACTTCTCCTCCATCATCATCAGTATGATTCAGTTTCTCTCACAGGCTCCTTCTAGAGAATTTAGGCAGGTAAAAGACAAAATCCCACTGGTGCCTAGTGGGATTTGCAGTGAAAACAGTAAAGCTGTCTGCTTGGATACCTTAGAATGGGGGAGACATCAGTTTGTTCACATTCACCAAAATACTCCTC
Organism: Gracilinanus agilis; assembly: GCF_016433145.1. NCBI lineage: Eukaryota > Metazoa > Chordata > Mammalia > Didelphimorphia > Didelphidae > Gracilinanus > Gracilinanus agilis. The sequence goes on from NC_058136.1 coordinate 44,230,740, forward strand.
TTCGGAATACAAAGGACCATATGTTATAGGAGCTACAGAGATCCTAGAAGTAAAGTGACCTGACTAAGGTCATACAGTGGGTTGTAGAATTTAATCTTTGGATTCCAAGGTGTGTGCTCTTTTTTTATTAGTCCATGGATAAATATTTAGTATTACGACAAATGTGAAACACAGCATTTGGTACTATGTAATAGAGATGACAAGCAAAGCACAGTAATTTTAGATTGGGGCACTCTGAATCCAGAGAAGGTTATTTCAGTATTAATGAATGTTTGGTGTGATTTATTCAATCTGTTATTTTATTTTATTTATTTTTTTGACTATAACAACTCTAAGATATGTTTATTTTTATCATGAAATTAAAAATGAACAAACACAAACATTTCAATATAAAAACCAAAACAAAAAAGAGAATTTTATATAAGAAATACAAGTATAATGTACAGTTTTTAAAAAAAAAATTCTGATTTTTTTAAAAAAAATTGTAGACAGAAGTATCTTAGAGTTAGTATTAAGTACTGGTTCCAAGGCAGAAGAAGAATGGTAAGAAATGGTAAGAGAGTCAATGGAGGTCAAGTGACTTGCTCAGGGTTACATAGCTAGGAAGTGTCTGGGGTCACATTTGAACCCAAGATCTCCCTTTCTAGGCCAGGCTCTCTGTCCACTGAGCCACATAGCTATTCCACCACTTCTCATTTATTTATTTTTTTGGTCTCATTGATAATAATTTTTATTTCTTTATAAAAGTTATCCATGGTTACATGATTCATGCTCTTACTTTTCCCTTCACCCCCCCAAGTGGCCCCCCCGCCCCCATAGCTGATGCACATTTCCATTGTTTTTATCATGTGTCATCGATCAAGACTTATTTCCAAATTGTTGATAGTTGCTTTGGTGTGGTAGTTTCCAGTCTACATCCCCAACCATGTAAATTTCATTTTTTCCATGGAGTAACCCAGCTACCTATTGGCTGTTAAGACGTTTGTATATTTTATTTCCTAGGTGTCCAGAGAGGATGATAATCATACTTAATACATATGTATTAATACTTTTCTGCCTGCGGTCCAGATCTCTTCAGTGTATACTTGGTATGGTCCAGATACACTTCCCATTCTTGGTTTTTTGTTTTGGGAGTGCCATTTCTTCTTCAATGTGCTTCACATTGGGATCAGTGCTGCTAGACGCCAAGCATGGCATTACTGACAGAGAAAATGCTTCACTATAATCATCTTGAAAGATCTTTGACCATTTTTTATCTGTTTGTTGTCCAGATTACTATTACATTCTTAAATGCTTTGGAGATGAACCGGTTTTATCGATTCTCTCAGTAAGCTTTTGGTAAGTGTATTTTTTTCCCTCTGCTCCGTTTTTATTGACATTTCAGTCTATATTCCTTATAATCTTCAATAATCTTTCTCTTTGAGATTTTTTTAAACAAGCTTGTATTTGAAAAAAAAAAACAACTATTGCCTTTGGCTACCATTTCTCTCATTTTGGTGGTTTCCAGGTTCTTGTAGTGTCTCTATTATGGCAATACTTTCACACTGGTTAAATTTCCTAAGGAAGTGGTGATAGTTTGTGTCGATGGTTATGCTTTCCTTTCTTTAATCTTCACTCTTTTAACTGGGAGCAAATCACCACAGAATCCAAGAATTAATGTTAGAAGGCATGCCAGAAACCATCTAATCTAACCTCTCTTATTTTACAACTGAGGCAATCAAGGTTCAGAGAGGTTATATGACTTAAAAATATAGCTAGAGGAGGGATTTGAACCTCTGACCAAAGAGCCAATGTTCCTCCCACTGTAATAAGCACACTTTAATATATATGTATATATTCACACGCCTACATAAATTAGCAATAACGAACATATAATTATGATAGCCAAACTTGGCCCTAGAGAAAAGGTAAGAAAATTTCCTTTCCAATTTTCATGTTGAATTTCTTTCTATTTGTACGCACACGATATCAGGCACTGTGAGATGTAGTCAAAGATTTTTTTCCTTAAGGCTGCACTAAGTGGGGGTGGAGGGTGGGGAATAAGTATTTATTAAATGCTACTATATGCCAGGAACCAGGCCATGTGACTTACAATATTATCTTGTTTGATCTTAATGACAAGCCTGGAAGATACAGGCTATCATTATGCCTACTTTACAGTCGAGAAAACTGAGGCAGGAAGAAGTTAAGTGACTTTCCCAGAGACGCACAAGTGTCTGAGGCCAGATTTGAACTCAGATCTTTTTTACTCCATGCTCAGTATTCTATGTATTGTGACACCTAGCAGGGAGGAAGAACATAGGGATATAATCAGAAATTCCTGTGATTAAAAAAACAAAAGTCCTCAGTACAACTTTCAAAATACAACAATAAAGTTGAAAAACAAAACAAAACAGTGAATGTTTCCTTGTGGAGTAAAACACTTTCTCATAACTTGTTACCCCAAATGAGAGTCTGATTTTGTTTAGAGGACTGGCATTTCCTTTATGGGCCTAGCTAGAATCTATTAGTTTAATCTAATCATGATGAGATGTCAAGTAATTGGCCTGGCATACAACAGTCTATGTCATCCACAGAAACCACAATTGTTCCCTCACTAGGTGCAAGGAAGCCATGCTAGTAGGATTAGTCACATCAGAACTACTAACTTGCTCAGAAATAAAATTCCTCCCTCTGTCCCAATCTGGTTGCCCAATTCTCCTGGCAGCAGCTGCTTCTGCCCCACCCACCAACAGTTAACAGCTGTTCTCTCCCTGATCCAGCGACTAACATTCTCTATCCATCCACTGCCAGAACGTGTCTGCCCTCCTCTGCACCAGCTGTCTGTAAAGAATCTCTCCTCTCCCTGCCAACTACCAGCAGTCATTCATCGTTGCCTTCCCGCTTCCACCAGCTGCCCATTTCTCCCTTCCACGGTGTCTTATTTTCTATTTCCTTTATAACAGCAGACACACCTTTGCTAGCACCATCTGTTAGAGGCTTTCTATATATTCCCTCTTCCTGGACTTGCAGATCCTCATCCTATATCCTTGGTCCTGAAAAGACTGTTGCGTTTTTTCTCTCCAACAGAATGGATGCATTATAAGAGCATGTGTACATACCTCTACATATCTACACATAATAGAGCATTCGAGAACTCATTTGAGTAGAGAAGATTTAAAAACAGGAGATGAAGAATAATATTAAAAGGGTCCGGCTATATAAGCTTATAATGTGGAGAGACTAATCTAGGTGGTCAGGGATCCATTGTATGCAGTGTGATATTACAGAAATGAAAGCATCCCAGAAGTTGTTCACTTGGAAGGTTCTGGACCAATTCACTGCTATTATCGACATCTCCATCTGCTACATAATTTGGAGAAAACCAGCTACATTTAATGGCAGAGAGTTCATTGCATAATGTGGCCTTTTTAGGCAGTTTCATGCAAAGATCTAAATGAATGACTATCTTTGTTATGCATAGGGCGAGTTCTTATTCTTGCCAATTCCTGTGTAATCAGATGTATTATTATAGAGCTGTCTACCTATGCTCTTCTTATTTGTTCATGAAACAGACTGGGGGAGCAGAAGGACCACTGACCTTGAGTCTGGGAAATCTAGTTTCCCATCTAGTCACTGATACTTGGTAGCTGGGTAGCCACAGACTAATCACTTAATTTTCTTAAGCTTCAGTTTCCTTTCCATATAAGGTGTCACAACAATCCCCAAAGTGTCCACAGCAGGGGCGGAGAACACCACAACCTCTAAAGAAATAAATGTGAGGCTTACTCCAAGCACAATAGAGCGATGCATCAAGGCCATGAGTAAGATGTAACACTTTATAAATGAGGACTTGGGCAGAAAGAAAGGGAATAAAATTCGAGAAACTTCCAACTGGAAAACAATGGCCCAGTTATGTGTCAAGACTGAGAGGTTGGCATCTTTACCATGTAAGAAACTGTGATGGATGATGTCCCAACATGGTGAAGTCATTGCAGGCCATGGGCATTCGTTGAACAGGATGGGCAGGCATCAATGGGTTGCCATCTGCAATGATTCCTGGAGTACAGGGTAAGCAATCTAATAGGATTGTTTTGAGGAACAAATGAAGTATTCGAGCAATCCTAATACCACATTTGTTCCCATTCTATAAAAACTTTTTGATTCTAAATTATTTTGATCTGATTTAAAAAAGCCAATTCCACAATAGTCTGCTAATCCTCACTTTTTCATGGAGTCACAGAATGGTAGTACTAGAAATGGCTTTGGATATCTTCCAATTCAAAATGATAAAAGAATGACAGCATATCTGCTATATTTAAGGCGCTGTGCTAGGTGCTGACCACACAAAGACAAAAATAAAAAACTCTACCCTGAAGGAGCCTGGAATCCAGTCTCTCCATTTTTAAATTTGACAATGATCAAATTATACCTCTAAAATCATTCCATTAGTTAAAGCAACATAGGAAGAAAACTTGTGTTAAAAAGCTGGGCCTGAGTTAGAGAGAGGTTTAGGGTCACACAAAGTATTGGCATAATGCTCAGAGACAATCCAGGCCAGTCTCCTCCTATTTGTAGGAGGAGTATTATTGTACATAATAAATTGTATTTATTAACCATTTGCAGTTACCTGTAGCATCTACAGATACCTCACATATATGTATATAAAATGTATACGTGGGTGCATATATGTATGAATTGATAAACACACACACAAGCCTCTAGGATTTCTATGAAATAGTGCATCATAGTGTGGTCAACAAGCGTTCTTCATCAATTTCGTTCTCCCTGTGTTGATATTTATGCTCTATCCTGGAGTGCTTATAGATCTCATTTGGGAAATTTCACAGTGTTGTAGGGAGTGCTACAATCAGGACATGATAGCTCTCCTCCAAGTCTAAATTCTGATAAGATCGTCCTATGGTTGCATCTATAGAACATCATGAGTTAAAGAAATTTCTCCTTGCATTTAAACTTCGGACCAGAGATTCTCCCTGGCAGTGGCAAAAGATTTTAATTATGCAAATTGTAATCTCCCTATTTTATGGCTTTTGATGTTAATAATGACAGAATCCTCAAAGTTATCTACATTGTTACATCCTCTATAAAGTACAGTTGGACTAGAAGATCTTTGACTTTAAATCAACAAAACTATAATTTGTTGCTGACCACACAATGTGGACTTATACTCCTATAATTAGTTTCCTTATCTTTGACCCTTTGGATTTTGGTGATCTGAAGAAAGTTTCACACCTCCCATATTTGGTCATCACATTGCCTCAAGAAAACATGCTTCCTTGGCTTTGAATTTGTGAGGGGATTACTTCTTCATACTCAGAGGAAGAATGCAATAATTCATATGTACAATTGACAGCTGTAAAAGCTCTTTTGGGGTTCCATTCAGTGGCTCAGGAATAGACATATTCTTTTTTTAATTTAAAATTTTGTTTAATTAAGTTTTTGCAGCTTTATTTTATTTACTTTTAAATATTTTTCCGTGTTTACATAATTATTTTCTTTCCTCCTCTCCCAGAGCCAACAAGCAATTCCACTGGGTTGTACAAATGTTATCACTTGATACCTATTTCCATATTCTTCATTATTGCTATAGAGCGATATTTTAAAGCCAAAACTCCAATTTATATACCCAAATATATGTGTGACGAGTGATAAGCCATATGTTTTTATTTTGTGTTTGTACCCCCAAAGTTTTTCTCTCAATGTGCACAGCATTCTTTCACATAAGTCCTTTAGGAGTGGGCCTGGCCTTGTGGCAATGCTGCTAGTAGCAAAGTCCATTACACTGGATTGTCAAAGGACATATATGCACTTTTAACAGCCCTTTGCACATTATCCCATATTGCCTTCCAGAATGACTGGCGTAATTCCTAATTCCACCAGCAATGCATTAGTGTCCAAATTTTGCCACATCCCCTCCAATATTTATTTTTTCCCTTTACTGTCAGATTGGCCAGTCAAATAGGTGTGAGGTGGTACTTCAGCATTGTTTTGATTTGCATTTCTCTAATTAAAACAATGAGTATTTGAGGAAAATCTCAGCTACATGAGGACGGGTATATTAGTTTATCTCCATTTTCTGAGTGCCTATCACGGTGCATGATGCAGAACAGTTGCCTCATAAATTTTTACTGAAACAAATTTAATGTCCATGTCATTGAAGCACATTGACCCCACTTCTTTGTATGTGTTGTACTCCCTATTGGAAGGCAAGCTCCTTGAGGGGAGAGATTGTCTTTCCGTTTTTTGTCTGAATGCCTAGGGCTTAGCGCGGCGCTTGGCCCAGAGTAAGTGGCCAATATTTTTTTCTTTCCATATAATAATAAAAGGAACACAGAAATAATACTTTACTACTTCATACTTACCTTCTAGAAGCATAAACATTTTTCAATTTAAGTCACTTTCTGTCCAAGAGTTATTTGAAATTCACAGCCATGTGTTAAAAAAACAGGCATATATAGAAAAAGAATATAACAACTCATTGGTGTGTGCAGAAAGTTTAGTTTTACTTTGCTTGTTAATGAAAGCATAATGCCAGTTTCCTGAGTCTTCCCCATCTCAGTAGCACGACAGGCAAAAATGTTCATAACATACACTCCCCACTCCCACGTCCATTTGTGCACCACCCAAATACCTTACGGAAGGAAGGCTTTCCAACTAAATATGTGGACTAATTTCCACAGATGTGATGACATTTGGACTCATCTATCCAGATAGATAAATCACTGGAGTCCATGGAACTCAAAGATTTGTCCAATTTAGCAGCAACTAATATAGCAACCCAAATGTCTAAAAATAAAGCAGCTAAGGGAGTACCACAACCCAATGAGCCCCCGCTATTTTCCCCAAAGTAAACAAATGTTACTTTTGGGTAGCTGTTTGACAAGAAAATATTCATGCTGTGTCATTTCCCCTAAGCATCCATTTATGCTACCAGTCACAACAGCAACAAGGCAGTGCCAGGCATATCAACACTGCTGTCTTCTACCATCTGCCAGCTAAGAGTCAGGATAGGTTTTTGTTGTCATTGTTTTTCCAGTGATGTTCCAAATATGCATGAATTTATATTCAATGCCATAGAAATGTCAACAGAGGGAGGAAAGGTGGACACTTGGGAACCTCAAGATATTTATCAAAACTAGACGGTGTGACGGCTCTGTAGTAAAAGTCAGCCATATGAAAAAGTAATGCAATATTCCTAACAAAAGTCACATGACTAAAAGGGGAGAGGGAATGGAACTTCAAAGCCAAGGTATTGAATACAAAGACATGAAGGAATTCCTCCAAACTCCTGTTTCTAGAAGTCATCATGACAAGAGAGACTTGTGTAAGTCACGGACATTCTATGTGAAATATGGACTAGTAAAGGGTATCTTTTCCAGAGGCCCGGCGAACTTGAGCCATTGACACAAGAGTCCTCTTTATTAGTCTAATAATTCTGCTTGAATATTTCAAAGTGAGATTGGTTTAAACTTTTTTTCTCTGCATTATGGGTAACTGCCCTCCTGACCACAATTATCCTGCCTACTATCAAACTAAAGATGCATTTATCTCTGAAATTAAAGAAATAAAAATGGATTGACTGACTAGAAACTAACAATGAATGTAGGGAGCAAAGATATGAGGGTTGCCAACAAATACTCAATTATAATCAGGTGGAATCACACACATTTTACTCAAGTACTAATTATATATTTTTCTAACAGAACATTTCTCCTGTTTTTCTACATATAAGGACTAGGTTTACTTCAATTAACTTGCATCTTCAGTGAGTTGTTTAACCTTGGGCTTTCCTCTCTCAGTCATCTCCATTGTGACCACATACATATTGACCTCAAAGGAATTTATCCAGTTTTTAATATCTATTTTCTTCTGGGACATTTAGGCTTTTTAAATAACAAAATCATCCCAAGTCCTAAATGAGTTTCAGAAAATAACTGTCATTTTTGTTATAAATGACCTATCTTAAACTTACAGAAAATGCTCTCTGTTATATCTGGTATTTATACTACACACAATCTCTTAGGGACAAGAAAAGAGGACAATGATGTGTGAGCACTATTCTTGGTGTCAGAAAGTCCTGGGTTCAAATTTCGTCCTTTATATTTACTAGCTGGATGACTATAGACAAATCACTTCACTTCAGTGAGCCTCAGTTTTTCTCTCTATAAAAATAAGCACAAGAATATGTCTAGTAACTTCCTCATGGAGTTGTGAGGCTTCAATGAGATCATGTATGTAAAAAAAATTTGCATGGTTTAATATGCTATGGAAATGCCAACTCTTGTTTTACATTATCTTAATGTGCATACCTAGGGATTTAAAAATATGTGCCTATATGTCCTAATAACATCTGAGACAATAATAGCAGCTTATATTTGTATAGACTTTATGATCATAAAGCACCACCAATATCAATTCTTCCATTTGGTCCTTACAATAGCCTGCTGCAATAAAAAGTACCAAGAAAATTTAATGTTGTGGATGAGAACCAGTAATAAAGTACATTGATACACAACAAGAACACGAACTTTCTAACTCCAAATCTGAGCCTCTATCTTATGGGAATTCCTGTATATTGAGGCCTGTGGCATTATAACACATAGAGAAACTCACTCATCTATAAAGTCATGTATATGGCATCAAGTGGGTGAACATCAATCAGTTTCCCAACTTCTCACATCCCTCTAAAGAATGATGATGAGTACATCCCAAAGATATCTTTATGGCAGCCAAAAATGTTCATGGTTGATGCAGAGCTCATTAGCCACAACATTTTGAAATATATTGCCCTAAGATCTAGCACACTTGATATTGAAAAGAAACTGAGCATATTAGATGAAAACCTATCTCAGATGCCACAAATTCTGCCTTGGTGAACTTTATCAGAATCACCAAAGTACTATTTATAAAATTAAAGTCATGAAATTACATGAACATATATCATGAGTAAATAAATATTTAGTAATAGCCTAGAAGCAGCTAAGTAGCTAAGTGGAGAGAGCTCTGGGCATGAAGTCAAAAAGACTTGATTTCAAATCAGGTCTCAGGAACTTACTACCTATGTGACCCTGGGCAAGTCACATAACCTCTGTTTGCCTTAATCCACTGGAGAAGGAAATGGCAAACCACTGCAGTATCTTTGCCAAGAAAACCCCATAGATAGCATTGGACTACAATATGGACCACAGGGTTACAAAGAATTGTGCCCACCTGAATAACTGAAAAATATGCCAGGAACTGTGTGAGAAGATGGGGATCCAAAAAGAAGCAAAAGTCTTTCCTCTCAAAGAGTTCCCAATGTAATGGGGAGACAAGTATATAAATATGTACAAATAAGTAATATGCAGGATAAATAGGAAGTAATTGAAAGACAAAAGGGATTAGAATTGAGAAGGCTAGGGAACGGCCTCCTACAGAAGATGGAATTATATTTGGGACTAACTGAAGCCAAAAAAGCAGAAGGTAATAAAGAGGGAGAGCATACTAGACATGAAGGGCAGTCAGAGAAAATAACCAGAGCTTAGAAATATTTTGTGGATTCTGGGAAGATGGCGGCTTAGATGGAACAAATCTTAAGAACTCCCAACCCTTTCCACACCGAGATAGAAAACGAAGCACTTTGAGAAGAAAGAGGACCAAATCTAAGAACAGGACAGAGCAGGGGGATCCTACTGCTGGACAGCTCAAGAGGTACAGGAAGAAAAAGGCTTAAATCCTTGAACTGTTGGGTCTGAGGGTATAGAAGGGGAATCCCAGAACCCCTCCCCCACATGCTGTGTGGAGTCTCCAGTGGCCCCTGAAATCTCTCGGTGGGTGGGTGGAGAGGAAAGAAAACCAGGTCTAAGTGCAGGTCTGTCTGTCTGTCTGTCTGTCTCTCTCCGCACATTAAGCAATACAGACTAATCCAGTGCAGGCTTAATCCAATCAATTGGACAGACAAGAAGTCTTTAGAGGGCAGGGAAACTCCAACACTCCTCCTCCATAGACTGCAGAGAACATAACTACAAACCTCCATTGACAACTAGGGGAAGATCTTTCATTAAATCCATCTGCTTAAACTAGAATAACAGAGAAGGAAAAAAATATGAGTAAACAACAGAAAAAGAGAAAAGAAATTACAATTGGCAGCTTCTTTCCTGGAAGAGAAAAAAGAGCAAATGAAAGAGCAGAAGATCAAGAAGCCCCAGCTAACTGGACACAGGCTTCGAAAGATATCAAAATTCAATTAACTCAAGAACTTCAGGAACTCAAAAAACAATCAAGAGAGGCTGAAGACAATTTGAAAAAAGGAAATACATGAACTAAAACAAGAAAATAAAGTTTTAAAAGCCAAAATTGACCACCTCCAAAACAAAGCAAAAAAGGCAAAAGATGATCTATAAAGAAAATCACATCAGAAGGAGAAGGATGACCAAAAAGCCAGGGATGAAATTCAGTCTTTAAGAAAAGAAGTAAACAACTAGAAGCAAATGACTTCACAAGGCAGCAAGAATATATAAAACAAAATTTAAAAAATGAAAATTTTGAAACACCTCATTGATACAACCAAAGATCTGAAGAACAAATCTCAAATAGACAATTTAGGAATTATTGGTCTACCAGAACATCATGACAAAAGAAAAAGTCTGGACATCATCCAACAGGAAATTATGCAAGAAAACTGCCCTAACATTCTCAAACTAGAGGGAAAAGTGGAAATTGAAAGAATTCACAGATCACTTCCTATATTTAATCCACAACTGACGACTTCCAGGAATATTATAGCCAAATTCAAAAACTACCAGACCAAGGAAAAAAATATTATAAGCTGCTAAGAAGAAGTCATTCAGATACTATGGAATAACTGTTAGAATAACATAGGATCTGGCTGCATCTACATTGAAGGACCAGAAGGCATGGAATACACTATACTGGAAAGCAAGAGAATTGGGTCTACAATCAAGAATCAACTATCCATCAAAACTGACTATATTATTACAGTGGAAAATATGGTCATTCAATAAAATTGAAGACTTCCAAGCTTTCGCAAAGAAAAAACTGGACTTAAACAGAGTTTGCTGCCCAAACACAGAACTCTAGAGTATCACCATAAGGTAATTAAGAGAGAGAGGGAAAAAAATCTTTTCTTTAATGTATCAATAAGTTCAATCTATTTGTATCCCTAGAAGAAAAGACGATATTGGTAAATATTAAAAATTGTTGTTATCAACAGGGTAACTAGAAGAAGTTTACTTAGAGGGAACTGTATAGGATGAAATGTCAAGACATATATATAAAACTAGAGGGAAAAAAGGAGATGATATTAAGAAAAAGGGGAAAACAGACAAAACGGAGTACATTTATAATCCGTAAAGAAGCATGTTGGGTGAACAGGGGAGAAGATCAATACACTGGAAGGGTAAAGAGGTTTGACAGAGGAAATACTTAATACTTAAGTGCATTGAAATTAACTTAAAGAGGGAAAAACAATCAGATCCACAGTAGTAGAGAATTGATTCACACCCTATAGAGAGGTAGAAGAGTAACAAAATGACTGGTGGGGAGGGAAGCAACATTAGCAAGGGAGGAGGGTAGCTTAAAAAGATCCTAAGAACAATAAGAGGGGAATGAGAAGGGAGGGGGGAGAAAGGGAAGTACAATAAGGGAGGAGATTAGGAGAACTGATTAAAAACAAAACACTGGTATAGAAGGAAATAGTGAAAGAAGAAAGGGCAGGACAAAGAGACAGAATCAAAAATGTCTGGGAATACACATTTGATAATTATAACTCTGAATGTAAATGGGATGAACTCACCCACAAAAAGGAAACAAATAGCAGAGTGGATTAGAAACCAAAATCCCACCATATGTTGTCTACATGAAACAAACATGAGACAGGCAGACATAAATAGAGTAAAAATAAAAGGCTGGAGCAAAATCTATTGGGCTTCAACTGAGAAAAAGAAGGCAGGAGTTGCATGATTTCTGACAGAGCCAAAGTAAAAATAGATCTAGTTAAAAGAGATAGGGAAGGTAATTACATCCTGATAAAAGGTAGTATAAACAATGGGGAAATATCAGTATTCAACATGCATGCACCAAATGGTATAGCATTCAAATTTCTAAAGGAGAAATTGGGGGAACTTAAGGAGAAAATAGATAATAACCTATACTGTGTTGATCCTTTTTTTTTTTTAATTTTTTTAAACCCTTAACTTCTGTGTATTGTCTCATAGGTGGAAGAGTGGTAAGGGTGGGCAATGGGGGTCAAGTGACTTGCCCAGGGTCACACAGCTGGGAAGTGTCTGAGGCCAGATTTGAACGCGATAATAACCTATACTGGTGGGAGACCTGAACCTTCCTCTATCAGATCCAGATAAATCAAACCAAAAAATAAAAAAAGAAAGAGATAAGAAAGGTGAATGAAATCCTAGAAAAATTAGAGTTAATAGATATGTGGAGAAAAATAAATAGGGACAAAAAGGAATGCATCTTCTTTTCAGCAGCACATGGTATATTCACAAAGATAGACCATGTACTAGGGCATAGACACATGGCAAACACATACAAAAGAGCAGAAATAATAAATGTAACCTTTTCAGAACATAATGCATTAAAAATAATAATTAGTAAGGGCACATGGACAGGCAAATCAAAAATTAATTGGAAATTAAATAATATGATTCTCCAAGATCAGTTAAAGAACAAATCATAGAAATAATTAATAATTTCATTGAAGAGAATGATAATGATGAGACATCCTACCAAACTCTGTGGGATGCAGCTAAGGCAATACTCAGGGGAAAATTTATATCATTGAGTGTATATATTAACACATTAGGGAGGTCACAGGTTAATGAAATGGGCATGCAACTTAAAAAACTAGAAAGGGAACAAATTTAAAAATCCCCAAATTAAAACTAAATTAGAAATATGAAAAATAAAAGGAGAAATTAATAAAATCAAAATTAAAAGAACTATTGAATTAATAAATAAGACTAGAAGCTGGTATTTTGAAAAAACAGATAAAATAGACAAAGTATTGGTCAATCTAATAAAAAAAGGAAAGAAGAAAACCAAATTCACAGTATCAAAGATGAAAAGGGAGACCTCACCTCTAGTGAAGAGGAAATTAAGGTAATCATTAAAAACTATTTTGCCCAATTATATGGCAAAAAATATAGCAATCTAGGTGATACGGATGATTAATTATAAAAATATAAATTGCCTAGATTAACAGCAGAAGAAATAGAATAATTAAATAATCCAGTATCAGAAAAAAGAAATTGAACAAACCATCAAAGTACTCCCTAAGAAAAAATCGCCAGGACCAGATGGATTCACAAGTGAATTCTATCAAACTTTCAAAGAACAACTAATCCCAATACTATACAAATTATTTGACATAATGAGCAAAGAAGGAGTCCTACCAAATTCCTTTTATGACACAAATATGGTACTGATTCCAAAGCAAGGCAGACAGAGAAAGAAAACTACAGAATAATATCCCTAATGAACATAGATGCAAAAATCTTAAATAGAATATTAGAAAAAGACTCCAGCAAGTGATCATGAGGATTATCCATCACGATCAGGTGGGATTTATACCAGGAATGCAAGGATGGTTCGACATTAGGAAAACCATCCACATAATTGACCATATCAACAAGCTAACAAACAAAAACCACATGATTATCTCAATAGATGCTGAAAAAGTCTTGGACAAATTGGACCCATTCCTATTGAAAATACTAGAAAGTATAGGAATAGAAGGATCTTTGCTAAAAATAATAAACAGGATATATCTAAAACCATCAACAAGCATCATATGCAATGGGGATAAATTAGAATCCTTCCCAATAAGATCAGGAGTGAAACAAGGATGCCCATTATCACCTCTATTATTTAACATTGTACTAGAAACACTAGCAGTAGTAATTAGAGAAGAAAAAGAAATTGAAGGTATTAAAATAGGCAAGTAGGAGACTAAGCTATTACTCCTTGCAGATGGTATGATAGTCTACTTAAAAAATCCTAGAGAATCAACTAAAATGCCAGTAGAAATAATCAATAACCTTAGCAAACTTGCAGGATACAAAATAAATGCACATAAATGACCAGCATTTCTATATATTTCCATCACATCACAGCAGCAAGAGGTAGAAAAAGAAACACCATTTAAAATCACCCTAGACAATATAAAATACTTAGGAATCTATCTACCAAAACAAACACAGGAATTATATGAAAACAACTACAAAAACACTTTCCAAACAATTAAAACTAGATCTAAACAATTGGAAAAATATTGAGTGCTCATGGGTAGGATGAGCCAACACAATAAAAACAACAATCCTCCCCAAATTAATTTACTTATTTAGTGGCATACCTATCAAACTACCAAGAACATTTTTTACAGAATTAGAAAAAAACTATAACAACTATAACAACGTTCAATTTGAAGAACAAAAGATTAAGAATATCAAGGGAAATAATGAAAAAAAATGTGAAGGAAGGGGGCCTACCAGTACCAGATATTAAACTCTACTATAAAGCAGCGGTCCTCAAAATGGTATGGTACTGGCTAAGAGACAGAAGGGAGGATCAGTGGAATAAACTTGGGGTAAGTGACATCAGCAAGACAGTGTATGATAAACCCAAAGAGCCTAACTTTGGGACAAAAATTCACCATTTGACAAAAACTGCTGGGAAAATTGGAAAACAATATGAGAGAGGTTAGGTTTAGATCAACATGTCACAAGCTACACCAAGATAAATTCAGAATGGGTGAATGACTTGAATATAAAGAAGGAAACTATAAGTAAATTAAATGAACACAGAATAGTATACTTGTCATAGCTCTGGGAAAGGAAAGATTTTAAAACCAAGAAAGAGTTAGAAAAAATTACAAAATGTAAAATAATTAATTTTGATTACATTAAAGCTTTTGTAAAAACAAAAACAATGCAACCAAAATCAGAAGGGAAACAACAAACTGGGGAAAAATTTTATACCAAAAAACTCTGACAAAGTTCTGATTATTCAAATATACAAAAAGCTAAATCAATTGTACAAAAAAATTAAGCCATTCCCCAATTGATAAATGGGCAAGGGACATGAATAGGTGATTTTCAGATAAAGAAATCAAAACTATCAATAAGCACATGAAAAAGTGTTCTAAATCTCTAATAATTAGAGAAATGCAAATCAAAACAATTCTGAGGTACCACTTCACACCTAGCAGATTAGCTAAAATGACAGCAGGGCTGAGTAATGAATCTTGGAGGGGATGGGGCAAAATTGGGTCATTAATGCAGTGCTGGTGGAGTTGTGAATTGATCCAAACATTGTGGATGGCAATTTGGAACTATGCCCAAAGAGTGCTAAAAGATTGCTAGCCCTTTGATCCAGCCATACCATTGCTGGGTTTGTACTCCAAAAAGATCATAGGGAAAAAGACATATACAAAAATATTTATAGCCACACTATTTGTGGTGGCAAAAAACTGGAAAACGAGGGTATGCCCATCAATTTGGGAATGGCTCAACAAATTGTGGGATATGTTGGTGATTGAAGAAATCAATAAGAAGACTGAGAAAGTGAGCAGTTCAGAACACATGACAGAGAGCATCTCTAAGAAAACAATGTATCTGCAAAGGAGAAAAGGAGAGAGAGAATTTAAGAAAATAAATATGGGAGAAAATCTACTAAAACAGAGTAAAAGATATATGGGTATACCACATTGGTATATGTTGCATATTTTATGGTTGAAGAAATGAAAAAAAAAACTGGGGGGTAACATTCCAAATTACATTTAAGATATGTATAAGTAAAACTACAAAATAATCTTGAGAATTCAAGAACTGAAATAATTGGAAATTTGCTAATCATAAGTAGGCCCTCTCACAGTAATTAAGATTACTATACTATTTAAATGAATTTGTAGCTTTAATTCTTTATCAACTGAAAAATCAATGTGTTATTTTATATAATTACCTGTCACTCAAGTAGAAATGATTTTGAGAAACACAAATTATACAATCTACTGAAAACAATAATAACAAAAACATGAGGGATGAATGCATAGCATTAACAGATCCTGAATGAAATTATAAAACAAAAATTCTTAAAATTGATACTTGTTAAAACATAGACCAGTATATAAACAAGATCTAGAAACAACTGAATTCCATACTTCAGTGTTTGATAAATTCAACAACAAAAATTACAATGGCTAAGGTCTATCTATTCATCAAGAACTGCTAGGAAAAGTTAAAAGCATTTTGGCAGAAAATATACCAGCATCTGAAACCATACGATAAACTCCAAATAGTTAGAGGGTCTAAATACAAAAGATCACATCTAATACTAAGGGTATACAAGAAATGACATAAATAAGTAAGAATAGGAACCATTTGAAAAGAGAGTAATGAACTATCTTCAGAAGAAACAATCACACGAAAAAGGCTTCAAGTAAATGACATCATATATAACTATATATGATAATTATAATTATTATATCTGAGATATATGAATTAGAACAACAATGAGATTTCACATCATGCTCGTCATATTGACAATGAAGATGAAAAATTTTAAATCATCAATTTTTGAGTACAAAAGATATAGGAGAATAGTCACACATATATACTACAAGTATATAAATTATTTGGCCCAACTATTTTAGAAAAAAACAATTCGGAACTAAATGAGAAAATACACCAAACTGCTCATATCCTTAAAGTTAATGATGTGACTGGTATACTTTTTTGGTCACAGATCTCTCTGATGACTTTATGTTACTTCTCTTGCACGATTCTTTATTGAGATTATATGCAATCCATGTGTACATCAAAATTTTTAAAAAACACTTGCTTGCATTTCTCTTCACATATTCTATAACTCAGTTTTTGTCACGGCCAGCTGATTTAGCAAGGTGTGCCCAAAACTGTCTTCAGATTTAGGATTCCAAAAATCAATTTCACCAAATCACTGAGCCCTGAATGGGTGATGAGAAAAGAGTCACAATAATGGTGGAATGTTAAAGTTTCATGGAACTTTGAAGAGTGTAGCCTAAAAGGAAATGTAAAGAAAATATGATCAGTTCCAACACTGTAAATGTAAGTCAAAAAGAGAGGAATTATGACAGGTAAAAAGAAGAACACTTGGAGGCAATCAGTTGAATACTCCTTTCATTTTCCAAATCTGGTTTACTTTCCTGCTTATCTTTTTGATTAAAGTTATAATTAAGTGAGTATGACCTTTTCCCCCATTAGCCAAGTAGTTCCATCATTCTTCAAAGAGGTTTGAACTATTTCCTTAAATCATGGGTTCAAGTTACAAATTTGCCTCAATTACCACGTTGCTCAAAATTGGATGTCCAAAATAAGGCTGATATGTGAACTGATAGATATGGTCACTTTCTTATGTTAATTGTTGATACGACGAGATCACATATATTTTGGGAGATTCAGCTGCATGTTTCATTTTTCTTCTTTTACTTTTTTGGATAATCTATTTTATAGCAATTCTTTCAGAGCCCCAAATGGATTGAATGTCTCTCCAGTGCAACTCATCTCACCATGCCAAGAATCCAAACACAACTGATCCTAGCTAAAGAAGGTAAGATGTCTCACATTAGAAATAAATCACGCGTATGCAGCCAAAATTCTGCTCACCAAGAGAGAAATCAATTTATCTCTAACACATTAGTACTTATCTCCCAAATGAGAAAAGTCCAAAAGAAATGTGCTACCAAACCAAATTCATTATTTAACACTAAATCAAAGAATATCAAACTAATTACCTTATACAATTACCTATCCTATGAAATCATCCCAATTTTGTAGTTGCTGTGATAATGTTCCATTTTTGTTACTGTTAAGACAACCCTTTCTTACTGCCTCTGCATATCCTCATTGTGAGACAGACTGAGTTCAAAAGCAGGCTTTTCTCAGGGCTCTCCAAGTGGCTCCCAAGTTGGTTTAATCATTTCCATATCACTGTACTCATATCACAGAGAATCAACTAGTCTCAGAGTTGGAAGGCATTCAAACCAGAAAAAAAAAGAATTCCTGCTATGACATACCCCAAAGGTGATCAGCCAACATTTGCCTGAAGCGCTCCAAAGGAGGGAGCGCAAATACACTTTTATCAGTGAATAATTTGTCACATCATAGCACGAGTGGCACTTAGACATGTCAGGACAAGAATTCAGCTAAATATGAAGATTTTGACAAATGTCAAAAGTCTAGCCAGGCAGGGTCCACAGCCCAACAGGTCAGGTGACAAGCATGGATGGCACACAAATTTCAGACTAAAAGCTCTTTATTCTGTTTCCTATATTATCTCACCTAATGGGTCAGTTAGTGCAGTGCTGGGTTCATTGTAGTTAATCTTCATCAAAAGAATCTTATAGAGACTGAAGACAATCCATGTAATTTCCTAAATGGTACCCTTATTGCCTGAATTTATGTACCTCCAAAAAGCAAAAAAAAATTTGTTTCCAAGGAATTACCTCTTTACCTTATGTATAATCTTAATTAAAAAAATCAATTATACGGAAAATGAAGAGAAAACTTTTTGAAGTGGAGGTACTTATTACTAACATCTAAATAAATCCATACATTAAAGCAATGTGATATACACAAATCAACAATGTCTTAAATTTTGATAACAAAATTGACAAATTTTCTAATCAGAAAAATAAACTATACTTTTAAAAATATTTTAAGACTCTGATCAAATATATACTATACAATTTACAGGTTGGTTGATGCAATAGAATTCAAATGATGCAACTATAGTAAAAATAATTCTTCAGAAGTTACTGGCTAAATAAAAAACACATGGCAACGTTGCTACCCATCTCTGCAAGTGGAATTGAAAAGCCCAAGATATCAACAGTAACATTTCACTGAGTGCATATAGTGACCTTATATTGCTTTGCAGTACTATAACTTCTCCATTAGGAAGCAAAGTTTCATACTTGGTTACATTCATCCACCTGTATATAAGATAGCCTAACACAGAGGATTCTGGTATGTCTGAGCAAACTCAATTTTCAGAGTTATTATACATGACTACATTTTCTCTCATGTGGGTCTGCTCAAAGTTAGTTTGTTTGTTATTAGTTCGCTACATATAGTTTAATTAAACCTTTTCCCTAGCGTTCCTTGCTTTTTCTTCTAAGTTGCTTGAGGTTTTACTTCATATTGTCCTAAAGGTATTTGCATTTGACGGCCTTGCTTATGATTGTCAAGTCATTCCACTCTTATATCTGCTCAAATCATTCTATTTCAAAGCTCATTTCACGTTAGCAGTGAAATATTCATTTTATACTTTTCAGACCAATAACTAAATTTTCCAGATTTCTTGATTACATTTATTTAAGCCCATTTTCACTATGTTCTTTAGAAAGCAGAACCAGATAGCTTTTTGATCTTATCAACGGATTTCTTTAGCATTCTTAAAATTTCCTTTTAGTAATTGATAGGTTGGTCATAAAGCTTTGATTCTGCATTATCCATAATCTCATGTGCTTACTTACAATACTAGGAAAAAAAAAATATCCTATGTGTTTTAAATTTTAAAAAAGAAATTTGTAAAATTATTACATGCCATTGTATAATTGCAAATGTGCTACAAATGAGAACATTTTCTAGGGAAATTTATAACTGGATGTTAACTTCCATATTTCTTGTTTAAAACCTCAATTGTAGTTGCTGAAAGTGGTTTGACTAAAACTATAACCTGTACCAGGTGTTTAGTGCTGTGGAATGAATCAGAAATCTACTAAATATGGTTCCATAGTGATTGGAAGACACACGTACGTAGTAAGCAGTCTACTTCTCCCAAGATAGGACCAAGGTCACTATGTCATTGTACAAATAATACCTTACTAGAAATTTTGCATTTATTTCCTTGTTTCTTCAGACTATGTGCAAAATCTTTTGTTTATGAATGTAGGTATAAAAATAAATCACTTTTGCTTGCTTAAAAAAATAAAAGAATCTTATAGACCTTCAGGTGCCTCCTTCCCACAATTAAGGAGAAACAGACATTTAGATGCCTTTAATGAATCAAGTGAACTATGTAGAAAGCTCTTTGGGGGCATGTTTAGATAAGTGATGTTACTCTGCCTGTTACCAGATGAACTCTTATAACACTGGGTGCCATCAGAACCAAATTGCCCCAATTAAGATCGCAAATGAAAAGATTCATCTGCAGGAATCCCCATTTCCTCTCCATTCCAAAGCATGCATGTATGCATATATGTGTATATATATGCAAAAACATTATTTTTACAGCATTTATGAGTGAAATATTCTGACAGCACTGGAGGCTGATTCAAGTTCTAAATGTGCCAGGACGCATTCTATTGGTAATGGTTTCCTTTCTGTTTCATAAACTAAAATAAAGGCACAGTGGAGTTTATATGAACTGAAGAACATTTTCATAGCTCCTTTCCTTTTTTAAGTAATTTTCTTATAACTTCATTTTTACTAAATAAAACAATTTAACAAAAATCCAGATCCAATCATTAAAAGAAATCTGAAAAAGGAACATAGTTAAAGCATTCCAGATGCTGAATCTTAAACAAAAGGTGTAGAAAATGAGACAAAACCCATGAATCTTTCAGTACTCTGTTCCCTGGGCAAACAAATGGCAGGGCTGTTTAGAACCCTTCAAGGCTCTAACCACAGATACTGGGTACGAGCTGGCAATATTCAGAACAGGTTGGCTCAGGGGACCAGCAATCTGCAACCATCTGACCTGAGATGCTTTCAAGGACCTTGATGGTCACAATACTCAAACTGTATGAACCAGAAAGGCCTGAAAGTAACCAGCACCTTGAGCACAATCAAAGCAAGACTAGGTCAAAGTTAGTGGCAGGAGAGGAGGAAATTGAAATAAAATGAGCCAGGTTTATTACATACCAGGAAGACTTAAGAAAGGAAAGGGCACAACCAAGATCTCCAACAAGGCAACAACAAAACAAAACAAAAGAAAAAATCAGACATGGTTTAAGGGTAGAAGCAGGAAAAGCATATTATTCTCAAATGTGCCATAGATCATGAATAATATCATTACATTATATATATGTATATAAATACATATATATATACATATATATATATATATCCATCAAAGATAAGAGCAACTAATCGCTTAGGAAAATTAGAAAGAAACACAAAAAATATAATAGTTGGAAACTTTAATATACTCATGTTAAGACTTGGAAAAATCTAACAAAAATCTAACAAAAAAATTTAAGGACTTCTTAAAAAGAATTTTAGAAATATTTGATATGTTAGAGCTCTGATGAGTAATAAAGAAAGGCGTTCACATAGATACATATATACATATGTGGGCATAGCTATATTATATATGCAGGAATTCCCATTTCCTCTCCATTCCAAAGCATGCATGCATATATATGAAATATACATATATTTCAGATTCATATAGCATCTTTATAAAAAGTGAGCAGTCACTAAAAACTTCATAAACAAAAACACAAAAGAAAAAATTAAATAAATCCTCTGTGGACCACAACTCCATAAAAATTGCAACCAAAGAGTATATGAAAGAATAAAAAATAAGTGGTGATTAAAAAATTTCAATCTTAAAAATCATTTAAGCCAAAGTATACATCATAGGAAAAATACATAATTTCAACAACTACAATAACAATAATGACACAGCACTAAGAAATCTTTAGGATATAATCAAAGTAGTTATTAACTGTTGGGGAATGGCCTTTTCATGATTTACTCTCTCCCTTTTGACAACATCTCTTCTCATCCTAGCTTCAGTTTTTTGGTAATCAAACTCATTAAATCTTTTGTAATGGCCTCAATTTCTTATTGGGTTAAGAATACATCTCTTATAGCCATGAGAGGTTTGATCTGCCTCTCATGATTTTTTATAGTTTGATCTTCAATATTAAGGTAGCATATCCATGCATAGGGGGAAATGATGTAAGATATCAGCATAAACATAATTTCTACCTAAATTCTTTATGTTTCCTGGTCTTCTATGGAAGACTGGGTTAATGAATTATACTTTTTCCCGAATCTCTATTGTCATATAATATATTATACTAGTCTATTGACTTTTAAACCAGTACTAGATACTTTTGATGACTGATACTTTATACTATTTTTGAGGTCTAGAAATGCTTATATCCCTTTGTCCCCACCCATTTTCATTATTTTCCTTAATTTTCTAGATTATTTATATTTCCGAAGGAAAACTTTTTATTATTTTATCAAGATCTGTAAGTTTATATTTGCTAATTTGATTAACATAGCATTAAAACTGGAAATTGACTTCAGATCCCAGCCCCCATGAATAATGAATTTTCCTCCCAACCATATATTATACTTTACTTATTTATTTATTAAACTCTTACCTTCTATCTTA
>NC_058136.1:44256810-44335043 GCF_016433145.1 Gracilinanus agilis
AGGTTTGGATATGATTACTTGTTTGTTCTCCTCTTCTGTTTGCTCTGTTGTCTGGATTTTATCTGTGTAAAAGTTGTCGACTGTTACAGATTTCTTCTTGATGATCTTTCTCTTTTGGGGTTCTTGTCTCTGGTTTGCCATTGTTAGCCCTGTACCCTCTCAGTTTTATCCTCACACTCAGGGTCTGTCTGTGTTCTTTAGGCTCCTGAGGTCTCAGGTCTAGTTGTTCTCAGGGTCAAGCCTCCTGGTGGTCCTCTTGCTTGTTCCTCTGCCCGAGGCTCCTTTAACAGTCTCAGGGAGCTGTTTCCACAGTTGTGCACCCCTCTGTACTGGGTCCCCAATCAAGGTCCACTCCTGAGCTTAGGAATTGAGTCCTTGTCTGGGCTCCAGATCTGTGTCTATGCTTGCGTCTGTGCCCGCACTCATGCCTGAGCTCAGGGTCTGCTTTCAAAGCACGTTCTTTAGCCTCTTGGGTCTTAAGTCTTGCTGCTCTCAGGGGCAGGCCCTGGTGACCCCAGGTAGCTGCCAAAGACTTAATGCGTGTCCCATACTTGCTCTAACTCTTGTGCCCTGGCTTTGGCACTGTAGGTGGTGGGGGGTGGGGGAGGGGTTTGCTCAGGTCGTGTTTTAGTGAGAGCTGTTTCACCCTTTTATAGCATGGAAATGCCCCAATTCCACGTACCTCCAATGCAGTGCCCTGTTGTGGGGTCCCTTTGTTCATCTGGATTTGTTTTTATGTCTTCTTGAGGAGTCCTATATGTTTCAGTTAGGAGAGGTTAAGCAGCTGCTTTTTACTCTGCCGCTATCTTAAAAAGGAAGTCACCAAAATGCCAAGACCTTCCTTTTTTAATTCATATGATACATAGTAATTTTTCCCAGTCCTTCATTTTTATTGTACCTGTTTTTTGTAGGTGTGTGTCTTGTAAACAACCAAAAGTGAGGCTTAATGCGTTCTTTCACTTTTTCAACAGAGCTGGCATTATTATCTTTGGACATAAATGAAGCCAAATTTTGAGTCTACTCACAAGAGGGGAAGGGAGGATTTTTGCACATTTGTTTACCACTATGTCTTGAAATTAAATATCTCCCTTGAAAAAGCTAATTACTAAGAGGCAGGTATGTAGCACAGTGGATACAGCATCAGGCCTGGAATGGGGATGACCTTGGTTTAAATGTGGACTCAGACACTTCATTGGCAATGTGACCCTGGCCATGTCACTTAACCCTGATTGCCTAGCCCTTGCCCTTATATAATTGATACTAAGAAGATAAAGGTTTTTAAAAAGCTAATCAGTGTTGAGTGGCCAACTAGGAATGGGGTACTAATCATTAGTTCCCTATCAATGGGGGTGGTACAACCAGCAGAAGCTTGAGCCAATGGTAGTAGAAAAAAGGAGATAGTCACCAAGTCCTCAGGGTCATTTCTCCTGGAACCTGAGGGGTGATGGAGCAGCTTGGCTCTGGGTGTACAAGTTGCAAGTGCCAGTTTCTTTGAAACTTTATAACTTTGCTCATGTTGTTACTTTTAATTTTATTCCATAATTATCTGAAAATGCAGATGCATCATTTTTGCCTTTTTGAATTTATGTAGTAACCTTGTAACATAATCAATTTTTATGAGAATTCCACAAGCTTTTTAATTCTCCAGACTTTCAACTGCACTCTAGCTAAGCCACCCACAGGGATGGTCATACTTTAGATCTTACCATCACCGATATTTGTGCCACATCCTCAATTTTTAATGCTGCAGTAGCTCTTCCTAATCATCATCTCCAGTCTATCTATCATTCCCTCAGCTTCTCTCCTCCTACATTTACTCTCCTATAGCCTATACCTTAAAAACTCTCTCTATTAGCCCCATCCTCTCCCTTTTTTTGTTTAGGCTCTGAAAAAAGGCCACCTATTTCTACAAAATCAACTCCTTGTCATTGTGCTTGTTATTTTTGCCACTGTGCTACTGTAGCATTCTAGGAACCATTTCTAAATTACATTGGACTAGGTGAACAAATTATAAATATAATAAAAATAGGGACGAATAAAGCAAAGTTTGTTATGGAAAAGTAAAAATAATAATTGCTACAATGCTTTAAGGTTTACAAAATGCTTTTACAAATATGATCTTATTTTATCCTTAAAAATAACCTCAGGAGGTGGGTTTTATAATTGCCCTCCTCCTGAAGGTGACTTGCTCAAGGTCACACAGCCAGAACATATCTTAGGCTGCATTTCAGTTCCAGTCTTTCTGACTTACTAAATCCTGCACTGTATTATTATCCACTAAGTCAGTCGGCTGCCTCAAAAATAGGATCCTAGTTTTTAGATCTGAAAGACCTCTTTAAAGTCACTGAGTCCAATCTTCTCATTTTAGAGTTGAGGAAACTAAGATCTAGAGGGATTATGTATTTTGCTCAAGTTACTCAGTTATTAAGGGATAGAAGAACGATTTGAAAACAGGCCCTCTGGCTGCAGACCCAGTGTTCTTACTTAAGTGTACCCTGTTGCCTTTGCTTCTTGTGCTAGTAAGCCTCAAGAAGACCACCTTTTATTTTATACTTTGATACAAGCCAACCATGGTTTCCCCAACTGGATCATTTCAGGGCATGGAGGCACAGAATGTATGGCCATATCAGGACCTGGGACCACTTGAGACTATCAATAAAAAGCAGCAAGAGAAAGCCCAAAGTCCTATTGCAGAAGGCACTTTAAAAGAGAACTTGTTTCCCCTTAAAGATACAACATGAGGCCAGGGAAAAGAGGCTCATTTTGAGGAAGGACAGGGAGATTTTGAAAGGGCACATCATGGGGCCATAAGGGAGGAAGAAGGTTGTCAAGTCACCTTAACCAGGCCCTTGTCACAAAGGAACACACTTTGGCTATATCTATACAACAGAGCACAGCATTTGAACTTTTCAGCTTTTCATCTCCTGTTTAGTCACTAATTAACACAGCCGGAACATCTCAGAAAGATTTGAAACTAACCTTTTGTAAAGGACTCAGAGAAGAGACTCTTGCAATTTCCTTTAAGCACATTTCCAAATTCTAATAACAAGCTACCAGGAAACTAGCACTAGCCATTGCATCTCCCACCTCAGGCCACAGGGGTCTCAGAACAAGTCTGACTCCTGTCATTTGCCTTTGTTCTTCCCCTTTGGACTGTTCCTTTTTTTTTGGGGGGGGGGATTAGAGAGGTCTTTTATTGCTAGTATCCAAGGGTAGAGGTAAGCTAGCCTAAATCCCTCATTTACTTCTAAAGGGGTATAAAGTTACTGATAATTGTGGAAGGAGAGGCGGAATAGGACAGATGGAAGTGTGAGACTTGGAATGAGGAAGCCCTAAATTTGAATGTTTGGATACTGATTCAGGATCTAACCAGGGGTGCATTACTTTGCTTAGAAGTGCCTAGACTCTTCTCAAGACCCCAAATTTCATACAAGTTCCTAGACATGGGGTCAAGAATGTTTTAATTCAAATTCTGTCCTACTAGCTCTGTGGCTCTGGGTAAGTGACTCAGCCTTTGTCAGTTTCCTCAAATATAAAAAGAGGATAATAATCAGGACTATTCTTCAAATGCCAGGCTCCAAAAACATGCCTCCATGGAAAAAATTGGAGGAGAAAAAGCAGCTTGGGTCAATCGAAATTAACTTTCACCAGTCATGAAGAGGCTGAAGAGTCACCAAATTCTCTGTATGGAGAGAAAAAACGTTAGAAGGCCATCAATATATACTCAAATAGCCTTTCTTTACTTCAGCTGAACATTAATGGCCTCCCCCATATTTCAGATCAGTAAAAAATTTAATGAAGCTGCTGTTTCATTATCAAGGTGATTCCTGGAAATGGACCCTGAGCCCAGGAACTGGCCTAGAGAAAGAACATTAGTTCTGTTTTCCTGAACAGATAATAATCAGTGGAGTGTTCTCTCCTTCTCCACCCCCTTTTAATCCAGGCTCTCTGTTCAACAAACATGTTTATGCATCTACTATGTGCAATTCACTGGCCTGGGCACTGTGGATATATAGAGGGTCTCTAAAACCCACGTGTGGTCTTAAGCCATTTAGGCTTATGAAAACAAGCAAGCAAACAAAATAGATGAACTTTTAGGCTACCCTGGAAATACCTGCGTACTTCTGTATGCACAGATGTAAACACATACCTATTTCTATGTGCACATACAAGTATGTAGCCATATTTAGATTAAAATTCCCTCCCCAATATAGCCCACTCACTTTCGAAGTCAGAAAAACCAACTAATACACCAAAAATATTTTGTAATCTAAGCAACGTTCCACGTCCTTGAATTCTATACAACCTCACCCCAATACACCTCTGTAATGGCGCCGGGAGAGGGAGCTTCTCATCTTGCCATTTTAGAGCCACCTTTAATACAAGTAAATTTGTAGGACAATTTCTAAAGTGATATTAAAGGGTGGGGACAAAAGAGAGGGATGGATGATTAGAGGGAAGAATCAAGCAAGGCTGCTTTGAAGAGAACTAGGGATTCTATTATGTAAAAGTTAGCAACAGGGAAAAACCCTCCCAAATGAGTTTAGTTGGGAGCGTAATCCTGTGAAATGACCAGTTTCAAATAGGCCTTGTAGAGAAAGTACCTTAATGTTTTTAAATGAAACGAATTAAATTTGTCACTGCTAAATAACAAGGAAGTGACTGTCGCACCCTGCAATTAAGTGGAAAAACCAACACAATGCATCCTAGTTTAACAGCTTAACACAAATACTTTTATGTGCATACAAATAAAAATAGGTTCCTATTTCTTCTTCTTTAGTTCCTTGGGAAAATGTCAGTATGTCAGTCCATTATTCCGGCCAACAGCAGTGTGATTTATTTCACTGATCAAGGATACGTTTACATTTTGTTTTCGATATCAGCCGTCCATAACATGTAGCTGGTGGCATTCTTCCGGACACTTCTGCTTTTATTGAATGTAGGTTGGTATGGATCTGTATCTATCTATGAATCTATACTATATCTTATCTCCTGAAGCACCGAGGATTACATATTTGTACACTCCAATATTCCAAAGTGATATTAAAGCATCCCAATGCATCCTTTAGGTTTTAGTCTTTTCTCATTCCCTCCAAACTACACAGGCACAGACCAATGTAAAGGTGCTCTCATTAGGGCCACCTTGGAGACACTGTCTAGGAACGCTCAGCTAAGAAACGGTAAAAGGGTCAGACATTTGGTCAGAGAGATTTCAGGGGATCTTTTGCTGGCATTAATTATTTTCTCCTATTATTATCCCCATTTTTCAGTTAAGAAAACTGAGGCAAACAGAGGTTAAATAAAAGACTTACAGTCACACACCTAATCAGAGTTTTAGGTCAAATGTGAACTCAGGTCTAATAAGTGTACCGCCTAGCAGTCCTTTGCATGTCATATACATTGGTTGGTAGGGCAAGCTAAGGTTGTCCTATATCCACCCATCCTCAATGTTCCATTTTCCAAGAGGGTTTAAAAATTCTCACCTCCTCTAATTAGAAATGATGTTTAGTCCCTTTCATGAAGGATTGGGTCTGCACCTCTAAAAATGCTCTATTCTGCCACTGGATTATTACTTCATTATGCCAAACAATCTATTCCTAATCGAAAATGCATCGGGGCAAACTCATGTGAGATAAAAGGGTTCATAGGAAAGAGACTCCATTGGTTTTGTCATGTAGGGAGGGTATAACTCATCACTTAGAGACCTCTGGAGAGGCAGGAACCTTAGAGTAAGACCTTTGGGGAGGTGACCAGAGATAGCTGTATCCTCCTATTCCTCTAGAGGAACCTGAGGCAAGGAATAGAGATGGCAGTTGCCATAAGGATTAAGGGCCCCAGTGTTCCACACACCTATATGGGGCACAGGAGATATTTATATTCTAGAAGACTGCGTAATCTTCTTCAAGGTAGGGGCTTTGAATTACTCTCCTTTCCAAACTGAATTGGATGTAACACTCTTGGCTGGACTCCCAGCTTCCACTTGTAAAACTCACCAATCCATAATCCACGAAGTTGCAAAAAGAAAGTCCCTAAAGCACAAGTCTGACTACGTCACTGTCTCAGCCAGTATCCTTTGTTGTTGTTCAGGAGTTGCAGTCATGTTTGACTCTTTTTGACCCTGTTTAGGGTTTCTTTGGCAAAGATACTGAAGTGGCTTGCCATTTCCTTCTCCAGTTCATTTAGCAAATGAGGAACTGAAGCAAAGAGGATTAAGAAAATTGCTCAGTGTCACATGCCTAGTAAGTGTCTGTCCGAGGCCAGGTTTGAACTCATGAAGATGAGTATTACTTATTACAAGCACAGTGCTCTATCCACTGGGTCACCTAGCTGCTCAACATTTTTTTTTAAACCCTTGTACTTCGGTGTATTGTCTCATAGGTGGAAGAGTGGTAAGGGTGGGCAATGGGGGTCAAGTGACTTGCCCAGGGTCACACAGCTGGGAAGTGTCTGAGGCTGGATTTGAACCCAGGACCCTCCTGTCTCTAGGCCTGACTCTCACTCCACTGAGCTACCCAGCTGCCCCCTGCCCAACATTTTTAATAGCTCCCTTCTGCATCCATGAAGACAGAGGTACCAATGGGTTGTCATTGCAACCTACAATAGTCCCTAGTGTGGCCCAAACCAGGTTTGAATGCAGTTCTTATCTTATTTTAACATGTTGATATATTAGTGAAAGAAGAAGCATAAAACATGTTGGTTTTCTAAGGCAATGTGTGGGTTAGAAGGATCCGTTATGCATAGTTTAGTCTGATACCCCTGGCCTAGGATAAAATGAAAGCCCTTTAGAGCATGGCATTTAAAGTCCTTCCCAATCTGTGCCAAGCCTAGCTTCCACGATTACTGAATATTGCTGCCCTTCACAATTCCACGTGACAGCCAAATTAGCTTTCTTGCTATCCCCAAAGTCAATACTCCATTTCTCATCTGAATGTCTCCACAGAAGCTGTGGCTTAATCATTGAATTTATGCTTTCTTCACTTCAGACTTCTTCAAATTTAGACCTAGAATTTCTTTTTGCCAAGTAATACTAATGATGGTGGATAGATATAGAGCATGTTCCTCTACGTTTTCCCATTTAATCTCCCAACAGCCCTATGAAGTACATAATAAAAGAATAAGGATTTTCCTTAGTAAAACTTTATGGCAGGAGCAGCTGGGTAGCTCAGTGAATTGAGAGCCAGGCCTAGAGACCTGAGGTCCTGGGTTCAAATTTGACCTCAGACAGTTCCCAGCTGTGTGACCCTGGGCAAGTCACTTAATCCTCATTGTCTAGCCCTTACCAGTCTTCTTCTGCCTTGGACCCAATACATAGTATTGATTCTAAGGCTGAAGGTAAGGGTTTAAAAACAAACAAACAAACAAACAAACAAACTTTATGTGGCTTGGATTCAAGATCTTTATCCTAGCTATCCATGGATCCTCCTCCCCTGGCAAAGTCTGCAAAGGGTTAAATATAGGAGTTTGACAAAGTGAGGAGAGCAGATTAATTTAGAAAGAAGTGCAGATGGAAATATAGAAAAGAGGAAAAGAGAGAATATTAATCTTATACTCTATAAATCTACCTAAACTAAGCCTCACTAATAATTCCTAATAACTACCCAAAATTTCCTGCTACTATCTCTGTCTTCTCAGGACAGGTTCTTCTGCCTAGCACACCAGGCCTAAGCTACTCTATCTGTAAAATATTCTCTAACTTACTCCCTAAAACAATAGCCAGGCAATTGTCACCAGCCAACTTCCAGCAGCCCCTTGCCTGAGAGCCAGACCTCCTAGAAGCAAAAAGCCCCTTCCTTCAGCAGCTACTTCCTTTAGCTCCTCACTGACCAACTGCCATTTTACAACCTTCCTGCCAGAAAGCAGTTCCTACTTCCTCTCCTCAGTGTCCTGGTCTCTTTGGTAACAGAATCTTCAGCTCCAGTTCACTGTACCTGTCAGTTCTCTGATGCACTGGAAAAACCCTGCTCTCTCCCCTCTTACGCTAGACAGAGGGAGAAATTAAGAAAATCCCTTTAACAGTGCTTTTCATGGAGGGGGTACTCAGTTATTTATTGTAGAGTGGAACTAAACTGCACAGAGAAATGCTGGGTTCATGCCATTGTTACTTACTACCCTGTGTAGTACCCAATCACAAGTTCCTTGGCAGGATATAAACTGAGATCAATGCACCAGGCAGAAAAACAATCAGATGAAGAAGAAACATGAGAAACTAGTGTAGAAAAAAAGTTTCAATGTTAGGAAAATGTAGAAGTTAATTAAGTCTTCAAATAAGTCTTCAAAAAAGTCTATTACAATTATTCTTTGGAGCAACAATGAATATCATGTTGATAATTGATTAATAATGTAGATAAGATTAATCTTACTTTAAATTCAATTTTAAGAGATAGAGAAGAGGGAGAGTTAGGAGCCAAAATGAGAGTTCATTATAAAATTCATTACTTTCTTTAGAAAATGAATATATAACATTTATTCCATATAACTGAAGGGATTCCTAAGAGCCATACTGTTAACTCTCATTGCAAAATAATTAGAGTAATCATATATGCTCTTCATCCAAATAAAAAGAGACACAATAGCACACTCTTATGAAGCAATAATTTTTCCAAAATAAACTGATAAAATTCTTTTGGGGATTGGGATACATTATAATAGAGAGCAAGAATAAGATGGAGGGCTTTGAGATCATGACCTCTGTGCATTGGGATATGCTCAAGTGAGGCACACGAGCTTTCTTCTAGTATCTGAAGGACTATCATGGGGAAATATTAGGTTGGTTCTGCTTGGACACAGTGGGCAGAAGAAGGATCAATAAAGGATCAAGAAGCTGAAAAAGTTGCAGATTTAAACTTGATGTAAAGAAAAGCTTCTTAGCTGTCTGAGCCAGGCCGTATGGGAAGGGGCTCCCTCAAGAGGCAATGGCTTCACCTTTACTTCTGGTCTCTCAGCAAAAGCTGAGTGATCTCTAGTATAGGGTCTTGGGGAGCCGATTCCTGTTCCAATATAGACTGGACTAGATAAGCTTTCCAAGTTGGACGAGTCCTCAGACTATGAGTTTGAAGCTGAGTTTTTGAGTCCATTAGAGTCAATAATAGTCACTAGCCAGTGACCATTTGCTATGTGCCAGGCACTGTGCTAAGTGCTGGGGATTCAGACAGGGACAAAAAGACAGTCCCTGTCTTCAGGCAGATTATCTGATCTAATGGGAGAAGACAATACACAGAAGGAAGCTGAAAAAAGCTGAGTATCAGCTAAAGCCAAGCAGAGCAAATGATGGCAAATACAATTTTCTAGAAAACAATAAACCTTCCCTAAAGGAAAGCACCAGAAGGAGTTAATTGCTCCAATCTCCGATCAGAGGAGAGAAGTGGCTGAAGATTCAAAGGGAGTGCTGAATATCCAAGCTGATTCACTCTCCAAGATAATAAGATTTCAGGTAAAGAGCTTACCCTGGACAAGGCTTAATGTTCATGGAGTCAAAAGCAAGAAGAGCAGAAACAACAGCTAAGAGAAAATCTAATTAGTGACAGCAAAACATCTGATTCAGTTATCTCCTGCTTTCTGGAGGGGTTTCATCATCTGCCTGATCAGCCCAGAGCTCTGAGTTACAGGAAGACAGCATCATGCATTTCGATTTGAAGGGACCTTATACATTCCTTAGTCGGAAACTGAGGCCCAAAGGCAAAGTCCTACTAGTGTTAAGTAGCGTTAAGATTGGAACCTAAGTACACCTCAAGGAAACGACCTACAGGGAAAGTCTACCAAATGAACAGACACTCCAAACATTACGACACACTCATCGTTGAGGACACCTTAGCTAAACAATACCACAACTTCAATGGCCATTGTAGACAAGGAAAATCTCACAATTAAAAGGGACTAGAGTAGCTAGCTGACACAAGCTATGTTTTGCCAAGAACGACTATCACCATCTCCCAAGCCTCATACAAAATGACTTCAAAAGCTTGGGGGCTTATTCTAGACCACATGTTTCAGTCCCTAAAAGAAAGTTTTGTAGATTTATTGTCTTAAGGACAATTGTTTTTTTTTTTTTATTTTTTTTATTTTAAACCCTTTAACTTCTGTGTATTGACTTATAGGTGGAAGATTGGTAAGGGTGGGCAATGGGGGTCAAGTGGCTTGCCCAGGGTCACACAGCTGGGAAGTGGCTGAGGCCGGGTTTGAACCTAGGACCTCCTGTCTCTAGGCCTGACTCTCACTCCACTGAGCTACCCAGCTGCCCCCAGGACAACTGTTTTATTAGGAAGTTTTTTCTATTGCGCTTAAATCTGTATCTCTAAAATGCTCACCTGTTGGAGTTATTCCTAGATATAATATAAGCCTTTATTAACTAAAAATGGAGCCTTCTGATCCTTTGTAGTAAGGATCAGTAGAATATGGCCCGAGAACCAGATCTGGCTAGCTCACTTTTGAATGGCTGACAAGTGAAGAATGCTTTTTATGTTTTAAAAATATAATAAAAATTTATTAAAATTTTAAAAAGAATTCTTACCTCCAGGGACAAATAAAAACTGGTACTGACAGGATTTGACCTAGGGGCTATGGTAAGCCACCCCTTGCTTGAGAAGAATGTTAAACAAATTAGAGCCAACTAGTTTAATTTTAGACACCATAGTTGTATACATGATTTCTAGATAGCTTTGCCACTTTCTAATAGTGATATTATTTCTCCAGTTAGTGCTCCAATATTTCAGCTCTGTGATGCAATCCAACATCATCTGAAGCTGACTTCACAGCCCTTGACAGAGAGGGGATAGAAAACAACTACAAAACACTTTCCACACAATTAGAACCAGATCTAAACAATTGGAAAAAACATTGATTGCTCATGGGTAGGATGAGTTAACATAATAAAAATGACAATCTTAACCAAATTAATTTACTTATTTAGTGCCATAACTATCAAACTACCAAAAAACCTTTTTATTGAATTAGAAAAAACTATAACAAAGTTCATTTGGAAGAATAAAAGATCAAGAATATCAAGGGAAATAATGGAAAACATATGAAGGAAGGGGGCCTAGCACTACCAGATCTTAAACAGTATTATAAAGCAGCAGTCATCAAAACAATATACTAGATAACAGACAGAAGGGAGGATCAGTGGAACAGACTTGGGGTAAGTGACCTTAGCAAGACAGTGTATGATAAAACCAAAGACCCCAGCTTTTGGGGGAAAAAAAACCCACTATTTGACAAAAACTGCTGGGAAAATGGGAAAAAAGTATGGGAGAGATTAGGTTTAGATCAACATCTCACACCCTACACCAAGATAATTCAGAATGGGTGAACGACTTAAATATAAAGAAGGAAACTATAAGTGAATGAGGTGAACACAGAATAGTATACTTGCCAGATCTTTGGGAAAGGAAAGATTTCAAGACTAAGCAGGAGTTAGGAAAAATTACAAAATGTAAAGTAAATAATTTTGGCTACATTAAATTAAAAAGTCTTTGTACAAATAAAACCAAATGCAACCAACATTAGAAGGGAATCAACAAATTGGGAAAAATCTTTATAACAAAAAACTCTGACAGGGGTCTAATTACTCAAATATACAAGGAGCTAAATCAATTGTGTAAAACATCAAGCCATTCCCCCATTGCTAAATGGACAAGGGACATGAATGGGCAATTTTTAGATGAAGAAATCAAAACTACCAATAAGCACATGAAAAAGTGTTCTAAAAATCTTATAATTAGAGAAATGCAAATCAAAACAGTTCTGAGCCACTACCTCACAACAACAGATTGGCTAACATGACAGCAAAGGAAAGTAATAAATGTTGGAGGAGATTTGGTAAAATAGGGACATTAATGCATTGCTGGTGGAATTGTGAATTGATCTAACCATTCTGGAAGGCAATTTGGAACTATGCCCAAAGGGCTTTAAAAGAACGCTTGCCCTTTGATCCAGCCATACCACTGCTGGGTTTATACCCCAAAGAGATTATAAGGAAAAAGACTTGTACAAAAATATTTATCGCTGCGCTCTTTGTGGTGGCAAAAAATTGGAAAATGAGGGGTTGCCCTTTGATTGGGGAATGGCTGAACAAATTGTGGTATCTGCTGGTGACGGAATACTATTGTGCTAAAAGGAATAATAAACTGCTGGAATTCCATGTGAACTGGAAAGACCTCCAGGAATTGATGCAGAGTAAAAGGAGCAGAACCAGGAGAACCTTATACACAGAGACAGATACACTGTGGCCCAATTGAATGTAATGTACTTCTCTACTAGCAGCAATGCAATGATCCAAGACATTTCTAAGGGACCTATGAGAAAGAACACTAGCCACATTCAGAGAAAGAACTGTGGGAATAGAAATACAGGAGAAAAACAATTGCTTGATCACATGGATCAATTGGGATATGACTAGGGATGTAGATTCTAAAGGATCACTCTATTGGAAATATCAATAATATGGAAATAGGTCATGATCGATGATACATGTAAAATCCAGTGGAATTGCAGGTTGGCTATGGCGGGGAGGAGTAGAAGGAGTAGAGGGGAAGAATATGAATTGTGTAACCATGAAAATTCTCTTAATCAATTAAATAAAATTTAAAACAAAAAAAACCCTTCAGTGGATCTGCTCAGTACCACAAGCTAGCAGCCTAGATCTCATCTCTATTTTACAACTCTTCCCTTCAGAAGACTATCTACAAGCATTGTCTGCTGTCCTTTCCTTTCATTCTCTGCAAACTTTTCTAAATTTATAACTCAGTTGAACAGAGTTCTCCAAAGTTACCAATGATCTCTTCATTGGTACATTTAATAACCTTTTTGCAGTGCTCATCTTTCTTGACCATTTCCCAACCTTTGAAACTGTTAATCACCCTCTTCTTGATATTCTCTGCTATCTAGGTTTATATGACATTTCTTTCTCCTGGGTGTCCTACTTGCCTGACTGCTCCTTCTCAGACCTTCAATGAATCATAACCTAATTTACACATGGTAACTACTGCTATTCCTCAATGTTCTATGTGGGCACACCTATTTTATCTATACATATTATTACCTTTGGTGATCTCATCAGTTCTAATTGATTTAATTGTCATATTTTTGCAAATCATTCTCTGATCTATTTATCTAGTCCTAATCCCTCTCCTGATTTCCAGTCTTACAGCTCCAGTTGCCTATTGGACATCTCAAACTGGATGACTCAGAGACATCTTAAATTCACAATGTTCAAAAGTATACTCATCTTTCTCCTCAATATTCCTAATCTCTTTCTAAACTCCCGGTTATACGCTTGAGACCCACTGTCCTCCCAGTCATCAGAGCTTCCACCCTAGGTGTCTTCCTCAACTCCTTAATCTTTCCTTGACTCATATTTAATATTACTAACTTTTTTCTTTAAATTTCACATATATCTCCTTCCCTTTTCTTTTCTGACAATGCCACTACCCAGGTATTAGCTCTCACCACCTGAGGCCTAGCCCACTGAAATATCCTGCTGGTAATTCTCCCCGACACAAGTCTTTTCCCATTTCCCTATTCCATTCTCCACTCAACTGTCAATGTGATCTTCACAAAACAAAGATGTAACCATGTCAATCCTATATAAACGCCACTGCTTCCCTACTGTCCCCAAGTAAAACCCTCTGGCTTTTCAATCCCTTAATAACCTGGCACCTTCTGTTTTTCCAGATTCCTTTATACCTTTTCAGTTTTTGTAGATATTATTCCGCTCCCCATATTCTATGATCCAGGACACGGTTTTCTTGTTGTTCCTCATACAATGCACTCCATCTGTCATTTCCATGCATTTTCATTGACTTCCCTACAGGACCTCTTTCTTGAAATTCTTCAAATCCTCATTTCTGCTCAGGAATTCCTTCAAATATGAACTAAAACTTTATCTTTTGAAGATATTTATGATATACCCAATAAACTTCTCTCCTGCCCTCCTTATTCCCATGCAGTCACCCTGTTCTCCACAACTTTCCTTGGCCTGCTTAATGTAGTTTTCCTCTGAAATTGCCTCCAATTTATTATTTATATATCTGGTTTGTATATAATTGTTTGCATGTTGCCTCCATTTTGAGTTTCTTGAGGACAAAGATCATTTTGGATCTTTTGGTATCCACATGCTGAGAAGAAAGCCCAACATATAATAAGTACTTAATTAATCCTTATTTACCTGCTGGTCCCTCTTCCTCAGTTACTCTCTTGCTCTCAGGGCTTCATGAAGTAACCTCAGTTGCAATCACAGTCACTACTTATCTTTGCTTTTCAGAACAAATCTAAACTAGCCAACCTGGAAATCCTTAATGTTGTTGTAAATGCCATATTCACTGCATAGCTTGCCCTTAAGAAATATGCATTGGTGTCTACTGCCACAGCCTTCTCAGTAGCCACTGAATTCTATGGCTAAAAGAGTGTTATACTGAAATATTCTGGAACATGGCTTCCAGGACCATCTGAGTACTTCCCCCTCATTTCTAATGGACATTCCCAATGTGAACAGAAGAAGCTGAAATTGCTCACAGATCTATTTACCATGCAGATGTGGCCAAAAGCCTATGTGTACAAGCTTGTGGACATGCTACAAACAGGCATGATCCTGTTCCTTGTGGGGTATGTCCTATACTTATAATTTTCTGTTACACAACACTCTGGATAGTGTTCCAAATTATAGAATCATAAAATGTCAAAGTGAAAAGGAGCTTCAATAGTCATCTAATACAACTCATACTTGAAAAGACAATTCCCTCTATATCACTGTCATAAGTGATTTTCTAAGCCTTTTTTTAAAGACCTCCAATGAAGGTTATCCATCATCTACCAACCCATTGCTTTCCACTGTTGGGCATTTACTTTTTGTAAAGAATTTTCCCCATTTAAATAAGTAAAAACTTCCCTCTTTCCCATTGCTATGGCTGTTTACAGTTCTGCCTTATGGAGCCAAGCTGAAGAAGTTCTCTTTCCAATAACCCTTTAGATACTTGAAGACACCCCTCATTGTTTCCTTTCTCAGGATAAACATCCCCAGTTGCTTCAATTGATCCTCATATAGCATAAACTCAAGGTCCTCTGACATCTTATGAGCACTTTCCAGCTTATCATTCTTTCCTAAAATGTAGTGCTCAGAACTTAACATGCTACTTCAGATGTAGTATGACCAAAGTAGAGTACAATGGTAAAATCATCTTCCTATTTCTGGATGCTTTTCTGTCTTCCATGTAATATTACCTACTCATACTTAACTAAAGGTTCACTGTACTGCTGAGATCCATTTTATTCTTAGATGAACTGTTGTAGAGTCAAACACCTCTCATCTTACCCTTCTGAAATTTGTCATCCCACATGAAAGATTTAGAATTTTTTTTATGTAAGGGTAAGGGTTGAAATGAGTATAGCAATCAAATCATCTGTCCTACCCCATTTGAAGCAAGAGACAAGATGCTGAGCTCAGATAACTAAAAAAGAACAACATGTTCTATCTACTCAGTCAATATTTAATGGCCCTGAAGAAATGGAGAGACAGTGCATAGAAAATGGGTTCATGATGGCACAGGAACCCTGGTCATGCACTTTGGGCAGGAAAGATTTAACTTAAAGAGAAGAGAATGTTCCTTCCAAACATGTAAGGAGAAATCAATTGGGTGGGGAAAATAGAGAACTGGTTGTTGCCACTGAGCTCCTCCTACATGCTTTAATAAATGGCATGCTTATTAAATTGAATTTGACTTAGTGTCCTAAATTTTTCTTAACTATGTCATCCATAGCATCAATATTCCTTGATATTTGATTAGCATTCTCTCTACATATTTCTCCATGCCATTGCTAAAAGTGATAAGCATTACTGGTCAATTATCATGCATGTTTTTATAGTTTCTTCAATATTAAAATTTTCCATATTACATCCTCTCTGTCAGTGTCATAGGTATGACATAATACTTTATTCTTCATTTGCCTTACACTTCTAAAAATTATATTTGAATTTGAAACATTTCTGGATGACTATTATATTTTTTCTTTTAAAAACTGTTGACAGACATCACTAGAGAATTCTGGGAAGATGGTGACTTAGAAGCAGCAAGGCTTCAGACCTTTGTATACCCTTCAACTCTGATCAAGGACAAAGGACTTTGAGGGGACAGAAAACCAAATCTGACAACAGAACAGAGCTGGGGGGATCCTCCTGCTAAATTCAACTTAAAAGGCACATGGGAGGAAGGTCCCAGGTCCCCTCCCCCAACTAATGTACTGAGTTTACAGTAGATCCTGGAATCTCTGGGTGGGCAAGGGCCCTAGACTAGAGGTAGTGCCTCTCTGGCATAGTTGTGCCAGACTCAAGGCTCTGATCACAGATGACAGGGAGGCAGCTAGAGGAGAAGCCCAGAGAAGGCAGACAAACACTCCATCTTTTGCCGCCCCCCTCCCTTTCTTAAGGTTTTGGCCTCAGGGCACATGTACCTCAGCAGAGCAACTCCATCAGGGCTTAATCTTATCAATAAGGCCAATAAGAAGTCTTCAGAGGGCAGAGAAGCTCCAATACCCCTCCCCCATAGACTGCATTTAAAGTAGCAAAACCACATTTTTAGCTTTTACTACCAGGTGGGGAAGATCTGGCCTCAGGGCCCACTAACCTAATTAGTCAACAGAGCAGAGAAGAAGCCCTTCCAGGACTGAATAGCCCAAAACCACAGATCAAATAATCAAAGGAGCAAGAATGCAGCCAATTACAGGGGGGAAAGAAGGAAAAAATGAGTAAACAACAGAAAAAGAAAAAGAAATTACAATCAACAGCTTCTATCCAGGTAATGAACAAATAGCAAATGGATCAGAGGAGGACCAAGGAACACCAAGTAAAAACATACAAACTCCAGTGAAATAGACACAGGCTTTGGAGGAACTCAAAATTCAATTAACTCAAGAACTCAAAAAACAATCAAAAGAGGCTGAAGACAATTGGGAAAAGAAAATACATGAACTTAAACAAGAAAATAGTGTATTGAAATCCAAAATTGACTGGCTTGAAAATAAGGCAAAGAAAGTGAAAGATGATCTACAAAGAAAATCAGTCCAGAAGGAGGATGACCAAAAAACCAGGGATGAAATTTAGTCTTTAAAAATTAAAATTCAACAACTAGAAGCACATGACTTCACAAGGCAGCAAGAACATATAACATATAAAACAAAATCAAAAGAATAAAAAAATTAAGGAAAATATGAAACACCTCATTGACACAACCAGAGATCTTGAAAATAGATCCAGGAGAGACAATTTGAGAATTATTGGTCTACCAGAAGATCATGACAAAAGGAAAAGTCTGGACATCATCCTACAGTAAATTATCCAAGAAAACTGCCCTGACATTCTCGAACAAGAGGGAAAAGTGGAGATTTAAAGAATCTGCAGATCACCTCCTACATTTAATCCCCAACTGACAATGCCCAGGAATGTTATAGCTAAATTCAACAACTACCAGACCAAGGAAAAAATATTACAAGCTGCTAAGAAGAAGTTATTCAGATACCATGGAACAACAGTTAGGATCACACAGGATCTGACTGCATCTACACAGAAGGACTGGAAGGCATGGGATACTATATTCCGGAAAGCAAGGGAACTAGGCCTACAACCAAGAATCAATTATCCAGCAAAACTGACTATATTCTTGCAGGGCAAAGTATGGCCATTTAATAAAATAGATGACTTCCAAGCATTCATAAAGAAAAGACAAGACTTAAAAAGAAAAGTTGATGTCCAAACACAGAACTCAAGAGAATCATCAAAAGGTAATTAAGAGAGGGAGAAAAAAAAATCAAAACATTTTTTGAGGGACCCAATAAGTTCAGATGATTTGTATTCCTATAAGAAAAGATGATATCGTTAACTTAAAAATTGTTATTATCATCAGGACAGCTAGAGGAAGTATACTTAGAGAGAACAGCAACAAACTGTATATATATACATACATACATATATATATACATATAAGTATATATGTATATATATATATATATATAAAACTAGAAGTAAAAAAGAGGATAATATTAAGAGAAGTGGGAAAAGAGATAAAATGGAGTAAATATATTTCATAAAGAAGCACGTGGTTGGAGCGGGGGAGAAGACAAATCCACTGGAAAGGTAAAGAGGTTGGAGACAGGAAATACTTAAGGCATATGTGCATTAAAGTTGATTCAAAGAGGAAAGAACAATTAGACCTACTGGGGCAGAGAATTGATTTGTGCCCTATAGAGAAGTAGAAGGATAACAAATGGACTGGTAGGGAGGGAGAGTGTGGGGGGTAACTCAAAAAAGACCCTAAAGAAAAATAAGAGAGGAATAAGAAGGGAGTGGGGAGAAACAGAAGTAAAATAAGGATGGGGACTAAGGTAACTGATTAAAAACAAAACACTGGTATAGAATGAAATAGTGAAAGAAGAAAGGGCAGCACAAGGAGAGGAAATCAAAATATCGGGGAATACACACCTTATAATAACAATTCTGAATGTGAATGGGATGAACTCACCCATAAAATGGAAACAAATAGCAGAATGTATTAGGAACCAAAATCCTACCATATGTTGTCTACAAGAAACACACATGGGACAGCTGGGTAGCTCAGTAGATTGAGAGTCAGGCCTAGAGATGGGAGGTCCTAGGTTCAAATCTGGCCTCAGACACTTCCCAGCTGTGTGGCCCTGGGCAAGTCATTTGACCCCCATTGCCCACCCTTACCACTCTTCCACCTAAGAGCCAATACATAGAAGTTAAGGGTTAAAAAAAAAAGTAACACAGGTGAGACAGGCAGACATAGAGTAAAACTAAAAGGCTGGAGCAAAATTTATTGGGCTTCAACGGAGAAAAAGAAGGCAGGAGTTGCAATCATGATTTCTGACAAAGCCAAAGTAAAAATAGATCTGGTTAAAAGAGATAGGGAAGGTAATTACATCCGGATAAAAGGCAGTATAAACAATGAAGAAATATCAGTATTCAACATGTATGCACCAAATGGTATAGCATCCAGATTTCTAAAGGGGAAATTGGGGAAGCTTAAGGAGAAAATAGATAATAAAACTATATTGGTGGGAGACCTGAACCTTCCTCTATCAGATCTAGATAAATCAAACCAAAAAATAAATAAGAAAGAGGTAAGAGAAGTGAACAAAATCTTAGAAAAATTGGAGTTAATAGATATATGGAGAAAAATAAATAGGTACAAAAAGGAATACACCTTCTTTTCAGCAACACATGGCACATTCACAAAGATTGACCATATACTAGGGCACATCGCAAACAAATGTAAAAGAGCAGAAATAATAAATGCAAACTTTTCAGATCATATTGCAATAAAAATAGTTATTAGCAAGATTACATGGAGAGGCAAAACAAAAACTAATTGGAAATTAAGTAATATGATTCTCCAAAATCAGTTAGTTAAAGAACAAATCATAGAAACAATTAATAATTTCATTGAAGACAATGACAATGATGAGACTTCTTACCAAAACCTATAGGATGCAACCAAAGCAGTTCTAAGGGGGGAAATTTATATCTTTGAGTGCATATATTAACAAATTAGGGAGGGCAGAGGTTAATGAATTGGGCATGTAACTTAAAAAACTAGAAAGCAAACAAATTAAAAATCCCCACATGAAAACTAAATTTGAAATCAAAGGTGAAATTAATAAAATTGAAAGTAAAAGAACTATTGAATTAATAAATAAGACTAGAAGTGGGTACTTTGGAAAAAACAAATCAAACAGACAAACTACTGGTCAATCTAATAAATAAAAAGGAAAGAAGAAAACCAAATTAACAGCAAAAAAGATGAAAAGGGAGACTCCTGATCACATGGGTGAATAGGGATATAATTAAAGTTATTGACTCAAAATGAACACCTTAATGCAATTATCAATATTATGGAAACAGGTCTTGATCAATTACACAGGTAAAACACAGTAGAATTGTGTGTGCCTCAGCTATGGGAGGGGGCAGGTGGAAGGGAGGGATAGAACATGAATCCTGTAACCATGGAAAATGCTCTAAATTAATTAATTAAGTAAAAGATAGTATTAAAAAAACCATTGATGACCTAGATATTGCATATGGCTCATAATGCTGTAAAAATTCTCTGTGGCTTTTGCATGTTACATTCTGGTTGGATACATTTAAGGCAAAGAGTTTTACCCAATCTGTCTCTTTTTAATCCTATTTTATATAACATCTTTTCAAATTTATGGAAATGAAATTGTCATTTGTATTTCATAATGTTTCATATTTGATTTTTGTAGTATTTCCCAATCCACAGATTTCTAAGATATAACCATTTTTATGTTATGATTTTTGAAATTTCAACCATTTATATATTCTGGATTTCTTCTGTCAGATGGTATAGAATGGTGATAAAAAATCTTTCTCTTGATTAAACTAATTTTTATTTTTCTCATCATTTCTTGCCAAATAAAATTTCTTTCCCTGGTAGTTGATATTCTTAACTTTTTCCAATACTAGGCCCAAATTTACATTTGCTTCTAGGTCATGCTCAGGAAAATGTAATTGATTACACGAAGACAGTGATGGGCAAACTGCAGCCTGCGGGCCAGATGCAGCCCCCTGAAATGTTCTATCCAGCGGCTGCACGACATTATTCCTAATCTGATAAATACTATGAGTAGGATACAATACGATGAAACTTCAAAAGAGTTGCCTTAGAAACAGACTGACAGATAAGCATTTCCTTTCCTTTGGCCCCCTCTTTAAAAAGTTTGCCTATCACTGCACTAAGACATTCTTCAATATTTTATTCAATGCTAGAAAACACTGATATTTACAACTCTATAATTGTATTTGAAATCTGTAACAAATTCCTTTCATTCTTACTTTTAAAAAGCAAACATATTTCACCTAATCATCTTGACCTTCTGTTCCTACATTTTTTTTTAATTCTGCAATGTTACATCTTGATAATTTGACTGTTAGAATAAAAAAGTCATTGATTAATTTGCATAGAAATATTTTTATTATAATAGTGTAGGCTAGAATTATATATCAACTCCAATTACTTAGGCCTTATTTCATTCTTGAGAATATCATTTTATAGTTTTGCATTTTGTGCAAGTACATATATCCATTTATTATATGCATATTTCACGGTAACTGCAGGTTAATTCCAAG
Organism: Gracilinanus agilis; assembly: GCF_016433145.1. NCBI lineage: Eukaryota > Metazoa > Chordata > Mammalia > Didelphimorphia > Didelphidae > Gracilinanus > Gracilinanus agilis. The sequence continues at coordinate 44,277,962 of NC_058136.1, forward strand.
ATACTTAATTTCTTTATTTTAAATGCTATGTTTCCCATATTTCTGTTAGTATTAGTAGGCTATTTCTGTGGACTTATTCTGTAACATGCCTCTTTAGTAAAGCTATTGTCTCAAATCATTTTGTTGTTGTCTTGAATGATTTTTAAGATCTTCTAAGTCATCACATAGTATGCAAAGAGAGAATTTTTGGAACTGATTTTCCAATACTTCTGTATCTTTCTTTCTTTTTAGCTATATCTAAAGTACTAGTAGATGCATTATGTCTTTAACTTAGCCCCAAGTTTATAGAGAAAAATTCCCATTTTTCCACACTGTAAAGAATAAACTTTTAGGAAATAAAAGTTTGGTCATATTAAGGAAAAGCCCTTTCAATTCTATGCTCTGTATTTTAAAAAAAACATCATGAATGCCTGATCTTATCAAAGGCATCTTCTGTATCTCTTTAAAACAATCACACAATGTTTGTTTCTTTTGAAATTAATCTGATTGACTTAAAACAGTTTGGTAAGAGTTCAATTTACCCTAAAGATTTTCCTAATTCTTCAAATTATCCCAAAGATACTTATTTGTATATAACACTGTATTTGTATATAACACTAATATTCATTCGTGAAATTAGTCTATAGTTCTCTATCTCTACTTCCTGCCTGTTGAGGCCATATTTGTCTCACAGAAGGAATGTAATAATAGTCTGTTCTCATTGATGTTTATCTTACCCTTAATTTTTGAAAATGTATTCTTTAATGCTTCATTTGGGATTTTTAAATTTCGACTTTAGAGTTTTGAATGCCATGCTCAATGCTTTAATACTATCTTTTTCTAGCATGTTAACATGGGTGTTGAAAGTGAAAAATTTAGATCTAAGTACTGTTTTAGCTATATCCCACAAACTATGCTATGTTATTTCACTAATATTATGCTTAATACAAATATTAAATCTTTCTTTGATTTGCTTTCTGATCCACTCATTTGTGCATCTCTAATTCATATTTACATGCTTTATCATAATGTTCACTATTATTTTTGCTATAGCCTGGGTTATATAACTATACGTTTATGCATATTTTTGAGTTCTTTAAGCCCTAACACTTGCTCAATTCTGATAAAGGTGTCATGTGATGCTCAAAGGTAACCACCAATAAACCACCATTCAGGCAAGATCAATACTCTATCAGTTCTTCTTCCCTCCATTCCAATATTCAATGAAGGTCCATAATTTCCTTTATATTCATCTTTCTGATATGTGTCAGTGTTTGAAAGTGGTGAATTAAAAATAATCTTAATTATTCTTTCTAGGTAGGGTCTTTTGCACTGTATTGGCTAAGCTCTTTTCTTCTTATTACTCAAATATCATGGCATTTAAAGCATACATATTTAATAATGGTTTGGTATCTATGTTGTCTTTAAGCCTCATATAGACTGCCTTCTTTATTTCTTACTAGTTTCCATAATTAAAATACACACACTTCCCTCTATCCTACAAGAAACTCCTTTGTTTCAACATATGTAGATATAACCTTTTTTACTCTGTTTGCCTAGCACAAATCATTAAGGAGTCCCCCTGCTTCGACCTTAGCTTTCCATCTTTTTGTTTTCAATTTTCTTCAGGCTGCACTCTTACATCTCTTAACTTTATGTACTATACATGACACAGAGATTTCTTAAGCTTAGAAGTTCACTATAGTCCTGGCCTTTTCATAATATAAATATCCTCTGGCCCAGCAGCCTCTTCTTTTGACTGACTAGTTCCTCCCAGAATCTCCACAGTGAGAAGCATGCCCAGTTCAATCCACACATTCTCTACTGTAACTCTACATGGGACATTGCTCTCTTTTTCAGTTTACTTTTATTTACTGTCAACCTGTAATTAGACTACAAACTCTTTAAGGTTAAGGATGGCCCATCATCTGAATTCTTAGGGGTTAATAAATATGAAGTAGACACTTCAGAAAAGCTTGCTGGCTAGCATTTTGATTGGCCATTCACCTAATTTAAAGAAATACTAAGTCAATATATCCCTAATTAGTGTTTCTATAATGTCATATATTTCTAACTGATCACTACTTATATGATTAGTCAATCAGTATTCTTTTTTTCCCCCAATTCAGGCTGTACCCATAAAAAAGAACAGTCTCTTCATGGTCAAGAGATTGCATCTTTATTAAATTTCTTTTGTTACCATATTTGAATTTCAAAGGCTCTGATTATATCTGAATTATTATGAAGGAATGATTTAATGCCTATACTCCAAGAGTCATATATCTTTTTCATGTAGTATAGTATGCTCATAATTGCAAATTTTATTCTTCTTCAACATAAGTCCTTTTTCCTATGCTTTTCAATAAATCACAGTCCATTGCTTTCTCAACCTGAGAAAATGCTTCTCATATTGAATACTATTCTACAATTCAAACTGACAAATATTTGACTTATGAAGTATGTTACTTGAAATACTCTTTATCAATGAAGATCTGAAACTTGACTAGGTTTCTGAGAGAGGAAAACTTTGGATTTCCTTCTGATAGCATCCTGTAGTTTTTTTTTAAGCAATCTTCATTTTATCCTCTTTCCCCCATAATACCAGACATTTAATTTTAAAACATTTATTACTGAGGCTCCGTTTCCTATCCCATCCCATTCTGGGTTCTCAGATGATATGCCAGACATCTTTTCAAGTTCATTTGTTCTGATATGTAGAAACTTTAAGCCTCCTCCCCCACATCAATTTTATTTTTTAAAAATTATACTATTTATTCCACTTCTCTTTTTTTCTATTTCATTTCTATTATTTTCCAGAGAGTACTATTATTTTTCATGATTTCTCAATGTTTTTGAAATCAGTGATTTTCCCTTATTTTATATTTTGAAATTTCTCTTTAATAACTTTAATTTTCCTTCTTATTCCTCTCTCAATTCTTTTAGCTTCCGGAAGGGACAGAGAGGCCTCTTAACAATTGCATTCTCATTAGGGGGATTAAATTTATTATTTTAGGATTAGCCCTTTCTTCTAGATATTTCTGTGGTTTATTTATTTCAATTATATCCAATTCTTTGAGACCCCACTTAGGGTTTAATTGGCAAAGATACTAGACTTTTTTTGCCATGTCCTTCTCCAGTTCATTTTATTGCTGAGGAAACTGAGGTAAACAGAATCCTCTGCATATGAATCCTTGCTTTATTTCTTTTTTTACTCTATAGAATTTATTAATTATATTAAGAATTCTTTTTATTTTCTAATTTCTTCTTTTTCTCAGATGATTTTTCTGTTAGATTTGATTATGAAGATTTCTTTGCTTTTGATTGTGGTACTCACTCTCTCTGTCTCTCTTTCTCCTGGGTGTATTTCTTTCTGTTCTGAAGGGATGAAATGGAATTGAACTTAGGTATGACCAATAACTTAGACAAATTACTAGAAGTCTCTGTTGAGTATTCTCTAATGATTTTTTTCAAAGATGTTACTAAGGTCTTTATATCAAGGACATTTTTCATTTTGAAGCAATCAGCTTTTAATTAAACCAATGGGTATTGCAGATTACTAAAACTATCCAGCTAATGATTATGATACTATTATTTCCTCAGCTGAACACATCTGTAAATTTAATTGACAGGAAGTCAAAATTAGCTTATCTTGAAAGAGGTGGAAAATTTTTTTAATGTTTAGATATTCAGAAGGAATATTGTTATTTGAATAGTGCTTGAAAAATCCATTGCAACAATGCTTTTGTGTTACCCTATTTCCTTGGGAAATGTGACATATATAAAAATTATTTTTACAAAAACAAAGGATACCTGAGAGAATATCATATATGAGGTTGCCACTAACATCAAACTATGAATAGATGTTAATGTCTATCATTTATGGGAAAAATTCAACAAAGTAAAATGTGAATTTTAAGATGAGAGAGACAGAGACAGGCGCAGGAGGTAGAGGCTGCCTTATGGAAGTTATTTTGTGGCAATTTCCAGGAGACTGGATACACTGAATGAAAGCAAAAAATTAAAGCAATTGAACAAATACTTATAAAACACCTGCTAAGAAGAGGATACTGTGATGACATGGAGAGGCAAGGGATACAAGAGCTAAATAAAAGATCCTCTTTTATTGAGTTTATAATCTGTTAAAAATGTTGCTTTTCCCTAAATAATCCGATATGGGGGAAAAGAAATTGAATAAGCCATCAAGGAATTTCCTAAGAAAAAAATCCTCAGGGCCAGATAGATTCACAAGTGAATTCTATCAAACATTTAAAGATCAATTAATCCCAATACTCTACAAACTGACAAAATAGGCAAAGAAGGAGTCTTACCAAATTCTTTTTATAATTCAAATATGGTACTGATTCCAAAGACAGGAAGACCAAAAACAGAGAAGGAAAACTACAGACCAATCTCCTTAATGAACAGAGATGCAAAAACCTTAAATAAAATACTAGCTAAAAGGCTACAGCAAGTTATAACAAGGATTATTCACTATGAGCAGATGGGATTTATTCCAGGAATGCAAGGATAGTTTAATATTAGGAAAACCATTCACATCATATGATTATCTCAATAGATGCAAAAAAAAGCCTTCAACAAAATGCAACACTCATTCCTATTGAAAACACTAGGAAATATAGGAATAAAAGGGCCTTTAGTTAAAATAATAAACAGCATTTATTTAAAACCATCAGCAAGTATCATCTACAATGGGAATAAGTTAGATATCTTCCCAATAAGATCAGAAGTAAAGCAGGAATGTCACCACTAATGTTTAATATTATAGTAGAAATGGTGGCAATAGTAATTAGAAAAGAAAAAGAAACTGAAGGGATCAAAGTAGACAATGAAGAAAATAAACTATCACTCTTTGCAGATGACATGATGGTATACCTAGAGAATACAAGAAAATAAAGTAAAAAACTAGTAAAACAATCAATAACTTTAGCAAATTTGCAGGGTACAAAATAAACCAACATAAATCACTGGCATTCCTATGTTTCCAATAAAACCCAGCAGCAAGAGTTAGAAAGAGAAACTCCATTTAAAATCACTCTAGACAAGATGAAATACCTGGGAATCTACTTGCCAAGACAAATTCAGGAATTACATGAGCATCACTACAAAACACTCTTCACACAAATAAAACTAGATCCAAACAATTGGAAAAACATCAATTGCTCATGGATAGGGTGAGCTAATATAATAAAAATGGCAATCCTACCTAAATTAATTTACTTATTCAGTGCTATATCTATTGAACTACCAAAACACTTTTTATAAAATTAGAAAAAAATTATTACAAAGTTCAAATGAAAGGACAAAAGATCAAAAATATCAAGGGAAATAATGAAAAAAACTGAAAGATGGAAGCCTAGTTTTACCAGATCTTAAACTGTACTATTAAACAGTGGTCATCAAAACAATATGGTACTCGCTAAGAGACAGAAGGAAGGAACAATGGAATAGACTTGCGGTAATTGTTGTCAGCAAGATAGTGTTCCATAAACCCAATGATCCCAGCTTTTAGGACAAGAACCCAATGTATGACGAAAGTTCTAAAAAATATGGGAGAAATTAGATGTCAACCAACATCTTACATCTTATATCAATATCAATTCAGAATGGGCAAGTGCCTTAAAAATAAAGAGAGAAATCATGAACAAATTAGGTAAACATAGAAGAGTATGCCTGTCAAAACTATGGGAAAGGAAGGAATTTAAGACCAATCAGGAGATAGCGAACACTACAAAATGTAAAATAAATAATTTTGATTATATTAAAAGTTTCTGTACAAACAAAACCAACGCAACCAAAATTAGAAGGGAAGTGACAAATTGGGAAAAATATTTTATAATAAAAAACTCTGACAAAGGTCTCATTTCTCAAATTTATAAGGAGCTAAATCAATTGTACAAAAAAATCAAGCCAATCCCCAATGAACAAATGGTCAAGGGACATAAATAGGCAGTTTTCAGATAAAGAAATCAAAACTATCAATAAACACATGAAAAAGTGTTCTAAATATCTCATAATTAGAGAAATGCAAATCAAAACAACTCTGAGGTACCACTTCATACATAGCAGATTGGCCAATATGACAGTAAAGGAAAATAATAAATGTTGGAGGGATTGTGGCAAAATCTAGACACTAATGCATTGCTGGTATATTTGTGAATTAATCCATCACAATTCAGAATTATGCACAAAGGACTTTAAAAGAATGCATACCATTTGATCTAGAAATTCTACTTATGAGGTTTGTACCCCAGAGAGATAAGGAAAAATACTTGTACAAAAACATTCATAGCTGCACTCTTTGTGGTAGAAAAAAAATTGGAAAATGAGGGTGTCCCTCAATTAGGTAATGGCTGAACAAATTGTGGTATATGATGGTAATGGAATACTACTGTGCTATAAGGAATGATAATCTGAAGGACTTCTTTATGAACAAAGAGAAGAACTTCAATGAACTGGTGCAGAGTGAAATGAGCAGAACCAGGAGAACATTGCACACAGAAAGTAAAACATTGTGGAACAATCCAATATAATGGATTTTGCTACTGGTAGCAACACAACTAGCAAAAGCCAGGACATTCCTGAAGGACTTATGGGAAAGAATGCTAACCATAATGAGAGAAAGAACTATGGGAGTAGAAATGCAAAATAAAAACATATGACTTATCACTTATCACATGTATATAAGGGTATGTGACTTTGGGTCTACGCTTTAAAAGATTGCTCTATAGCAAAAAATGAATAATATGGAAATAGGTATCAAGTGATAACATTTGTACAACCCAGTGGAATTACTTGTTGGCTCTTGGAGGAGGGAGGAAATAGGAGAGGAAAAGAAAATGAATTATGTAAACATGGAAAAATATTTAAAATAAAAATTAATTTTTAAAAATATTACTTTTTGCATGCTTTCCACTACTCTTTGTCTCTCCTTGTTTCTCTCTTTCATTATATTTTAACCCCATCAGCTTTTGAAGGGAACATTGAAAAATAACAATAACAACAGTACAACGGTATCAAAGATGTAGATGCCTACCTGAGGAGGAATATGGGGCTAAAATGCTAATGAGGTTGGGAACATCTATAAAGAAGCAGAACAACAAACATAAGACCAAAGTACAGTGGAAGTTAACCCTCATGATGAGGACTTTCAATCATTCCAGTTCTAGTTCATTCTACAGAATAAATTCTGCATAATAGTTCTTTTAAACCACAGGAGTGCTATTTAATATGGGGAAACAATATTTCTAAGACCCAGACAGTTTTGCCTTACTTCATTAACAACTGGGCATGTAATCCTAGGCCCCTGTTGCTGATAGCTGAACTAAGTATCCAGATCAGATCTTTAAGGGAATCCAATTTGACCACTCAGAGCCAGACAACTAAATACTGAGAAACAAGTGATGCAGGAGGACTGTCTGCAGATTTTACAGTCGGAGAATGAGGACCTTGGGCAAATTGCTGCCCTTCTTTGAACCCTAGTTCCTCAACTGTACAGTGAAGGGAGGTAGATAAGATGACTTTAAAAGTCTTTTCTAGCTCTAACAATAGACGAATTCAATAGGAAACAGAATCAGACCATTAAAAAATGATAATTCTTCCTTTCTTGCTAGATTTGCTCAATGTTAAATTTTGGAGGCATCTTTTTGTGATGGCTATTGAGGAACTAAGCCCACTCTTCCTATTAATTGAAATAGAAAACTAAATCTTTATGTACTCTGGATAATAAAACCTCCCACATATATTGTAACTTAGTTGTCTTAGTGTTGCTACAAATCTCATTCGATGTTGTTATGGTTACATGTATACTTTTTTGTATTTCATTTGGGCTTTAGGACTATTTTGATCTACTCAACAGAACTGTTATCCTCTGCATAGCATGCCGGAATTAATTTCATTTCACCTGTATCCACTTCGAAATGATGATAGATGATTCTTGCCATCATCCACAGCTATATATTACTGATATTTCTGCAGTATTCACTCATAGCATTTATAAACAAAAACAAACCATCCACATTGCACAAAGGCTTTTCAATTACCTTTCTTTGTGGTTTAACCACTATAAGACAGCAGCAAATACCTCTCCTAAGAGTCAAGGGCAAACCAAGTTATCAGTTTTGGTAGTTAAAAGAGATTGGTTTCCTATTAAGTCCTCTTCTTAAAACTATGATGGCATTCTTAGCACTCAATGTAGCCCTGTCATCTTGTTCTTCTAGCTGCCAAGCCCTCTAGTTTCTGGCTTCAAACACATTTCCCTGTCCAAATTCTCCATTGTGATCTGACTGACCTTGGAGTACAGCTAGATAGAATTCTCACATCATATCGGCTCTATCTAACATTTCTTATAGTTCCTTCTCCAAGTTTTTCATGTGAGTAGATGGAGTGGAAGTACCATTTATGACATGCATCTAGCTTTTCATTTGCAGCTTGAGGTTTGTGCCCATAGTTGCATTTCTGACTAAAATCCAACACTCAGTTTCTAACTGTACTTTTCCTTGGACAGATACATCTTTTTTTATTTTTATTTTTAATTAACTAATTAAGGATTTTTTCCCCACATGATTCATATTCTTTCCCTCTCCTCTTCCCTCCCTCCTCCCATAGCCAATGAGCAACTCAACTGGGTTTTACATGTTTTCAAGACCTATTTCCACATTATTAATATTTGCATTGAACCACAGTTCTTTCTCTGGATGTGGATAGCATTCTTTCTCAAAAGTCCTTCAGAATTGTCCTGTATCAATGCATTTCTGCTAGTAGAGAAGTTCACTATGTTCAGTTGTGCCACAATGTATCAGTCTCTGTGTATAATGTTCTCTTGGTTCCGCTACTTTCACTCTGCATCAATTCCTGGAGGTCATTCCAGTTCACATGGAATTCCTCCAGTTAATTATTCCTTTGGGCACAGTAATATTCCATCACCAACAGATATCACAACTTGTTCAGCCATTCATTCCCCAATCAAAGGGCAACTCCTCATTTTCCAATTTTTTGCCACCACGAAGAGTGCAGCTATAAAGATTTTTGTACATGTATTTTTCCCTAATAAATCCAGCAGTGGTATGGTTGGATCAAAGGGCAGGCAGTCATTTAAAGACCTTTGGGCATAATTCCAAATTGCTTTCCAAAATGATCAATTCAGAAGTCCACCAGCAATGCATTAGTGTCCCAATTTTGCCACATCCTCTCCAACATTTATTCTTTTCCTTTGCTGTCATATTAGCCAATCTGCTAGGTGTGAGGTGGTACCTCAGAGTTGTTTTGATTTGCATTTCTCTAATTACAAGAGATTTGGAATACTTTTTCATATGCTTATTGATAGTTTTGATCTATCTGAAAATTGCCTATTCATGTTCCTTGCTCATTTATCAATTGGGGAATGGTTTGATTTTTGTACAATTGATTTAGCTCCTTATAAAATTGAGTAATTAGATCTTTCAGCCAGAAGTTTCTGTTATGAAAATTGTTCCTCAATTTGTTGATTCCCTTCTAATTTTAGATGCATTGGTTTTGTTTATACAAAACTTTTTAAATTTAATGCAATCAAATTTATTAATTTTACATTTTGTGATATTCTCTTATTTCTTTCTTGGTCTTAACTTCTTTTCTTTCCCATAGATCTGGCAGGTATACTATTCTATGTTCACCTAATTTACTGGACTAATACTTCTTAAGCTGACACATGTGCACTCTTTTTGTGATAAGGTTTCAGGAGGTCTCTGATTTTCAAAAAAAGAGATTTCAATATGAATGGCTTCCTTTACAGGCATAAGCATCTTATTTTATGTATTGAAAAACATTATTTTGAAGAGTCCAATCAGACTACTAAAGGGGCCTACAACACCCAAATATTTAAGAATCCCTCTTCTTGAGAAATTGTAGAGTAGTCTCATTTTGCACTAATTCTTTAATTACATTACTCCAAATATGATTAGGAAAGCATTTTAAACTTTTTAAGGTAATGCTTTCAGTCTCTCCATGTTAGAGGCTAAAGAATCTATTTTAATGTCAGCTATTCACATTTTTGTTGATTTTTTTTACCTGCTAATTTGCCTGTTGTCTGTTGTTTTATGTTTCAGGGCTAAAATTTATTAATACACTATTTAAGTGCATTGAAGTGCTGACCTAGTCTAATAAATCTGTACAGAAATTGTTGAAATTTTTAAAAAGTATAATTACAGATAGTGTAATTAAAAGAAAACTGCTATAACACTGTAAAAATTACCAAAATCACCATATGAGACCCAACTCTTTTTTTTTAATCAATATAGAAACAGCGAAAAAAATTATTCCAACATTATATCACCCTAAATGAGCAGATTTGGTCAAAGGCTTCAGCCTATGCATTTGACTTCTAAAAAGTTTACAAAAAACTTTTGAGAAAATACTATTATTTAACGCAAATTCTGCTTAAATTTGTCTGCTACTTGTGGATTATCTGCTTTCCTTTAGCTGTATCAAGAGTGGATAATAAATTATGTTGTGCAAACATGAAACATTTAAAAAGACTTCCAGAAATAGCCTTACCTCTTCTGTTGACAGGCTTACCTCCTGCTGACTGGTGTGTAATGTCTGAATAACATGTTTAGCATAGTTGATCACTTAATTAACTAATTAATTTGAGTCACAGAATGTTTTCATGGCATTCAGTTTTGGGCTAATCAAATTTGAGATGCTCCCTAAACACTCCATCACATTTTAGCAACAAGCTCTGGCTGATAGTCAGAAAATGAAGCTTATCTCATCAACTCTCAAGAGAAGACTAACCTTGATATGATTAAATAATTGATAGCAAGAACACAGCTTAACTAATAGGACAAGGCATTTGAGAAGAAAGCATCACCACACTGTGCATATGAGTTACATGATCATTTCTATTATTTCTTTAATATTTTTCCTTGGAAAACAATTTTTTTTTCATTTTCCCTCCTCTTCATCCTCGGGCTGAGAATATATGATCAGGTCTGAAAACTCTGAGCATTGTCATAGCCATTCTTATAAATAATTGATACTCAGATACTTCTGAGATCTTTGATTTTATTGCTGCTGGCACTCCCTCAATGCAAGTCATCTTTCTATAATTATTAGATGATATTCATACGTCAGTATGGCTTTAACAAAGTCCCTACTGGGTGGCCAACTTGCTGGTAATAATTTCCTAATTCTTGAAGAAGCTCTGTGGATGCAGTGGATTAGGTGACAGGCCTGAAATCAGGGGGATTTATCTTCTTCAGTTCAAATCCAGTCTTAATACCTGTGTGACCCTGGGCAATCAACCCTGTTTACTTCAATTTCCTCATCTATTGGCAAACTACTCCAATAACTCTGCCAAGAAAACCTCAAATGGGGTCATGAAGAGTTGGACACAAATGAAGTAACTAAACAACAGCAAATCTTTTCTCTGTTTTGTCCCATCTATTGCTCCCTTAGAAGCTTAGTCCAAGGGCTATTTGCCACAAAAGACCTTTTTTGATATCTCTCCTACCACACTAACTGGAAACTCTAGTTATTAATGTTGTTTCACTGAAATTACTGAAGAGTTATTTGCACAAACTTTGGACACTGTTGATTCACATTCACACCTCAACTCGTTTTATATACTATCTTAGTGACCCCAGGCAATTGCCTTTACCTGTTCAGCTTCCATTTCCTTATCTGTAAAATGAAAGAATCAGAATAGATGACTTCTCACACTCACTCCAGTTCTAATTCCTTAGGTCACATAACCTCAGTAGTTCCATCCAGCGGTTAGAGTTTGAAATTCTGATTTAGACTATGTTAGCCATAGCTCAAATTAAATTAAAAGGGGTTTTGAAATGGAATTATGAGAAAAAGTCATTTAACCATTCAGGTTAAACTGTGTTTAACCCACAGAAAGCCAAATGCTGGACAAATAACTCAAGGTGAACACAAACAAAAAAGCCCACATTTACCAAAAATTCATATCAGGACTTTGTGTAAGAGCAAACAACCAAAAGTCAAGTTGGTGACTACTGACTGAGGGAATGGTTGTATATATTGTGGTATATAAATGTAACAGAATATCACTGTGTTATAGGAAACAATTAATTGACTTCCAACCAATAAGCCTACCCACACCTAAAGAAATGTAATTTTTGAGAATCTTGGTACAGAGAAAAATAAGCAGAACTAGGAGAATAAATAATACAAAAAAAAAATTGTAAAGAAAACCGGGCCAACCATATCTCCAGAGCTCTTATAATATAAAGTATGTTAGCCACCTCCTGAAAGAGAGGAGATGGATTCACTGTGAAGAAAGAAACATAAATTTTCAACTGTGTGGATTTTGTTTTGATTGTTTATTTTGCTTTGTTTATCACAAGAGTTTTTTTTACCCTCTCAGTTTCTCTTTGAGAATATGGTTTGAAAAGATTAGCAACAGTGAGGTGGGGCAAAAAAGAGTCACTGTAATATAATTATTTTTAAATGCACAGGAGGTTTGAAAGAAAACACATCTAAAAGAAAATTCTCCAAGTAAAATAATCATTGAAAACAAAAAACAAAAAGTCTTAGAAAAGTTAGCCTCCCCCTAAAAACAAAAAAAAATGTATTTTCAAAACGAAGTAAGAGCAGTAAAGGAAAAAAGTGAGAAATGAGGGTTATATAAGAATGTTATAAAAAGAAAATTAACAGATTTGTATGAGAAGCAGAAAACATTAATGAAGAAAATTAACTCCTTAGAAATCAAAATTGACCAAATGGAAGCCAATGACTCCATTAAACATCAAGAAATAATACAACAAAGTCAAACAATTAAAAAAAAACAGAAGAAAATGTGAAATATTTCATAGGAAAAACTGACCTAGGAAAAAATACTAAAGAGAGCAAATTAAGAATTATTGGACTACCTGAAAGCCATGAACATAAAAAGAACTTACATATCTTGTTTCAAGAAATTATAAGGGAAAATTACCCAGATATTTAAGAACCTAAGGATGAAGGAGATATTAAAGGAAATCTACCTGTTACTCCCTAAAGGAAATCACAAAATGAAAACTCCCAGGAATACTACAATTAAAATCTAGACTTCCCAGATCAAGGAAGAAATACAACAAGTAGCAAGAAAGAAAGAATTCAAATACTGTGGAAACACAATCAGGATCACACAAGAGGATTTAGAATATGATATTCCACAAGGCAAAGAATCTAGGATTAAAGCCAAGAATAACCAGACTAGCAAATCTAAGAATAAACATATAGAGACAAAAATGAATATACAATGAGAAGACTTTCAAGTATTCTTGATGAAAAGAACAGAACTGAATAGGAAATTTGAAATTGAAACATGGAACTCAAGAGACCCAAAGAGGTAAACGTGTGTGTGTATATATGTGTATGTGTGTGTGTGTGTGTGTGTGTGTGTGTGTGTGTGTAATCATAAAAAGACTAAAACCAAGTTTAAATGTTTATTGTATTATAAAGGGAGAAGATACATATACTCCCTAAGAACTTTGTCATCACTAATGTGCCTAGAGGACATTTAATTAAACAGGGAGCTTATGTTGGAGTGATCTCAAAAGAAGAATGGAAGAATAGGGAAGAGGACTGAAGAACACTAATCAATGCAAGAGGCAACAATATCACCAGAGAACATATGATATAAAGCATGTTAGCCACCCTCCTGACAAAGAGGAGATGAACTAACTCACTATGAAAACAGAAATATAAATTTTAATGTATTGTCACCACATAGATTTATTTTGATTGACTATGTTTGTCAGTGCAGGAAGAAGAGCGAATAAGAATGAGAAAAATTGCCTCATATATGTGAAGCATGCAAGCAAGAGTTAATGAAATGGAGAGAGTAGTCGAGGAGAGGAAGGGACAATATTTGAATCCCATTCTTATCTGAACTAACTCAAAAATAAACATGGGCATACAGTTGGTACAGAAATTCATCTTATCCAACAGGAAAGAAAGATTGGAAAGAAACTAAGAGAAAAGGGGTGGGAGATAAGAAGGAGGATGAATTAATGGAACCAATGGTTAAAAGAAAATCAGACTCTTGAGGAAGAGAGGATAAAAAAAAGGATAAGTATAAGAAAATAAGATGGAGGGGAAAAAATGCAGGTAATGATCATACCTGTGAATGTGAATGTGACAGACTCACCTATAAAACAGAATAGTATAACAGAACAGATTAGAAACCAGAATGCAACAATATTTTATTAAAAGAGATACACTTGAAATAAGACACACAGAGGTAAAATAAAAGAGTGAAGCATAAGCTTCATAAGCTCTAGCTGAACTAAAAAAACCACAGGAATAGCAATCATGATCTCAGATAAATCAAAACCCAAAACAGATCCAATTAAAAGACAGAAACTAAATTTTATTAAAAGGTGCCACTGACAATGAATATTGAATGTACATATAAGAAATGACATGGCAGCCAAATTCTTTAAGGGATAGTTAAATTAGTTGCAGGAGGAAATAGAAAATAAAATTCTATTATAAAAAATCTCACTTTACTACCTCCCAGGCCTGGATTAATCTATTTATAAAATAAACAGAAGTAAAAGAAGAAATTAAGGAGATGAAGCCAATTTTAGAAAATTTAGTTATGACAGACCTCTAGAATATACAAAGTAGGAATAAAAAGGAATATAACCAATCTCAAATGTGCATGGCACATTCACAAAAATTGTTGATGTATTATGGCATAAAAATCAAGAGAGAAAGATCTGATGGACAAATGAGACATACGTCTGAAAAGAAAATGCTAGAAAAAAAATTTAAAAACAAGATCCAAGTCCTGAAAATAAAGAGATTAAAAAAACTTAAAGTATAAAAATTGAACTAATAAATAAAATTAGGTGTTTTTAAAAGACAATAAAATATATAAACCATTAGATAATTTGATTTAGAAGAAAAAGAAAAATGACTAGTATCAAAAATTAAAAGGGTGAATTCACAACCAATGAAGAGTAAATGAAAAGTTATTATTACTAGTTATCTCACCCACATATATGCCAGTAAACCTGACAATCCAAATGAAATGACTGAATATTTAAAAATACATAAATCACCTAGATTTATAGAACAGAAAATAGAATACTTAGTCTTATATAGAAAAAGAAATTGAACAATGAGCTCCTAAAAGGGGGGAAAAACAAACCCAAGACCCTCTGATGGCTTCACCCAAATTCTACTAAATATTTAAAGAACAATTAATTGTAATATAATTTAAACTGTTTCACAAACTAAGTAAAGGAGCCCTAGAAAATTCCTTCTATAACACAAATATTGTCTTGATATCCAAAATCAAGGAAAATAAAAATAGATAAAAACTGTAGACCAATCTTCCTTATGAATATTTAAAATTTAAATAAAAAATGATGCAGCTATTATAGCACTATATCACAAAGATCATATACAATGACCAGACTGGATTTATATACTAGGTATGCAGTGTTGTTTCAATTTTAGGAAAATTATAAGTGTAACTAACATCAATCATAAGAATAATAAACTTATGACCATTTCAATAGGTGCAAAAAGTTTTTGACAAAAATATAATATATATTCCCATTTAAAAAATAAAAGCCACTAGAAAGCACAGAAATATTGGAGCTTTCCCTCAAATGATAAGTAGTATCTAATTAAAATCAAGAGCAAACATTATCTGTAATCAGAATAAGTTTGAAGCCTTTCCAAAAAGATTAAAGGTGCAGCAAGCATATTCAATATCACTATTACTATTTGTAATTGTACTGGAAATATTAGGTGTAGAAATAAGAGAAGAAAAGAAATTGAAGGAATAAGCAAAGAGAAAACAAAACTATCACTTTTCACAGGTTTTCACAGGTATAGTTTAGAGATCCCTAGAGATTTAAATAAAAAATAAAATGAAATCATTAACAACATCAGCAAAGCCGAAGATTAAAACCCATAGAAATCATCAGCACTTCCTTATATTACTAACAAAATCTGGTAGGAAGATATATAAAGAGAAATTCCATTTAAACCAACTGCAGACAGTATGTAATATGAGGGACTCTGCTTGCTGAGATACACACAGAAACTATATGAACACACATATCTAGATTTAAATAATTTGAGAAATATTCATTGCTCATGAGTAGGCTGTGATGCTATGATAAAAATGATAAGAGTAACTAAATTAATTTACTTATTTGGTGAAATACCAATCAAGCAACCAAATAATTATACTATAGAGTTAGAAAAAATAACAAAAATCATCTAGATGAACAAAAGGTAAAAAATATATAAGTAATTAATGAGAAAAAAACAATGGGAAGGAAGGGGACCTTGCAGCACCAGATCTCAAAGTATACTACAAAGTAGTAATCATAAAAAACGGCACGGGGTAGAAAATAAAAATGTTGATCAGGAGAACAGATTAGGTATATAGTATAGAAGCAAGTGAGTTTAACAACCCAATGTTCAATAAACTAAAGGTCCTAGTTACTAGGGGAAATAACTCACTATTTGATAAGGATTGTTTAGAAAATTGGAAAGAAGCATGGCAGAAACTAAGCATAAACCAACATCTTACACCCTATACCAAGATAAGCTCCAAAGAGATGCATCATTCATTTAGACATAAAGAGTGATGTTATAAGCAAGCTAGTGAAATAGGAAAGAAATTACCTGTCTGACCTGTGGATGAAGTAGAATTCACAATTAACAAAGGCAGAGAAGTTTAAAGGAGGCAAACTGGATAATTCTGACAATGTAAATTTTTTAAAAGTTTTTTTTTTCTCAAACAAACCCAATGTATCTAAAAGGGAGGGGGGGAATCTTTTCTCTAAGTTTCTCTGATAAACATCTCATTTCTAAAGTATTTATAGAAAACTGAGTCAAATTTCTAAGAAAAAAAAACCATTCCCCAATTGATAAATGGTCAAGAGATATGATTAGGCAGTTTTTGGAATAAGAAAGCAAAGCTATCAATAGTCATATAAAATAGTCTAAATCATTAATAATTAGAGAAATGCAAATTAAAATGTCTGTGGTATTAATTCATACCTATCAGATTGGCTAATATGAGAAAAAAGGGGGAATGGAAGAGTCTGATGGGGATGAAGGAAAACAGGTACACTGTTGGAGCTGTGAACCAGTGCAACCATTCTGGAAAACAATTTTGAACTATGATCAAAAGGCTATTAAACTGTGCATACCCTTTGATCTAGTATTACTGCTACTAGGGCTATATGCTAGAAAGATTTAATAAAGAAGAAAAGGACATAGATATAAAAATATTTATGGCAGCTCTTTTTATCTTGGCAAATGAAGTAGAAACTAAGGAGATGTCCGTCAACTGGGGAATGGAGGAACAAGTGATGGCAGATGAATGTGATATAATTAATATCATTGTGTTGTAAGAAATGATAAAGGTGATAGTTTCAGGAAAAAAATACCTAGGACAATCTGTAAGAACTGATATCAAGTGAATTGTGTAGGACCAGGAGAGAAATTTGCAGTAATATTTTAAAGATAATCAATTTTGAAAGAGTGAGTAACTTTGATCAGCACAATTACCTACCACAATTCTAAAATATGCTCTCTACCTCCAGACACAGAAAGCTGATGGAGTCAGAATGCAGACTGAGGATATGTTTTTTTCCCTTTGAACATGGTTAATATGGAAATTTGTTTTGCATGACTAAACATATTTGTAATAGGTTTTATTTTTCTTACCTATAAGATGGGGGATTTATAGGAGGAAGTATTAGGAGAAGAGAATTTGAAACTGAAAATACAGAAAAAAGTCCCTTTTAAAAATAAATGAATAAAATTAAATGGAAAAAGATACTAGATAAGCCAATCATTAACTATCCGATTTTTAAGAACAGGGAGGGGGCCACCTGGGTGGCTTAGTAGATTGAGAGCCAGGCCTAGAGATGGGAGGTCCTAGGTTCAAATCTGGCCTCAGACAGTTCCTAGCTATGCGACTCTGGGCAAGTCAACCCCCATTGCTTAGCCCTTGCCACTGTTCTGCCTTGGAACCAATATATAGAATTGATTCTAAGACAGAAGGTGAGGGTAAAAAAAGAGGGAGGAAAACTATATTTTTAATACTAAAATGGAAAATAGAGAAACCACAATAATTGAAGAAGAAATCGAGGAACTTATATGCCAGTAAGGCTCATAATTTTAATAGAATTGATTAAAATCTACAAAAATATATAATATTCTGATTGATAAAACCTGGTTACATTGTTCTTCCCCCATGACAGTTTCTGTGTATCTGCATCTACCTGGAGTGGGTCTGTTTTCTTCTGGATGAGGTGTTTCCTTCAGGAAGTTAGATCCCCTTCAAAATTCCATGGCCTATTGGGATGGAGGAAAAGAAATTTCCTCTTTTCTCCCCTCATCCATGGAGCCCATTACCTAAGTAGCTCCAAGTGTGAGATGTCTACAGCTCCAGAATTCTCATAATTTCTTTGAAGGTTTAACTAGTTAAAGTTCCCAGAGGAATGGCTAATTTGCTTGCTTTGTCCTTTTGGGTTAATATAAGAAAAGTGCTTGGAGCACCTCCCAAATGGATCAGGCATGAATGTATCTTCATAGGTAGTTTAACACCTCATTATTTCTTATAGTTCAATAGCATTTCACCACATTAATATGCCATATATTGTTCAGGCATCTCCTATTCCCAGGCACCCTATTTAGATTCCAGTTTTTTCCCCTAAAAATGGTCAAAAGGACAGGAAGATTTATATGAAATGATGCAGAGTGAATTGAGCAGAACCATAACAATTTATACAATAATAACACTGTAAAAACAAATGGTTCTGAAAGACTTAACTACTCTGATCAATGCAATGATCAATCAACCACAAGTCCAAAGGACCTATGGGGAGGAATGTTCCCTCCTACAAGAGAAATGAGAGAGTGCAGATTGAGATATATTTCTGAACAGGGAAAAGGAGGGAATTTATAACACTTGACTGAAAGAGTTTATTTTTTTAATGAAAGTTGGTGTATATGTGTGTTTGAATTTCTATGTGTGAGTGTAGTTGTATGTGCATGCCTCTCTTACATTGGAATGCTCAGAATATCAGACTTGAAGGGACATTATAGAACCTCTATAGAGAACCAGCAGATGGTTAAGGGAGGTTAATGGGACTCATACAAGGCAGAACAGATAATAAGTGGCAGATCAAAGAGGAGAACAAAATCCAAGTCTTTTGACTCCTTGCCCATCTTTTACTACAGTGCATTTCTAGTACAGAGAATGTGAAAAGAAAACTTTTTCTAATTATATATTGCTGATAATTTAACATTGAATTCGTCTGTTATAAAATGGGCTGCTTAACATTAATGATAGAAAGAAATACAAATATTCTGTAATCAGAGGCAGCACACAAATCCACAGGAGACAACATGTGCAGAACAAAGAAATACAGAATGCTGGGGCTTTCTTGTACCCTATTTGAGGATGAATTTCATTTATTCATTGAATTTCTGAAAATATTTCTAAGTTAATAAAACAATTCTCTCAGCAGGTCAATTGATAAAGAGTTTGAAAGCACATTGAATAATGTGCCTTCATATGTAGGAAAAATTCTCATCTATTTAACTGTCACTTTTCCAACACAGTAATATACTTCTTTTAACACCAAAATGACTACTGGTCCTCAGGCACAGTCATAAACAAGTATGCAAGTATTGCAAACTGCACCTCAGACAAGCAACATTAGACTTGGCTCATTGAAGGTTCAGTCCAGGCCAAGAATTGGGCAGCAAGGTGGCACAGTGGATATAGCATCAGGTCGGGAGTCAGGAAGACCCAAGTTCAAAACCAACCTCAGATCATTCCTAGCTCTAGAAGTGACCCTGAGCAAGTTATTTAAGCTTTTTTGCCTCAGTTTCCTAATCTGTAAAATGAGCTGGAAAAGGAAACCACAAACCATTCCAGTATCCTTGGCAAGAAAATCCCAAATGGGGTCACAAAGAGTCAGGCACAACAGAAATTAGGGAACAATAACAAAAACTTTGCAGGGTTATTTTGAGGATCAAAAGAGAGAATATTTGTAGAGCATTTAGCACAAAAAGTTCCAGTACACAGTAAGAACACTAGGGGTGTGTGTGTGTGTGTGTGTGTGTGTGTGTGTATGTGCACATGTCTATGACTGTGTCTTTGTGTGTGTATCAGTAATTTTATTCTCACTAAATAATTCTTAAATTCTGTAGTTCCTATTTTGGCCTCTAAAACTAAATTGGCACCTTGGAGAAAGTTCACACTAGTTATAGGTCTGTTCTCAGGAAATGATCAACTATGTGTCTGACACTGATAAAAAACCATTCTTATTTATTTTCTTCCAGGAGTACTCCTAACCAATACATGTTGCCCTACCTTCTTGGTCTGGTTGATGATGGCTTGTTCGTCAAGAATTATGTCTTATTTCATGTTCTTTATTCTCTGAATTAGGTAAAGGAATAAGAATAATAATATTCACTTTTGAATTTTGTTACAGCTTGCAAAGGCAGTCAGTGGGATAGCTCTAGGAAGAGAATGTTGTTGGTTTAAGGAGAATCATATTTTCTCTTTAAATTTCTCCATTTCTATTTACAATTTGTTCAGTAATCTCTAATGGATCGATATATTTCATGCCTATAAGATTAAGGCATTAAATTTAACTGAGCACAATGGATTCAGAAAGATCACCCATATTTCACTATAGTGTCCAACTTCAGCTCAACGTAGATGATGCATCCACTGAATTTATATATCCTGGTGTTACTCCAGTTCCCTGGGGAAAGTGCTTGCTATCATTGTATAAATCAGGGTGAAAATTGCTGATGCAAGAGCAAGAAAAAAAGGATAATAAAATGCATGTTGGAAATAGAAAACAAGGTGGGAGGTGACATTTGAGTCAGGAGACTTTCTTCGGACTGTGGAAAAAAAAAGAACAAGATTATCGACGATTTCTAAAGGATGCCTCCCAGCTTGAACACTGCCTGTAACCTTGTTTTCAATTTCCACTACCCTACAGATTTTATCAGCCCCTTTTTATTTTGACAGCTTATACCCTGACACAAGTATCCATTTTTTTACAGCTACAAGAGCAGCCAATGGAAATAGAGTCTCTGAGAGTCAGCATCCTTCAAATAATCCACAAAATTGGAAAAAGTATTGCTGGCACTTAACTGTCTTTTCCCCAAAGTCTTACAGGTTCTACTTCCCAATGACATCAAGCTTCCACTGGAATCCTCTTTCTAACAGCAATATTATTACAACAACCATTGACCATCAAATCATCATCAACAACAACAGCTGGAAGTGCTTATTTCCATCATATCTTTCCTTTTCACTGCATGGAGGCTAAGTCCAGTTCCTTCTACCTCAGGTCCTCTATTATATTTTAAAATGAGGCACTATTTCATAGATGGCAATTGTGCCTACTCGTTTCAAACAAGGTGTTGTTCATCAATAGAGAGGGCATAAATGCACTTTTGCAATACCCTGTTTTCTTTTGATTTGTTTTCCAAGTCTTTGCATGGGGAATTTGAGATGATATGAAAACTAGACAAGGCAAGCTTGAGCCATCTTGTGCCTAGAACATAGCAGAGGCTTATCAAGTTCTTGTTGAAGTGAACTGAATGAAGTCAATTAGACAAAATGACAGCCAAAAGCAATTTCAATGTATGCTGTTTGAGGTCACTCCTAGCACTGATTAAAGCTTGGATGGCTTAGTTATATTGCTGATTGCAACTATGGAAAAATGGATGTTGCTAAAGTTTCAGGCCGTACTTGACTGTGCCAACACTGGGCAGGCTTTGAGTTTGAAGGAATGATGCTTACAAGGAGCTACATCATGAATAGGAGAAACTATAGCAACATATGCATATAAGATTAGGGTGATAGTGCAGAAAGAGTGAGATCTCTCAGGTATTTAATCTTGGAAATAACATGTATTCAAACCACAACTATGAAAGATATCAGTTGGTCTGGAGAAGTGCCAGTAAAGATTGTTTCCTTATGACATGTAAAAAATGAAATTCAATATTTATCATCACAAGAATAATTCCCACAATAGCTATGGCTATTCAAAATAAATGGTTGAGCTATATTAGGGATTAGTTGGCATTTCCCTGGCATTTTTAACACAACTAATGACCTTGGTTTCATGACCAAATCTAGTGTTCCAGGAAATGGCAAAATTCACAAGAGGAATAACCAAATCCATTTAGGCTATTTGTTTCATAAGGACATCGACTGTGCCATCTTTCTGCTTTCACCAATCAATCAATAAACACTGATCAAGCACTATGTGCCAGGCACAGAGCTAAGCACTGGGTATACAAAAAGAGACAAAGGATAATCCCTGCCCTTGAGAAGTTTGCAATCTTGTGTTTCATATGGGGCCATGAAGAGAACAGTTAACTATTTCTATTGTGTACTCCTATAATTTATGATGGATTAACAAAAGAGAACTGTGGTATAAAAATTCTATGACAGGAACTGTAAAAGTATCCTATCTTCACTCTCATCAATCCCATATGCAGAATTTACATGCTAACAGAAAAATGACAGAAAAATGCTGAAAACCCAGGGACCAAATTCTAAAGAGATACAAACACAACCATGTAAGCTGCCACAAAAGAACCAGGGTAAAATGAGAGCTGTTCAAGATCATAAAGATAATTCCAGAGAGCAATATAAAGGAAATATATGAGAGCAATAATAAGAAGGCAGAAAATATTAAAATTATGCTATATAGGTAGAAGTTTAAAATGGCAGTAATAAGGGTCATGTGCTTCAATAACCATCTCCAATAGCTCAACAAATGTTGAGTGCCTACTGCATGCACCATGACAGCCAACTGAATATTCAAAAACAGCTTGTCTACCATGTTTTCTCCAAGGTAAATATGTCAAGTTCCTTTAATGGATCTTCATTTGCCATGGACTCATCGCTTTTTACCACGCTGGTCTCCTTCCTATGAGGACTCTCCAGTTTCTATCATCATTCCTAAGCTGGAGTTTTGAAAAAAAGAGCACAGGACTACATCTATGTTCTGACCAGGGCAGGGTGCAGAGAGAGAACTCTTTTTTTATTTCTAGAAGTTATACCTCTCAATGCACTCCAAAATCAAACTACATTTTAAAAATTGTTACACTGATGACTCATTTTAAGTTTTATGTCCACTAAAATACCCAGGTCTTTTTTAGACAAAGTACTGTCTAATCCTGTTTCTTTCACCTTATAACTGTAAGGTTAATTTATTGAACTTGAATATAAGACTTTATATCCAAATTCTTTCATTCTTTGTTAAATATCCATCTTAAATATGATTCTCCAAAACCAGTTAGTTAAAGAAGAAATCGTAGAAACAATCAATAATTTCACTGAAGAGAATGATAATGATGAGACATCCTACCAAACTCTGTGGGATGCAGCTCAGGCATTACTCAGGGGGAAATTTATATCCTTGAGTGCATATATTAACAAATTATAGAGGTCAAAGATCAATGAACTGGGCATGCAAATCAAAAAAGTAGAAAGGGAACAAATTAAAAATCCCCAGTTAAAGACAAAATTAGAGATTATAAAAATTAAAGGAGAAATCAATAAAATTGAAAGTAAAAGAACTATTGAATTAATAAATGAGACTAGAAGCTGGTACTTTGAAAAAACAAACAAAATTGACAAAGTACTGGTCAATCTAATTAAAAAAAAGGAGAGAAGAAAATGAAATCATCAGCATCAAAGATGAAAAGGGAGACCTCACCTCTAATGAAGAGGAAATGAAGGCAATCATTAAAAACTATTTGCCCAGTTACTTGGCAAAAAATATAGCAATCTTGGTGATATGGACAAATATTTACAAAAATATAAATTGCCTATATTAACAGCAGAAGAAATTGAATACTTAAATAATCCAATATCAGAAAAAGAAATTGAACAAGTCATCAAATAACTCCCTAAGAAAAATCACCAGGACCAGATTGATTCACAAATGAATTCTATCAAACATTCAAAGAACAACGAATCCCAATACTATACAAACTATTTGATATAAGCAAAAAAGGAGCTCTACCAAATTCCTTTTATGACACAAATATGATACTGATTCCAAAGCCAGGCAGAACCAAAAAAAAAAAAAAACACAAAAAACAGAGAAAGAAAATTACATACCAATCTCCTTAATGAACTTAGATGCAAAAATCTTAAACAGAACACTAGCAAAGAGATTCCACCAAGTGATCATGAGGTTTATTCATTATGATCAGGTGGGATTTATACCAGGAATCCAAAGATATTTCAACATAAGGAAAACCATTCACATAACTGACCATATTAACAAGCAAACCAACAAAAACCACATGATTATCTCAATAGATGCTGAAAAAGCCTTTGACAAAATACAACACTCATTCCTATTGAAAACACTAGAAAGTATAGGAATAGAAGGAACTTTCCTAAAAATAATAAACAGGATATATCTAAAACCATCAACAAGCATCATATGCAATAGGGATAAATTAGAAGCCTTCCCAATAAGATCAGCAGTGAAACAAGGATGCCCATTGTCACCTCTATTATTTAACAGTGTACTAGAAACACTAGCAGTAGCAATTGGAGAAGAAAAAGAAATTGAAGGTATCAAAATAGACAAGGAGGAGAGTAAGCTATCATTCTTTATAGATGATATGATAGTCTACTTAAAAAATACTAGAGAATCAACTAAAAAGCTAGTAGAAATAATCAACAACTTTAGCAAAGTTGCAGGATACAAAATAAATGCACATAAATGATCAGCATTTCTATATATTTCCAACACATCACAACAGCAAGAGGTACAAAGAGAAACACTATTTAAAATCA
The DNA here is from genome assembly GCF_016433145.1 of Gracilinanus agilis. Lineage (NCBI taxonomy): Eukaryota > Metazoa > Chordata > Mammalia > Didelphimorphia > Didelphidae > Gracilinanus > Gracilinanus agilis. The sequence goes on from NC_058136.1 coordinate 44,302,785, forward strand.
TCCCAGACAATATAAAATAATTAGGAATCTACCTACCAAAACAAACACAGGAATTATAGGAACACAACTATAAAACACTTTCCAAACAATTAAAACTAGATCTAAACAATTGGAAAAACATTGATTGCTCATGGATAGGATGAGCTAACCTAATAAAAATGACCATTATACCCAAATTAATTTACTTATTTAGTGCCGTACCTATCAAACTATCAAAAAACTTTTTTACTGAATTAGAAAAAACTGTAACAACGTTCATTTGGAAGAACAAAAGATCAGGAATATCAAGGGAAATAATGAAAAAAAAGTGAAGGAAGGTGGCCTAGCAGTACCAGATATTAAACTGTACTATAAAGCAGCAGTCATCAAAACGATATGGTACTGGCTAAGAGATAGAGAGGAGGATCAATGGAATAGACTTGGGATAAATGACATCAGCAAGACAGTGTATGATAAACCCAAAGAGCCCAACTTTGGGGACAAAAATCCACTATTTGACAAAAACTGCTGGGAAAATTGGAAAACAATATGGGAAGAGATTAGGTTTAGATCAACATCTCACATCCTACACCAAGATAAATTCAGAATGGGTGAATGACTTGAACATAAAGAAGGAAACTGTAAGAAAATTAAGTGAACACAGAATATTATATTTGTCAGATCTATGGGAAAGGGAAAATTTTAAAACCAAGCAAGTGTTAGAAAAAATTACAAAATGTAAAATAAATAATTTTGATTATATTAAATTAAAAAGGTTTTGTACAAACAAAAAGAATGTAACCAAAATCAGAAGGGAAACAACAAACTGGGGAAAAATCTTTATAACATAAAACTCTCACAGAGGTCTAATTACTCAAATATACAAGGAGCTACATCAATTATATAAAAAAAAAATCAAGCAATTCCCCAATTGATAAATGGACAAGGGGCATGAATAAGTAATTTTCAGATAAAGAAATCAAAACTATCAATAAGTACATAAGAAAGTGTTCTAAATCTCTAATAATTAGAGAAATGCAAATCAAAACGACTCTGAGGTATCACCTCACATCTAGCAGATTGGCTAAAGTGAGTGTAGGGGAGAGTAATGAATGTTGGAGGGGATGTGGCCAAATTGGGACATTAATGCATTGCTGGTGGAGTTATAAACTGATCCAACCATTCTGGATGGCAATTTGGAACTATGCCCAAAGAGCTCTAAAAAACTGCCTGCCCTTTGATCCAGCCATAGCATTGTTGGGTTTGTACCCGAAAGAGATTATAAGAAAAAAGACTTGTACAAAAATATTTATAGCTGTGCTCTTTGTGGTGGCAAAAAACTGGAAAACGAGGGTATGCCCTTCAATTGGGGAATGGCTGAACAAATTGTGGTATATGCTGGTGATTGAATACTACTATGCTCAAAGGAATAATGAACCGGAGGAATTCCATGTGAACTGGAAAGACCTCCAGGAATGGATGCAGAGTGAAAGGAGCAGAGCCAGAAGAACATTGTACGCAGAGACGGATACACTGTGGTAAAATTGAATGTAATGGACTTCTGTCCTAGCAGCAATGCAATGACCCAGGACAATTCTGAGGGATTTATGGAAAAGAATGCTACCCACATTCAGAGGAAGAACTACAGGAGTGGAAACACAGAAGAAAAACAACTGCTCAAACAAATGGGTTGATGAGGACATGATTTGGGATGTAGACCGGAAAGGACTACACCAATGCAACTATCAATAATATGGAAATAAGTCTTGATTGATGACTCATGTTAAAACCAGTGAAAATGTGCATCAGCTATGGGGGGGGGGGTGAAGGGGAAAGTAAAAACATGAATCATGTAACCATGGAAAATTTTTCTAAAAAATAAATTATTAAAAAAAACTCCCCCCCCAATAAATATCCATCTTAGCATTGTGCCATCTGAAAATGTTATAAGCACGCCTATGAGGAATATTTATAAAGCACTTTAGAGACATCAAAGTGCTATGTAAATATTAGATATTCATATTCTTAACTGATACCCTTATCAAAGTCATTCATAAATGTGTTACAAACCATAGGACCAAGCAGAGCTCCTTGGAAACTCCAGTGGAGTTTCCATATTGAAGACGAACCATTAATGCCTACTTGTTGATTCTGGTCATTTAACTAGTTTCAAATGAATCTAATTTTACATTTTCTAGCCCAAATCTCTCTAAAATTTTTATGAGAGTGGTATGAGATACTTTATCAAATCTTATGCTAAATTCTAGGCAAAAAATGTTACATAATTCCCTAGGTCTATTGCTTCGGTAGATGTGTCCAAAAATAAAGAAGAAAATAAGGTTATTCTGGTATGACCTAGATGAAGTTGTGCTGTCTTGTTATAATTGAGATTTCCTTTTTGAGAGTTTTATTAACCACCTATTTACTGAACCTTTCTGAAATCACTACAGGAATTAAAAACAAAATCAAACTCACTAGCTTATAGATTGTAGGCTCTATTCTACTCTATTCCTTTAAGAAAAATCAGGCCAACATCTGCCCTTCTTCAATTCTGCAATGCCTTTCCCATGATCATTTGAAGAAAAATAATAGTAGATCAGCAATCACATCAACTAGTTCTTTCAGAAGCACAAGATAATAGTGCATGTAGAACAGCTAGCTTGATTCATCACTGGAAGCTAGAGGCTCTCCTATTATTTCATTCAATCCACTTTGGGAGGGGCCAGAAGAAGTGAAACTGAACCTAATGGGAAATGGTTCAGTGCTTGATAAATAGTTGCTATTTAAGCAAGGGAACTGATAAGAACAATCACCCATGTCATGAAATAAGGTTGAGTAAGGCAGCCACCCTCAGCAGACACTGTAAGTCTTGAGAGATACAGCCCAGGCAGAATGCAAGGGTTCCACTGTAAATGAGGGATGTAAATCAATATGATTTTATATGTTGGTCCCATGAAATTGACTATAGCTGTGATTAATTCAGTCTTTTCCATCTGAGATTACTTTCCATTTACATTCTCTCAATCCTCCCATTTTTGTGCATACAGTCATACACCTACACACATCTCTATTAGAATAGGAGCTCTTTTCCCTCTCTGTGTACTGTTAGTAATTAGCCAAGGGCTTGACTCATAATAAACATAAAAAGTGATTAATATATGCTTATAGACTAATACATTTCCACAAATCCCCTCAAATTGGGGAATACCAACTTTACTAACTCTTTAGAACAACTTTACTGTGTTCACCTTCATTTGTAAACTTTTCGGCACTTTAGGCTTTGTAAACCTTTAGGCACTGGTATGAAGTACAGCTATTGTTCCTTCGCTAAAATCTCACTGAGAGATAGATTGCATGGTAGAAAGAGGACTGGCTTTGTAGTCAGGAAAACCTGGATTCATGTTCTGCCATTGATCAAGATTAGCTATGTGATCATAGACAAGAAGTTTACTTTCTCTCAGTGAGTCAAGCAATTCTCGAAAACCATAATTTACAAATGAATTAGTCTTTAATATTTTAGAGTAAAGGTTGGCAAATTATGGCCTTTAGGCCAAAAAAACATCCTTAGCTCTTGGACCCTAAAACAGTTCAAAGACCTTGAATTCTTACAGTCTAGGGCACCAGAATAATCTAAAACTAGAAAGGCAATGGGAATGGGCCCCACACTGGACTATTTTTCTGCCATCTGAGGACCATTCAAAGATAAATAATACTTTTAATTTTATTATAGGCTTTTCCCTGGATGGTTGGCCTAAATATAAGGTAATGAAGTTGTGAGTCACAGCAACTCATGCATCAGAGGAGAAGGTACCTATACCAATAGAATCATGGATATCTGTAGTACTGAAGAAATATGTCATTATTGATATTAATCATGTTTTTATGTAATTAGTTAATCCAGTGTCGCTAGATTGAAGAGTATTTGGCAAGGAGTAAGGTGTAAAATTTTTGGAAAGGTAGAAGGGGTCTAAATTATAAAGGGCTTTGAATGCCAAACAGAGCACTTTGTGTGTAATCCTGAAGATGAAAGAGAGTCACTCTGTAAAAATTTGTGGAAGAATGATGAAGGTTTTGTGAAGGACATTTTGTACAAACTCTTCTTCCTTTATCACCTTAGTGAATATCTTACTCAAAACTAACTAAAACTAGCTGGCAAACTGTTCCAGGGAAGCACACTAGTGGGGACTCACTAGAGATAGTGCTAGAAATTCATCCTCTGAGGGGTTGCCCTTAGGTAGAATTATTCAGTAGCATTATTCAAGGTCTTGGGTCCCAACTTGCCAGTTCAGTTTAAGTTGAGGGAGTAACCCACAGGATATTCAAAGCTAATCAACAAAGGCTACACAGAGAACATTCCTAACAGTTGACTTATATGCTATCTTTCTTCCTTCTACTCTTTCTCTCTCCCCCTCCCACACATATATTTGTTAAAATCATCCACAAATATCAAGGATATCCTTGCAGTCAGCATTAGAAGGGAACATTTATTCTTTCACAAATGTTATTCTAGTGTGGATTTCACTCAATGATCACCATCACCCAACAGACTCAAGTATGGAAAGAATGAGATCCAAATACTTATTCTTTGTTAACTAAAGAAAGGATTTGAATTACTTGAGAAAATATACTACCTTAAAGGTTCTCTTTTAACAAGATGTCTCCTATATATACATCAAGATTATAATAAAAACAAGTGGAAGGAAAAATGTGAATATGCCCCCCAAAGAGAAGAATAATTACAACCAAATTGTGGTATCATGCATACATTTAAAAAAGAACTATTCCCAAAGTGTGTGGTTTCCTTTTATGAGAGAGAATTACAAAATGAGATGAATAGAATGTTGAATTAAGAAAACTATTAGATAAAATGTCTCATGAAACTTCTTTATGGAAAATTCACTCAGATGAACTTGGATATCAGTTTTATTGGGAAAACGGGAGAAGAACAAAAACTTCAGAAATAATCAACACTGAGACAGAGAAGTATTGTTCAAAGGTGGGAATTCACTGATACCCTTCAGCTACTGGTCTCTTCTTTAATTTAGAATGTTTATTTTCTTAAAGATTCTTCGAATATATAAATAGCAGGGAACAGATGGGAATATCATGTTGATTAAATAAGCAAACCACCAGATTTGGCTGAGTTATTAGAACACTATAAAGTGAGACAGAAAACATTATTGTTAGGTGCTTGGGGAGCCATTGGCAACTCAGATCCACGCACAGAAACAAATACATACATTAACTTCATGTGCACAATCACAGAGCAAATAAATCTGTTCCAATATAAAGGAACCTTCTCAGGTTCTAGGATTTCTTTTTCTGACTCCAGATTTCCCTTTTCCACACTGTTTCCAGCACATTTTTTTGCCAAATGTTAACCAGTTAAATCACTGACCTTATTTCTGCCTTTTGCTCGGAATATCTAAAATATCTCAAAATTAAATCCATGCTTAAACGTCAGACATGTGTCACCAACAAGGATATTCAAAAGGAGATGTTGCTCTAAGTTCACTTCTATATCTATATGGAAAGCCTGAGGAAGCATAAGAGTGTAAGTTTCATGCAGAAGAGGAAGCACTTAGGCAGGGGAACTAAGATGAAATCTCCTCAGTAGCTATCTTCCCCAGCAATCAGAACCAGGCACTGGGATTTACCTCTTGTCAGACATGATCCAGTGGCCCCATCTAGCCATTCTGGTTTTGCGGAGACATAATCTAAACAATGCAGAGGAAAGAAATGAGGGAGGAGAATGCCCAGGAGAGGGGAAGCTAATCCCCTCCTCAGAAATCAGAGCCTTAAGAGATTTAGTGCTAGAAGGGACTTTAGAGGTAATGAAGGGCCACTGTCTCATTTTACTGAGGAGGAAGCTTGAGACCGAAATGAGAAAAGTGACTTGCCCAGGATCATAGCATTGCTAAGTGGCACAGGTGGAAGATTTTGAAAGTTGGGTAACTCTTTTTAAGGAAACAAAGTTGATATAATTATTCCCTGAACCTCTGGAGGGCTGACTTATTGTAACGCTCCAGTATTAAATTCAGAATCCAAGTCAGTCACTGGCTGATTAGTTTTCATAATACACATGTAATTACTTTTCCCCCAAAATAAGGAATGAAACTGGTCCACCACCCAAGATCATTCTTAGGCCTAGGGAGTTCAAAAAGTCAGATCATGTTAATGACTAATTCCTGACCTGACCATTTAAAGGTCTCCTTGGGGATAAATATATACAATTTTGAGACCATTATTTTACTGCTGAATGAAAAGATCATCAAATAATTGCATTGTGCCAATTGCAGCAATATGGCTGGTGGATTTTAATACTTTGGTGGGTTCACAACCATGAAGATGAAATCGAGTGATGTACATTTCTTAGACAATGAAGAGTATGGCATCATATTAAATGGGTTAAATCGGTGATGGGCAAAATACAGCCGTTGGGCCAAATGCGGGCCCCTGAAATGTTCTATCCTGCCTGGCGACATTATTCCTAACCGGACGAATACAACGAGTAGGATATAATACAATGCAACTTGGAAAGAGTTGCCTTAGAAACAGACTGACAGAGGAGCATTTCCTTTCCTTTGGCCCCTCTTTAAAAAGTTTGTCCATCACTGGGTTAAATTATAACTATTTCTCTCTCACAGGCTGAATTCCTATAGTATAACTTAATGACAAGATACATTTTTTCCAGGCCTGATGATTCATTATAGAAAGGTAAGAAACTTCTTGGAGTATTCGGGCTACTAGTTATACATTTCTAACATTGAGGAGCGGAATTCCTCTTCCTAAATAATACCTTTTCTTCTACATCTAAGTGTGTATTCCATAATTGGTTTAATTCAGGAGAAGTGGCAGCTATCCCTTTCAGCACACTCTTTGACTCCTTAAATGACTACCCCAGAGCCCTGGGGACAAAGGAAGCAGAAAGATATATACAATATATAAAACCTATAGTAAAAAGATATAAATATAAATCAGCAATAAAGTAAAAAGATTGAGAAAATAATTTGAAACAACAAGTCTTAATTTATAACTTCTCTTATATTCTCTCAGGAGGCCAAAAGTTAAACTTCATAAGAATGCAGAACAATCTGTGAGAACACCAAGTATTCTCCATGGTTCATTGTACTTCTACACTAACCAAACAAGAGCAGGTCATCCTTCTGCTCAACACAAAGTTGAAAAGGCCTCCAGGGACAGTTCAATTAATGAAGGTCTCCCACTCTTATAGCCAAATAATGGTGGTTGCCATGATGATAGGGTAGGAAAGAGTTAGTCCATACCAACTCTTCCTCAACTGGAAGACTCAGAGTAAGTTGGTACTATCTGGAGGATCCAAGGAAGAAAAACCAATCTGCAGATTGTCTCTTATCTGATATGTCACCCTATCCCAATGGCTTTCACAAAGGACCAAAGAACCACTAAAGTTTTTGTTACATTATACAAAAGCAATGTTATTTTCAGCACTAAGACACCGTATGACCAAAAGCAGCAAGGAAATCCCCACTACCAAAAGCCCCAGAGTCATCATGTGCCTTGAGTCCCTAGAACTTTCCAGGAAAGCTGTGGGTGCACATTCTCTAGAATGCGCCCTATAATATAGGATAATTCTATCTCGGTCTCAGTTACATAGAACTAAACTCTTTTCTTGAAGATAAAATCATATTGTAGCCTTAAAAACTGCACCAAAAATAGACTGCCTGCTTAATGACTTTGACACCTCATCATTGTCAGTTAAGTTATAAAATTATCCTTTTTGTAATGATTTCATGATTTATTTGTTATATGAGCATTAAACATTTTCTAATAAAGTCGTCCATTTGGGACAAGAGTCAAAAAGATTGGTATTCAAATCCTTCAGATACTAATTTTGTAAACCTCAGTTTCTTCTGCTGGAAAATGAGATGGTAGGCCTCAGGAGTCATTAAGATCTCTCAATATATGATTCTATGAATTCAAACTTTTATCTCATGGGTCGATACAGGTGATATGCCTCTCCATACATGAGACAAAAAAGATGATATTGTCAAATCAGTGGGATAATTACCAATGGAAAGCTTAGGTGCATCACTGCTATATTCCCAAGATCAAGGGAAAGGGAAGAAGGCTCACAACACAACATCTTTGTCGAACACATGGCAGAGACAAGGACAAGAGATGGACAGTGTGAGCAGGAGTACATAGGCTGTTTAAGCGAGTACCTATATCAATGCAATCATAGTTCCATTTCAACCAAAAGAGGGGTCATAGTAGTGTCTATACTTGATCCTTCTTGTTCAAGAATTTTATCACTGACTTGGATGAAGGCAGAGGCCTCCTTTATCTGATGAGATGTTGTTATCCCAGTATTTGTTAAAAAATAGATCAATGGAACAGATTAAACAAGAAAGAATCTGAAATAACTGAACTCAGCAACCTAATGTTCAATAAACACCTAGACATAAAATACCTAGAGGACTCCCAGTTTGAGAATAATTGCTGGGAAAATTGAAAAGCAATTTGGAAGAAATTAAATTTAGACCAACCTTTCACTATATAAGACACAACACTTAAGTTAGTTTGGTGACCTGAATATTAAAATTACATTAAAAATTATAAGACAATATGATCAGCTGCCTTTAACAGCTATGGATAGGAGAATTCATAAACAAACAAGGGATGAAGGAGAAAAGCAATAACAACATATAAAACATAATTTTGATTACATAAAATTGAAAAGCCTTTGAATGAACAAAACTAACAGAATGGATTAAAAAAGGAAGCAACTAGTTAAAAATGGTATTAAATATCTCTGATAAATGATTGCTATCCAAAATGTATATGGAAATACCATAATATATAAAGGAAACAGCTATCCCTCAAATATTAAGATAAGAACAAACAAGTTAAAAGAAAAGAAATGCAAATTATAAACAACCATATTAAAAAACACTTTAAATCGCAAAAGAAATTTAACTAAAAATAACCCCAAGCTCTCACTTCATATATAGAAATTTGGCAAATAGGGCAAAAGTTGGGAACACTTAACGGTAAAGTGGAAAGATAGGCATGCTAAAGCCCTTTTGGCAAAGCAGTGACTTGGCCCAACCATTCTGGAAGGCAATATGAATTAATGGGGAGAAAATGACTCTTTTGACCCAAAGATGCCAGTGCTAGCCATATAGTCCAAAAAGGTCAATGATAAAAAGAAAGATTAAATACACATAAAAATATTTATAGCAGCACTTATTTTTAGTATTAAAGAACTGGAAACTAAGTGGATGCCCATTGATAGAGGAAAGCTGAAAAAAGTTGTAATGTAGGAAAATAATGGAATATTCCTTCACTGTAAGAAAAAAAATGGATATGAAGAATATAGCAAGGAATGAAAAAGCTAATATGAAATAAAGCAAAGGGAATGCAACAAAATCAGGAGAACAGTGTATACTATGATTACAACAACGTGAATAAAAAGAACACCACCATAACAATAGAAACTGTATGCTCTGAAATTATGATGACCAAGTTTGGCCCTAAAGAAGAGATAAGAAAAAACATCTTCCTCGACCTCCTTTGCAGGGGTGAGGTTGGAACAGTGGATATAATGTCAGGATTTTTGATATTTTATTTAATTTTAAATAAGTGTTTTCCCCTATTTTTTTAGTCTTAGATATAAAGGACGATTCTAGCAGGGAGAGGAGGGAGAGAGACACATTGGGAAATGCAGGTGATATAAAAGACAAAGATATCAATAATATTTTTTAAAAACATGATTATCAAATTTATGTACGGCACAAACTTAGGATGCTAACAGGTTAGATGACAAAGTAATGATTCAAAAAGATCTAGACAGTTTTGAAGGTCAAAATGAAAACAACAAGAAATGTAACAGGGATAAATGTAAGGCTGGCATATAGGTTCAAACACTCAGCTTCATGAATTTAACAAGTCAATTGAGTTAAGAGTAGCTAAAGCAAAAATAAGTAAATGAACAAAAGAATGAATGAACCCAAAGTGTGGCATAGTAGACCCAAAAGCTATCCTGAACTTTACTTGAATTAATGGAAAGAGAGAATCTAGCTAAAGGTAGAAATAGTTTGATGGTACTCTGCCCAGCTAAGACAAGCTCACTTTCGGGACTCGCATTCTTGGAGTGAATTTCAACCTGGATAGCAATCAAAGAGAATGATGGACATGGATTTAATGTCAGAATTGATGGAAGTCATAAGGAGACAGATTTTTGGCTTGATTTAGGTCAGAACTTTCAAGCAATTTGAGCTGTTGAAAAATGGATTAGGCAACATGACCAAATATCACCTTTGGGGCACTGTTGAAGAGATCCCTAAGAGCAATGTTGAAGCGGAACGGCTGAGGTCCTTTCTAATTGTAAGACTATGAATCCACAAACTTTTTGTTTTCATTTGAGTATCTTTTAAAAATTGGACAAACGTTTTCTTAGGAGAAATCCTCAGCAGACTAAATTGAAAACACTTCAAGAAAAGGGTTGTAGCCGTGGCTAACACCATGATGGGCAGAAGAATATGGAAGTTATCATAGTAAACCCAAAGAGGATTATCTTCTGACAGCATTTTGCCACATTGACCTCACATACTCTTCACTATGATCAAACACGACTGCACAGATCAAAAGCATTTTCCCAACATCTGGGACTCTATAACTGTACCTTGTATGTTCCTTTTCTGTTTTGGTCTGTAACTTTACAGCATGTAAAAAGTGGCCTATACTGTCCCAGTTCATTCCTAAGTGCTATCATCTTGTACCTAATGTAGTAGATCAGCGATGGGCAAACTTTTTAAAGAGGGGCCACAGGAAAGGCAATGCTCACCTGTCAGTCTGTTTCTAAGGCAACTCTTTCGAAGTTTCATTGTATTGCATCCTACTCGTTGTATTTGTCAGATCAGGAATAATGTTGTCCAGGCCGGATAGAACATTTCAGGGGGCGGCATCTGGCCCGGGGGCTGTAGTTTGCCCATCACTGTACCGGAGCATGAAATGTTCTTAAATGTGAGATTTCACATTTGGTGAAATTGCTTCATTCCCTATTGGATCAGTTTCCCATGCTTGAATTATCTCTATACAGTACACATGAAACACAGTCTGGCTGTATTAGGAGAACAATGGTATCCCAATGACCGTTTACAGAATGTAGATGTAGCAGGAGCAGGTTACAGCTAAGCAAAATGTTAACATCGAAGTCTAGGAGTGTTTCCAATTGTAAAGACTGCTTATGAGTAATGATTGGGATGGAAAGCTCAAATTCAGGGAGCTGCTAAGACTCTTCAGACATCCAGCAGAATGGCTCGCCTCCCTTTTGTACGCCACACGTTAATGCTCTACCCGAAGGATCTTTTTGCAAATCCGATGTAGATATCACGGAGAGTGAAAGCACGCCCAGGCTGGTTGGTAAACGGGAGGACTAGACTGATCCTTCGCTGCGTTCTTCTCTGACCTTCTGTGTGGTCTGTGCTCTTCTTTCCTCATCTAGATAAAGAACAGCGATGAGTCTAAACCCATCTGGCTTCTAGACATCCTTTCCGTTATCTCTAAACAGAAGGACAATGATTTGCGACAGACCGTTGGGAAATGGGATGAGTTTGCGGTCAGGGAGACCTTGGCTCAAAGTCTGCCTCGGGCATTTCCTAGCTGTGTGCTCTTGGGCAAGTCTCTGAGCCTTCAGCAACAATCCAGCGCCTCCTCTAAGAGGCCTCCTAAAGGCTAAAAGTGAGGCGCTGCAGGGAGTCTACAGGGTGGGCGTCTGCCTACACGGAAGATGTTCCAGACCGTTCTGCCAGTGCCAGAACAGGCGCACCTTCCTCCCCGGCTTCCGCTCAGAGGAGAGCACCGCTCAATTGCACACGGAAGCTCCAGGCGGCAGTTCTGAGGGGAAGTTATGGGGCCGCGCCTTGACGAATGACTCCTGACCATTAAAGTGAGCACAAGCAGGTGGCGGAGAGCGGGGGCTCCCGAGGCTCCCGCCTTGTCATTTTCCCAGGTGAAAACCCACCATTTTAGCCTCAGACTACACAAGACTTTAGTAACCAGGGACAGAAGCCGCCTGCCCGGCACTCCAAGGAAGCAGAGCTTGTGTGTGTTAAAGCTAACGGGGAGCCAACACGGGGCAGGCCGGCTCCAATCCGGAGAGCACAGACTGAGTCCTCACGCCTCTGCTCCCAGCACACCTCGGGCTCCTGCAATGAGAGCCCAGCCAGGGAGCTCCTGAACCAAAGGAATAGGAAGGACTAAAGACAAAGCTCAGTCTCTAGCACAGGGCAGAGGCTGCTTGCTGCCAAGGGGAGCCCAGAGAACTCTCGGTGTGCCGCTCGCAGCATCCTGAAGAGGGCAGCCGGTTACCGTGTCTTAGTTGCTTCTCTGACTTACACAAAAAGAAAACTCTTGTTCCTCAGGCCCGAATGCTGCTCTCCGGGCTTCAGCCAGGCCAAGGTACATTTTCCTGTAAACGGTATCATGGAGCTCTTTACTCCTAACAATTACAGGCCTTGGAAGAAAGGAAACTATTTGCTTCCATCTGGAGCCATGACTTGGGGGGTGATTTATTCTGGGCATATGAAAAGTCCAAGTGAAACCAGGCAGGCTGGCTTGGGAAGGCAAACCGTAAAGGAGAGCGGCTCCTCGGAAGCAAGATGGACTTCCGTGAATGCTCCCGAAGGCCTATGCCTGACTAGGAGATGGAGAGCCAAGAAACAGGGGGACGAGGCTGCCTGGCCCAATGTGGACGCTGTGGGCCACTGCCGGGTTTTTTGGTGTATGTGAGATCTGTACTTCCCTGGTCATAGTTTCAAGCATGGAAATACATCCCAAAGATCACTCCGATGGGGGCAGATTCTCCCGAGCATTTTCAAAATGTGCTTTACAACCGCTATAGGTTAGGGTGAAATCCCAAGCGCTGTGGGTTCGAAGGAGTATATGTGTGAGTGGGAGAGCCTGGGCAGTGACTTAAAAAACAAAACAAAACACCACCACTTGGATAACTCGAATACATTCATCCCGAATAGGTGGTCCTTCTGAGAACAGTCTGTAATTAACATGCAGGTAGGCAGCGCCTCAGTCCTCCCAAATAGGGAGGGGGAAGTCATTAACCTAATAGTTGGATGAGATACATTTTAAAGGATCCCCCAAAATAACTAAATGACTTCATGAATAGATGAACTATATACAAATTTCATGAGAATCTGTAGCTTGTACGCTGCAGGGGGAAATACATATCCATGTGTAGGCACATAGATACACCTTCACCCATGTTACAGATATTACTGTATGTGCTCTGGAAAATGTAAAAATAGACGAGGGGGAAAATACCAACAACAAAGCCTCGTCCCTGTCCTAGTGGTTCCACCGTCTAAATGGGAAAGATCGAGTGTAAATAATTCTGTGAATATAACATATTTAGAGTAGATGGAAAGAAATATATATATATATGTGTGTGTGTGTGTATACAAATATATATATATATATATACATATATATATATGAGAGAGAGAGAGAGAGAAAGAAAGAGATACAGTTTTATAGAAAAAACCCCATTACTAAGTAGAAAAATGTTCAGTCTGGTAGTTGTTATTTCTTCCAGTAAATAATAATTCAATCTCCCAAGCAGCTCAGAGACGGAGGCTAACCGGAATTAAGAAGCCACATTATGCAGAGTCTATCCAGAGGCTGTTAGACGGCTTCTATTCTCCCGGGTTCTTTTTTTTTTTCTTCCCCCTTTGAGGACAAAAATGAGCCGTCTACCCTCCAGAGATTTTACAATGGCGATTTCCATGGCTGCCCTTTCATTCATTTTAAGGCTGATTCAAAGGAACGGGTGCTGAAGCCAGACCAATTAACCCATTGTTAACTGAAAAACATTTTCCCTACCCACACCCCTACTTCTCTAGCTCCAAAAGACTGTATATGGTGGCTGTCCACAACATTTAATGCACAGAATAACAGAATTTAGAATTGGAGAGGGCCTTAGAGACCCACCAGACTAAGAGTTCTCAACATGGGGATTGGGAATTTGCTCTTTTAAAATATATTAATAACTGAATTTCCATAGAATTGTGATTATAGGCATTTTGTTTCCTATATATTTATAAGCATTACTGTCTATAATCCATATTACACAAATATAAATAAAAACCTTATTTTGAGGATGACAAAGGGCTTTTCCAGACTATCAAAGGGTTAGAGCAAAGAACCTCTGACCTCATCCAATATTCCTTTTACAGATCAGGAGACTGAGAAGCAAAGAAGCAAGGTAAGTTTTCCAAGCTCAAGCATCTAAAAAGCAGAGGAGGCAGAAGTTGAACCCATGTCTTTTAATTTCCAGTCTCGCATTATTTACCCTATGCCATGCAGCCTTTCTAGGGTAAAGTGACCTAAACGTTGTATCCTTTATTGCATGTGTACACTACCTATATACACACACAAACAGCCACATAAGCATGAAAACAGTATTAAGCTGCTCAAGGAAACGAGGGCTCTAGTCATCTCCCAAACGCCACCTTGTGGCTTTAGGGAGTCACTGAATTGTCCCTTTTTAATTAGCAGATTGGGGAATGGAGGGCAAAGAATCAGCCTCATGGGCCCAGGGAGGTCGTCCTGGGGCCCATGTCCACCCAGTCCTAAGGAGGCACTGCCAAAAAACATGGACGATGTCTTAAACAACTGCAGTTCCAGAGGCCCAATGATGAAGTGGGCCACCTATCTCTTGACGGGGATCTGAGGGACTCTGTGTAGAATAAGACGTATAACTCGGGGTGGGGGGTGGGGAGGGGGACAGGGTCCCTGCCATATGATTTTGCTTGACTGTATTGGTTACATTTCTATTCTTCAGCAATTTAAAGAAGAAAAAAGAAGGGGAAACAGAACAGTTTTTTGTTCACTGAAAAGTAAATGAGGAAAAAATGGAATAATAGCTTCCTCCTAATTGAGACGTGCCCCCTCCCTCCTCATGAAATCTTTCCTTCTCTTCCACGAAGACTCAGCATAGAGGGCAGCTGGGTGGCTCAGTGGATGGAGAGCCAGGCCTAGAGAAAGGAGGTCCTGGGTTCAAATCTAACCTTACATACTTTCTACTTGTGTGACAATGGGCAACTCACTTGACTCCCACTTGCCTAGCCCTTACTGCTCTTCTGCCGTGGAACAAATACACAGTCTGGATTTTAGGATGAAAGGGAAGGATTATGTTAAAAATAAACAAAGACTCAGCCAAGGTATCGTCTCCATGATGTCTTTTCTCCCTCCTCTAATTTCCCCAGAATTCTTAATTCTTCTTGCTTTGGAGTATACATAGCCGTGTGCACACTGTCACTTCCCCTCATATCCTAGAAACATTCCTGGAGTGCCTGGACTTTGTCTTTACGCCTCACTGGATCCCAAGCAGCTGGCACAGTGCCGGGCACATGAGAGGTACTTTGGAAGCGTTTCGTGAGCTGGCTGACAACCTTCACCCCCCCACACCCCCCATGGAAGAACAATGTTTAGAATGTTCCAACGTCAGGAACGTGCGTGTGCGGGGGCTCAAACTAGGCAGAGCAGAAAAGTGGAAGCTGAGATGAGATTCAAAGCAGCTGTTTTCTTTGCTGTACTGAAGCTCCCTAAATAGGAAATGAGAGAGAGGCCAAAGCTACCCAGCCTTTTCCACGAACTGTGGGGAAAGGCTGCGGAACAACACACACACACTGGATGTCCTTACAAAAATCAGTGAGTGGTTCGTGAAAACAGGCTGAGCATGGGGTGACGCTGAGGGAAACCGCCAGCCAGCCAGCCCACACACTGCACCGCTACTCTCAGCACGTCACGGGAACTCGAGGAAGGTCCCGCACATGATGGGAAGATCTCTTGCAATTGTGAACTGATAGGACAGGCCTGTTTTTTGCAAAGGAAGGGCAGGCACGGAGAGCTTGTGATGAGAGCCACTAGAGGGCACACCCACACGAAGAAGATCACAGATGCAAAGAAGTGATGCTGTGGTCCACAGGTTGCTCAGAGTGCATGTGTGAGTGCAGATTAAGAATGGAGAGACTTGACTTCTGACCCCGGCCCTATTATCGCCCATTTGGGCTTCCCTTTCCGGAGT
This sequence comes from Gracilinanus agilis, assembly GCF_016433145.1. Taxonomy (NCBI): domain Eukaryota; kingdom Metazoa; phylum Chordata; class Mammalia; order Didelphimorphia; family Didelphidae; genus Gracilinanus; species Gracilinanus agilis. Next base: position 44,318,848 of record NC_058136.1, read on the forward strand.
TTCATAACATGTACGTGTTGGAGGGAGGAGGGTTGAGCCAATTCCGAAGGCCCCTTTTGGCCCTAAATCTCTCTGTCTCTGAGTTAGACTGACATAGTGAGAGATCTACTTCGTTTCGCTTCTTTCATGCGTCGCCGATCTTGTAGGTAAGACAGGGACCAGGAGGACTAAATGTTCAAAGGTCAGAGAGAAAAGCAAAACAGAATTGGGGACTGTATGCAGTAGGAGCCTGACTGCTATGGTGCCTGGGGCTCGCTTCCTGTTTGAGAAATGGTGGCTGCCATCTCGGGTACGAGGCACATTCTCCAGGTACAGGTGGCACCTTCTCTCCCCTTCCGAGGGGAATGCATAGCCTATTTGCTCCAGTAGTTCTCTTTCCCCTACAAACCCTTACAAAAGGAGAAATACTCCTCACATGCACGCCTACCTCTCTCCCACACAGCACTGATTTATTTTTTAAAGAATACAGCCAGCAGAAGACACCAGCCCTTTACTTCTCCCTTATCTTTATTCACTTCTTTCTCACTCTCATCCTTTCTCTCTAGACTTGTGTTGGACTATCCCAAGGATCTGTTTTTTGGTGAGGGCAGGGAAAAGGTTTGCGACTGGCCTTTCAGAAACTCCAATCCATATATAATTTTAGTGGAGGGGAGGGCCAAATAAGAGCCACACTTTCAATAGTACTTTAAAATTAGCAACTATTTTACATACTCTCTTATATAAAAGAAGGGCAGCTAGGTGGCATAGTGGATAGAGTGCCAGGCCTGGAGTCAGAAAGGCTAGTCTTCTTGAGTTCAAATCTGGCCTCAGATACTTAGCAGCTGTGTGACCCTGGGAAAGACACTTCACCCTGGAAAATGAGCCAGAGGAAAAAAAAGGCAAATTGTTCCATCACCTTTGCCAAGAGAAGCTGAAATCGGGTCACAAGTAGTCAGACACAACAGAAAGACAACTGAAAATACTTCAGGTATAGTTATCTCCATATTGCAGAGGACAGGCCTGAAATTCAGAGAAGTTAAAAGTCACAAAGATGCCAAGTTACAAGAGTCAGACTTGAACCCAGGCCATCCTGATGCTCTATCATTCTGCTCTATAGAAATACTACCAGCTGATATAAATGAAACATATGGGGGCTGGCAGAATGTCACAGAAAAATTAGCTGAATCACAGAATTGGAAAAGACTTCAGAAAACACTTAGTTCCATTTATACCAGAGTATGAATCCATTCTGCAACACGTATAAAGAGGTCATCCAGTTTCTATGTGACTACCTCTAAGGAGAAAGAATTTTCTCTAGAAGTAGCCCATAGCCCTTCAAAAAAACCTGAACTGCTACAAGGGCTCTCCATACATTAAGCAGAAGTCTGTCTCTATCATTTCCATTCATTGTTCCTAGTTTCCTTCCCATTAAGACCAAGCAAGAGTTGGATCCCTCTTTCACCTGATGGCTCTTCAAATATTTGAAGGTGGCTATCATATGTCTTCTCTTTTCCAGATTTGAACCCTCAGATCTTTAGTCAATACTTGCATGATATTAGCCAGTGCTCCTGAGACTTCACTGCCCTGGACACCCTTCTGTAGCTGTGGGCTATGGCTATTGCAGTTGCCAAACTTTTACCAAGAACTCAATTTTTTCCTTGCCCCTCAATATGAAACTCAAAAGGAAAGGAAATATGACACCGCTGGATAGTTACTAGGCTGCTATTTTGTGGGAAGCCGGTAAGAGAATAGATAAAAATCTGAGACTCCTCTTTTTACCCCTTTTGTTATCCTTGTGATTTCTTGTTGAAAAGTATTGTGGCCTTATTGAAAAGTTTTAAGTTCCTAGCAAACCTGAATTTAAAGGGCTAACACTGTTCCCCTTTGCCCAGGAATGCAGCTTCAGCCAAGGCCAAAACTTTAGCAGGGGCAATTCAACCCTGAGAAAAATATTCCCTGACTTGGCTTTCTGATAAGACCCTAATCAAAATTCAGCCTTGGCCTTGGTCTATTCTGAAGCCAATGTTTTGTGTTTTGATGTGACATAATTTGTAACTTCTGCACATCTGCAAAGTTTCGGGGGGTTCTTTTGTGTGAAATGAGTCTTGAAATGCATATAATAAACTCCATGCTCCTGGAGCCAGAGCTGGAAGTATGAGCTAAAAGACAACTCCCTTGTCCTGTCCTTATTTCCTTATCAACTCAACTGTCCTTATCAGATTATCAGAGGTGATAAAGAGATCTTGACACTATTTGGCATTGAGCTAGGTCATTTAATATAGCTTCTTCCCTTAAAGAGCTTGCAACATTGTTGGAAATTTAAAAATGACCCACGAGAAACAAAGAGAAACAACGAGAAAACATAAAAGGAGCACCAGATCAGAGTTAGAAGATGTAGCTGACAATCCTGACTGCTACTGTGCAATTGTGGACTTTAGGGAAAGATCTTCTCAATTCTCAAAAACACTGGTTTTAGATTTTGGTATCTGATCATGATGGAATACTATTGTGCTGAAAGGAATAATGAACTGGAGGAATTCCATGTGAACTGGAAAGACCTCTAGGAATTGATGCAGAGCAAAAGGAGCAGGGCCAGGAGAACATGATACACAGAGACTGATACATTATGGCACAATCTAATGTAAGAAACTTCTCAACTAGCAGCAATGCAATGACCCAGGACAATCTGGAGAAACTTATGAGAAAGAATGCTATCCACATCCAGAGAAAGAACTGTGGGAGTAGAAATGCAGAAGAAAAACACATGATCTATCATATGGTTCAATGAGGATATGATTGGGGTACTGGTGTTAAATGACCACTCTACTGCAAATGTTAATATGTAAATAGGTTTTGAACAATGATACATGGATAACCCAGTGGAATTGCTTGTCGGCTCTGGGAGGGGGGAGGGAAGAAGAGTGGGGAAAAATAATGAATCATGGAACCATGGAAATATATTCTACGTAAATTAATTTTTTTTAAATTTAGGTTCCATAAACCAAAAAAAAATCTCAAACAAAAAAAACACACAAAAAACACTGGTTCTGAATTTGGACAACCTGGATTCAAAATCTGCCTCTTATTATTATTACTTATTACTTGTGTGATGTGGGGTGGTGAGTCACTTAACCTCCTGGGTCTTATTTTCCTGATCAGTGAAATGTAAGGGAGAGAAGAAATGGCTTCTATGTTTCCTTTTAATTCTATGATCAACTACCTGGTATAATATAATAAGAGAAATAGGTATACAGAGGACCTGTGAACTTGGCAAGATAGGTAAGGAAGCTATTGTTAAGTTTTCATGCAGTGAAGAAAAAGGAAGCAATTGATGTTTTAGTCTGGAGGCCTGGAGGCAACAAACATTGCTGTGCATAACCTGGGCCAAATAACAATTTTGTGATGGTTTCATTTAGTGACAGAGCCAGTCGTGCATATATGCTTCTACTGACATTAAATGAACTCAGAACATCTGATCCCAACCAGAAGAAACCTGAACAAGGTGGCTCCCTTACTTGACTTCCTTCTCTGTCAGCTGAGTACTGAGTTTCCTTACCATACACATATCACATTGGTCTGGATAATTCTGTGGTTGTTATAAATGGTATTACTCCAAGGACACATATAAAAGGGGTAGCTCCGAAAGAGCCGGCTTCACTGACCATTAGAGACACTGCAGGAGCAGGTGGTATGAGGAAATCAAGCATCTTATAGGGGTTATTCAAGCTTTCACTGAACAGTATTAGTTGAACAAAGTCTCAAGCAAAATATGGTTGAAAATATAAAATGCCACCAAGATCTAACAAATTATTGACATAAAATCAAGAAGGCCTTCAGAGGTACCCATAAATCTATGTGAAATATAAATAAATTCAATACAAAGGAATTTGTGAGAGAGGAGAGGGGATGAGGAAAGAACTCTTGCAGAAGGCAGGATTTGTAGGGAGCCAAGGCAGAGAATTCCTGTAATGGGAGGGAGGAAGAGAAAGCACTTAGACTTAGGAGATGGATTGTCATAAGTTGAGGAAGGAAGAATGGAGAAAGGCATCTCAATGAGGAGACTAATGTGATAGGTGAGGCAAGAGGGGATAGATAAGGGTGGTATCTGTGAGTAGAGAGAAGGGCACAGAAATGAGAGATGCTGCCCTAGAATGATAAGAACCAACTTTCAACCAGATAGAGGCTAGACCACTACCAACATAGACTGGAATCTCCTCCACAACTCAGAGTCTTTGAGAGATGCCTAAAGCACCAAGAAGTTAAGTGACTCACAGTCAACCTAGTTGAGAGCCAGGACTGGATCCCTATCTCCTTGGCTTCAAGACCAGCTATCTATCTACTATGGCTAATGAGTCTTTCATTAACTTCCAATTTTCAATAATAATCATAATTACCATTCCTTCCATTTTCTCTCAAAAAGATTTAACAATCCAAAGGGCTTCAAAGCTTCTCTGAGGCTCTTTACTTCAAGAGAGATTTTATAGAAACATGATAAATTGATAAAGAAATTGATAGAGATTGAAATTCCACTTAGTTTTACTACTAAATTTTAACACGACACTTTAGCAGCTGAGGGTAAGAGTTTCAAAGATTAACCCAATATCCAAAGACAAAAAAAATTCATTAACCTCCCTCTACATGCAGAACACTAAGCTCAACACTAAGAGTGATACAAAAACTGGCTTAAGAAATGAATAGAGGTTGTCTCGGAGCTTACAGTGGGATAGGACCCAAACATCAAGGCTCTGTGATCTCGTTGGTGTAGAGCAGTGGTTCTCAAACTTTTTTGGCCTCCCGCCCCCTTTCCAGAAAAAAATATTCCTTAGCCCCCTGGAAATTATTTTTTAAATTTTAATAGCAATTAATAGGAAAGATAAATGCACCTGTGGTCATCACCCCACCCTGGATAGCTGCAGCACCCACCAGGGGGTGGTAGCACCCACTTTGGGATAGATTATCTATCAAATAGAGTCTCAATGTATCTATAACTTAGAAATTAAGTCTCTGAAAGTTGCTTAAGGCTAGGAAGATCAGGGAAGGTTTCAAGAAAGAGATGTCATTCCATATGACTTCTAAAAACAAACACTATAAAACAGAAATGCAAATACAAGTTAACATCAATTAAACAGTCCTCAATTGTTACACTACAGGAAAAAAAATCAAGATTGAATTGTTAATGAAATAAACCTGTTAAATAGAGAATTACTTTTTAGCATTTAAGCCATGTGTTGATCCTGTGTGAGGAGCAATTGATTTGTTGAATAATTGCTTCAAATAGTGAATAGAGAAGAATAATAAAAACATATATAATGAATCTTCTCTTTAACAACATTTGAAGTTAATACCCTTATAGGAAAGCATGCTAAAAATATAATGTTGATGATGTAAATATCTTTGGTTTATTAAGTCCCACCATCAGATAATTCAGGGATCTTTACATAAATATTTCATTTACAGTGGAACTTGATAGAAACAACTCCCTTTTAATTAAAAAATAAAGATCTCTGTAGGCAGGTAATTTTATAAAAAGTTCATTTAAATTAAATTTTTATTCTTAGATGGAGCACGGAGATAGCAATCCCCATTTTAGCTTTTTTTTAGCATGCTTATCTTTGCCATTAATTTCACTCAATTTTCCTTTGCCCAACAGGGAACAAGGATTTGTGTGCCAGGAAGGAGAAAAGCCCCTCCCTGATGCTACCATTAGGTCTCCATGGTCTATTGATGAGACTTTTCAGTGTTCAGACTGCACACTCCATCCCCTCAAACCCATAATTAGTAATAACTACTTTACTCTTGAGAGACAGTAGAACAATATCCAAATCCCTGTTGCCTCTCTCAAATATGTAAACCTATGGAGAATAGCTTTCTACAGGAGAGCAAAATTCCCCAATGGGTTGAAAAATTAAGATTAATGTTAAACATCCTAATTAGGAGTCAGTAGTGCATTTTATTGAATTCCTCGCCTCTCAAGAGACAACTTGGTTTAGTGTAAATAACCCTGCACAGAGAATAAAAGGAGATACTAATCTAGGCTCTACCAAATAACTCACCTAGGATGATGTCTGGGAACTCATTTGCTTAGGTCATTAAGCCATATCCATAGGAGCAGCAGCCTAGGGTACTGGCCATCTATCCAAAACTATCCCTCTTTCCTTATTCTTTCTCTTGGAAAGCCACAAAATAAACCCACAGACAGGAAGGAAAGCAGATCAATCAATTTACATTAGCCACCAAAACATGCATACTGACCTCTGCCCACACTGCTTCACATCTTTAAAGCTATATTCCTTTGTCACGAATGGTAGTTGGTAGGATCATGTCAAACATCAAACATAATTACTAGTAGGCACTTCATAAATGCTTATTGACCAAGAAACTTGCTTGTGTGTATGTAAAGGAAGAAGCAAGAATTCTGATTCACTTATTTTTTTGTTGTTGTTGTTTCAAGCATTAAGCTATATCTAGAAGCTTAAGTTCAAGACAATTCCCCACACTAAGAAACTCTGGGCACTTGTAAAGCCACCAGAACTTTGGACTTCACAGCTGTGATCAAGGAGCTTTGTCTAAAAGTTTTGGCTCTTTTCTTCCAATAAATACATCCTTCAAAGAACATGTCCTGAAGATTTCCCATGCCTTTCAGCCTCCCCTATCCCAGATCCTTCAGGTCATGACATTTCCTCTGCTGAGATGTTCTATTTTCTCCCTTTGGCCTAGGTGCTATCAGGTGAGAAAAATGAAAGAGAGCTGTATGGCTCTCTTATGCAAAAAATTGAGAAGTACAACATTAGAAGTGAAAAGACTTAGGAAAATTGCTTGGTTTCATTAGACTTTTGTTGTACTTCTAAGCCAATGAGTCAAATATAAGAATGAATCTCAAAATTTGGCCATTTATCGTTTCATAGTTTGGGTCTTATCTTATGAATTTTTTAATGATGAATAAGAATTACTCCCTTTAAATATACTCTTATAAAAAAGGTTTTCTAAAGTGTGCTTTTTATGCTGCCAGAGGCCAGATATTAATAGGAAAATTGGGGAGGGAAGGGTGATGTAATTGGATTCAATATGCAGAAATTTCCTTCCCAGGAAGATTTTATAGAATGGATTTATTTCAACTAGTATCCAATCCATTATCTCCACTGGGAGGAGAGGAACATCCTTCTGTAGTCAAGGTTGGTCATTGCATGGATTAGAGGTCTGAAGCCTTTCGAAGTGGTTATTCATTACCATGTTGCTGTACTTGGAGGAAGTGTTCTACTTACCTTTGTGTCACTTCACACTATTCATTATTCTATGAAATTGTTTCATTTATCATTCTTTACTGTGTAATAAGATTCCATTCCATTCATTCACCACAATTTGGTCGACCATTCCCCAATTATCTAAATGGAAATCAAAGGTATTCCCTTAGGGCAGGGGTCTGCAACCTTTTTGGCCATGAGAGCCATAGACGCCACATTTTTTAAAATGTAATTTCGTGAGAGCCAGACAATATGTTTAACACTGAATACAAGTAAATATGTGCATTTTATGTAAGAACAACACTTTTAAAGTACAAGAAGTCTCTGAACTATTTTTAATAACATTATTATGTGCTAACCAATGATGAATAAAGTACATTAATGTGACTTCTGGTGCTGCATGGTTTTGCTGATTATTAATCAAAATTATTTTGATTATTAATAAAAAAACAAGACTTAATGGGGCACTATAATACTGATATAACTGCACACATACATATAAAACTCCTTTACACTAAGAAAATTGCTGAAATAAAGAGAGAAAAATTCAGGGAAGAATACTTTTTCCTCTTCCTCTCTCAAGTCAGGCAACAGGAGAAGTAAAAGCTGCCGGCCTGCTGGTTAAGCCATTTGGCCACATAAATTAGTAGGAGATCAGGAGATTACAGAAAATAACATGACTTGTGTACAGGCATTAGTAAGTAGTGGGGGAGGAGGATACCTTTTCTTGGAAAACTGGCCAGGACACATCACACACATTTCCTGGTACAGGTGTTTATTATCAGTGCTGCCTACTCCATCATTCTGTATCAAATGAAACAACTAATGGGGAGAAATGCTTCTCACTAATGAAGCCTATGGAAAGATGTAATCTGACTATAGTTCCCCTTTAAGAGCAGGTAGAAAAGTTAAAAACAATAACAATCCCACAAATATGGAGTGCAGACCCCATGAATGCACTTGAGATAAAGCCATGTAAATCATAGGCAGAGGGGGAGAGAATGCAGACAAAAGTGATCAATCACTATACAGAACCCCAAGATGTCAGTAACAGGTGTGGAAAGAGTAAAAGGAGGGCAGAAGGAGGAACACACAGCACACCTACCAAGCCGAACTAAAGACCAGAATTTGTCTCGCACAGCAATATCAATGAGGGAGCCTTCTATCTTAGAAGATAGTCTAGGTACCGAAAGGATCATGTGACGTATCACGTGATGCACAATGTCATGCGTAAACTGTTAGTTACTGTGCCGCGCTTGACTTTATGGCTCCTGCAGAAGAGCCATATCTGGCCCTCAAAAGAGCCAGATGTGGCTCGAGAGCCATACGTTGCCGACCCCTGTTGTAGAAGGTAGAATTTTAGTTGAGACTTAAGGGAAGCTAGTAGGCAGAAATGAGGATGGAGAGCATTCTGAGCATGGAGGACACACAGAGAAAATGGCTGAAAATGAGATTGAGAGATGAAGTATCTTGTCTGTGTAACAGCAAGGAAACCACTGTCATTATATCAAAGAGTATCTAGTGGGGAACAAGATAAAAGAAGATGGGAAAGGCATAAGGTGGCTAAGTTATGAAGAGTTTGTGTATTGGCTCCAAGGCAGAACAGTGGTAAGGGTAGGCAATGGGGGTCAAGTGACTTGCCCAGGGTCACACAGCTGGGAAGTGTCTGAGGTCAGATTTGAACCTAGGACCTCCTGTCTCTAGGCCTGGCTCTCAATCCAGTGAGCTACCCAGATGCCCCCAAGTTATAAAGAGTTTTGTAGTTGATCCTGGAGGCAGCATGGAGCCACTGGAGTTTGAGTGTCTATGTGTGTATATAGGTGTGTTTGTATGTATGTGTGTGTGGTTTTAGTGCATATGTGTATATATAGGCATGTCTAAATGGAGATGTTACATGGTCAGACCTGTACTTTAGTAAAATCTCTTTAGTGGATGAATAGTAGCTAGATTGCAGGGAAGACTTGAGGCAAACAGGCCTAGGAACAACTATTCAGGTGTAAGGTGATGAAGGCCTGCACCAGAGTGAAGTCAGTGTCCAAGAAGAAAAGGGAGCATATTCCAGAGATTCTACAGAGGTGAAATCAAAAAACCTTGGCAAAGTGAATATGGAAGATGAGAGGAATGTTAGGTCCTTCGTACTCATCAAACTCCTGCCCTACTTACATGGTGCTCTGATTGGGCCTCACTCTGAAGATATATTGCAGACCATTCACTATCCTTGTCTACTAGGCCCCCTACCTTGATAATGATCAGTGTTTTCTTTGACATTCATTCCTCTAATTTCAATTCTCAAACTGGGGCTTTGCACCAGCACCAGGTTATGCCTACTGTTGTGCTTTTGGGTGCGGTTTTCACCTTGGTTGATTCTTCTCTCAGGTCATCTGGGTTCCCATCTTGACCTCCACCTTCCAGAGTTAGTCCTTTCCTGGGCACTGAGGTTCAGAGTGCCGAATCTTCAACACCCCGCTCAGGTATCTTAGGAGAGAATGTTACAGACTTCAGAGCCCCTAAGCCTGGGTGTCCTGGTCTCATCATTCAGATGCTGCCCATTGCCCACTATTTGCTTCTGCTTCCTTGGGCTTCTAAGGTCCCCAACTCTGACACTTTTCCCTGAAAGCCTTTCATTCTTTCTCCCTCCTCACACAGAGTCTTGTAGGTTGTGTGTGTCCCTGGGCCTTCTCCAGTCAAGCTAATAATTTAACCTACAATGGGTCCAAGTTTGCTAACAGGTCCTTTTCCCTATTGCCCTAGGGCAGCTTTGGTGAAGGTTTTCAAGTTTGCATGCCCAAACTGCAATTTCAAGCTGCCTATGAACCCCCCTCCCCCCCCACACACACATTACCTCAGAGAGCTGAGGGAGGAAGTGCTTACTTTGGGCAGCTGCACAGAGGAGCAGGGCATGCAAAAAAATGTCCTCAGGCACTGGAAAGAGGAGGAATGGAAGCTTCTCCCCCCCCCCCCCACCTGTGCCGGCATGGCACATGTGGCAACACTTCGCCAAAGCTGCCCTAGGGCTTCTGTCTGACCTACTGTGTGGTATGGGGTAGAAGAAGGCATTTAGTATAACCTCATTTTGGGCTTTTAAATCATTATTTTGTATGAGTTAAACTTTAGGGTATTGCTGGAATAGGTACATGGGAACTGGGCAATTTGACTTCGGAAGCCATCTTTGCCAGAAATCCACTCTTTTCTCTTAGTGAAACTGGCCACCACTTTCAACCCATCAATCAACACTTATTAAGCACAAACTGTAAGCCAGGCAATGTTGTCATTCTGTTTTAGAGAAGAGAGTTGAATAGTCCAATATCATTTCTAAAACCAACTCTAATTACAAGCTAAATGGTGCATTCTGTCTGACATGCCCCAAGAAAAATCTCACAGGGATCAAAAGAAAGAATATAGTATATCACTTAAAGACAAATATTGAGACTAAAAAAGAGTTGCAGACAAAAAATAGATTTTCTATATGTAAGAATAGAAATTAACACCTAAGTCATATTGCTACAAAATGAATTGTTTCAAACCCTCCTAAGGTGATCTCCTTTTTTTCTAAGGGATCATCAATATTTGAAAAGAAGCATGCCTTAGAAGGATAAAAGGGAATGTCACCGTTAGTTAGATTATTGCAAATAAATCAGATTCTTATGCTCAATACATGGTCACTTGCTAGAAAAAAATGAAGCATATAAAAATATTTTAAAAGAACAAAGTAACATGACGTACCCTTGAAAATCAGGAATAATGCAATCCAATATGGGAATCCCTTAAAACCGATACTTAAGGCATTGTTAATGAGTTCTAATTCGGCATAGAAGGACAACAGAAAGATGAAAAGTCAAGGTTGAGTAAACAATGTAATAAAGTATGGTAAACTCAATTGTCACCTATTTTCATTTCACTACACAAAATGCATTTTGTCCCTGGCCGTGTATCCATTTCAGAAGGCAGCCTAATACTCGCCAGCTAAAGATTAGATGACAGAGTCAAGATTCAAAAAGATCCTGACAGGCTAGACCACTGGGCTGAATTGAAGCAGATGAAATGTCATAGAGATTCATGCAATGCTTTAACTTGGGTTTAATGAATAATTTCAAAAATACAACATGGGTAGGCAGAGGTTAGATAGCAATTCATTTAAACAAAGGCCTTTTGGTTTGAACGGACAGCAATGTCAATGAGGACACTCAGTATAAGATGGCATCTAAGAAGGGTAAGGCAATCCTAAACTACATTCAGAGGAGCATAGTAGATTGTATTTAGGAAGCTCTAATTCTAATATAACCTGCCTTGTTTGTACCCCGTTCTGGGTTTCCGTGTTCAGGTCTGAGTACTATAATTTAGATAGGACATTTATAGCCCGGAAAATCTTGAATCTAGGCTCAAAGAAGTTTCACACTCATGCCATATGAAAATGAATTAAAAAACAACAACATAAGATATTTTTCTTCTTAGAACATAAGCCATAAAAGGAAGAGAGTGGGATGGGGCATAAAATAGCTGTTATCTAGCATCTGAGGAGCTTAGACCTAGAGGAGGGACTCAATTGGTTGTTTGACTCCAGAAAGGTAGAACTTTAAGCAACAGTTGGAAGTGCCAAAGAGGTACATAGGGACTTTATGGAAGAAAAAAACATGCTCGTTAAGGCTAACTAAATGTAGAATAAGCTACCTCAGAAGTCGGTGAATCCTCCCCTCAGTAGAGGTCTTAAGGCACAGGGAGGGGTATCTGCTTGGAGTTGATGGTGACTGAGATGCTCTAGCACCTTTAAACTTTTGAACTTCTACGAAGTTCTATGAAGGTGAAATGAATGTTGGAACTAAGAATTCTGGATTTCAATCTCAGTCATGAGATTAGAGAGTGGTGCAATTTACTTAGCTACTGTGTATTAGTTCCAAGAGCTGTGAATGGGGAAAAACAAACAAATAAACAAAAGATGTATTTTCATATACCTTGGTATAACCATGAGGGATATGGAGGACTAATCAAATCAGGAAGGTAGATCAATCCTTGCCAAGAAACTTAATATGCTGACTTTTCGAGTGTCAGAGTCTTCAACACAGGATGTTGGGAGGGTGGCATGGGTATGCCCAAAGCAACATCAGATTTCTCAATCATCTGTTTAAATAGGAGAACATTTGGGGTCTTCAGAAAATATGAACTTGATTTGAAAATAATTCTGTATTATTACTTTAGAATCGACTTATAGTTAAATTATATACGGGCATCCCCACCTGTAAGAGGGAAATAGGTGCTACATGAGAGGTTCTTGATGATTTTTGTGTCATGGATCCCACTGGCTCTTTGGTAAAATCTATAACACTCTTCTCAAAATAATTCTTTTAAATGTATATAATACATAGGATTATAAAGAAAACCAATTATGTACAAATTTAGTCATCAAAATATGTATTTAAAAAATAAACAAGACCATGGACCCCAGGTTTAAAGGCCCAACTCCTGGAGTTTCCAACTGTACTGTATCTTAGTGGGGGGAGAAGAAAAGTTCATAATGATATATCAAATTACAAATAATTAAAAAGAGTGATGAACACTAATGGGGCATTCGTTTAGAGCACTGACTACTTGGTGAATAGTACGGTATTTTAAATGGAGAACTGGCAAATAAGAATTTTTAAAGTTTCCTGTACAACTGTACTACATAGTCTCTGTTAAGATGATCCTAGAGAAACATGCTCATATGTGGTTCCATAAAGGTTTCTTTCATTAATTCAAAAACTCACCTCCAGTGGTGCCTTGACATGAATTTTGCAATATCCATTTTCTTCACAGAACAGAAAAGCAGACTACATTTTTTGTTTCTTATTCATTAGGGAGTATCTACCTGCTGTTCATCTGTGTATACTTTCATGCAGACACTGCTTTCTTCCTTAATAGATATTGTGCAGAATATATCTTTCTGGCAAAAAAAAAAAGAGAGACAAACTTTAGAAGAGAGAGAAAGTGGAAACAGAGAAATCTGAAAAATAAATAAATAAAAGGCATCAGTACTTTGATTAGCCAATATCTCTTGGATTAAGGAATTTGAAATGTGATTAGAAAGCAATGCTCTACTGTTTAATTCTCTCAGCTGAAAATTAATATCTTCATATAGGAATCATTGGAAGAAAAGAATCATTTTAACTATATAGATCTATTGATGCATAACTTGCTTCTCCCTCCTCCCTCGTAACACTGTTCTGCTCGAATTGTGTAATGTTTTCTGGGTCAGCATGACAGCATAATGACCGTGGATTTGGTGATTAGAGGTCACTAAGGTCTTAGTCCAATTGCCCTTATAGCATTTATTTACCAGTGATCTGTAAAATATGAGCTTCTTATAGTTAATACTGCTTGCCTGTGCCTGAGTAGCTATTATTTATGGTACCGAACACTGTTGAAAGAGAAGCATTGGATCAAATCATTTCTTAAAATCTCCCACTGAAATAGCTTTTCAATTTGAAGCAAAGATAAAAAGGCATAAAAACCATTAAACTTGAGAAACAGATGACTTTTTTCCATTTTCCAAATCCTTAAACTTTTCATTCTAATTTTGTAACACTGTTATTTTTCACTTTTCTCCAAATTAAACTCTTCCAGAGTAGTTATTTCTTGCTGCTGTTCTCTTTGTAGGAATGGCGATTACTTTAGAGTGGCCAGCTGGCAAATAGCAATGCTGTCAAAAACAGCAGCATTCTAAAAAGTCTAATTTGGTAATATCTGGCTTTCTATATTATTATCAAGTGTGTACCACCTATAGTCCTACTTCCTTAAGTTATAATTAATTGTACTGACAAGAATTCTGTGTGCTCTTTACATTCCTGGGAGGGACATTCTTTGCAAGAAGGGGCATTCAGGCATGTGATGGCTCCAATTGTACAACACTATAACAACAGGGTGAAAAATTTTTAAAAATCCATTAGTCTCTCTATTGCTCTGTCTACACAACAACAACAAAAAAAACCTGAGTTGATTATTACTTTGTGTACGTGTTTGGTTTTCTTTCAATGGACTGGGAGTTTTGGCCTCAGGTAGACTAGGACTCAGAAGGTCCTTTCTAAATCTCTGGGCAGGTTAACTATCTCCCCACCTCAACACACACTCTTTCTCTGGTAATGAACAACACACGGATCCTGGACTGCCCCAATGAGGAAAGACAAATAGATCTTGGACAGTTAAATGCCCCAGTTCTGTGTGTTTCTTACACTATTGCCTTTCCAATAAAATGGATATGCAATGTATTTGTCTCAAAGGAAGAAATCAGCACCATCAGCTGGTCAGTAGAGGATCACAACGGGTATATGTTGTATTTTGGTTGGAAAATAAATGTTAACAGTTTTGAAACTATCAGAATTTACTTCTATAAACGTATGACTCAAACTCAACTGCTTAGGAACAGGAGTGATGGAATTCTCTGATAAGTTAATAAACGTCAGGCATCTTCTCACAAAAGGAACTTGAACCAACCATAGTTTTGAATTCAATATTTCTATGTACCTACAACAATAACTGGAAATCACTTTATCCACCTCAAAGCTCCACGAAAATGGGAGCCATTATTGTTAGTATTATTATTAGCTCATCAGCAGGGAAGCTGCCTCACATGGTGTCAAATGTAAGTTGCCCATATCTTTTCATCTTGTTTAAATTTCATTCACATCTTCCTGGATAGAAAATCTATTCAATTCCCTTGAAATCTTCCTCTGATTCTTTGAATTCCTTGTGGATAGCAGCGGGGTATATATCTTAGTATACAATCTTTGAGTAGTTACTCTTTGTATATGATCAACTAGAGAACTTGTCTTACCAATCATGCAGGCCTTTATCATGCCTTTGACCTCAAGCTTCTCGAAAGCAAATCACCAATGCTGACAATAAACTGATGCTGCCTTTTACCAACCATGTACCTTTTCTACACCCTTTGGGTCTCCAGCCATTATGTTTCTTAACAAAAAGATGCCAATACACCATGATTCACATCCATATGGCATCACCAGGGGGTCAAAAAGGTGGGCCTTTGCAACAGTAAACAGCTTGGAATTGTTGGAGACTTCAAATAGGGGAGTGACAGTCTCAAAAGAATGTCGAGCCAAACCTGAGTACCAGTTATCATATGGCAAATAATAATCGCAAGCAGTTATCTATAGAAATGCAAACTGTGGAAGAAACTGCCATCGACTTCACAGAGAGAGATTCCCCAAGGAAGAAGACAAGAAGAGAACAGTAAAAAAGCAATAAAGGTAAAAATGATGGGAGGCAAAAGTACAGCCCATACTAATAATTATCTTTCTTCAAATATGCCTGTTCTGCTCCCAAGATTGTTTCTAGGTACAGGGAAATGATGACTTGAAAGTACTCATAACTACCAAGAGAAAGTAGCTTAGAGATAAGGGATCAGTGGGGGGAACAAGGTTATAAAACAAATCAACACTCCTTCTCTCCAGAAGTCCTACATATCACACAGTGGTGTAACCATGTGGGTGCCTCACCTCAAATCCAAGCCGCAGGCATATGTGGTACAGATTAAGGTTGTCTGAAGCACAGATGAAAATGTGCTCCTATAAGGATTCATGTCATTCCTCCATATGGAATCAGCTCCTAAGGCAATTCTAATCATTTGCTCCCTCTGTATTCATTAAATTATCCAATGAAGATCTGTTATGGCAGACAGCAGGTAGAAAATGTTTGGTTTGATTATGAAACTGAGCTAGCCAGTGCTTTTAAGATTCCTTAAGCATTTTACCTTGGATTTTTTTTAAAAAAGTCATTTCACTGAACACTACTCTTTTTTTTTTTTTTTTTTTTTTTTTTTTTATTACATTTATTAATATTCATTTTTAACATGGTTACATGATTCATGCTCCTCCTTTCCCCTTCAACCCCCCCCCGCGCCCCCCCTACCCATGCGCATTTCCACTAGTTTTGTCATGTGTCCTTGATCAAGACCAATTTCCAAATTGTTGGTAGTTGCATTGGTGT
>NC_058136.1:44339957-44403454 GCF_016433145.1 Gracilinanus agilis
TGGAAATGTCTCGATTCCACGTACCTTCCACGCTGTGCCCTGTTGTGGGGTTCCTCCGTTCGTCTGGACTTGTTTTTATGTCCCCTTGAGGAGTTTTGTGTGTTTCGGTCAGGAGAGGTTAAGAGCTGCTTCTTACTCTGCCGCCATCTTAACCCGGAAGCCTGAACACTACTCTTGAAAGTTTACTTTATAAAGGAGAATAAACCATATACAGTGTGCCCTATAATGTCTTTTTTCCTGGCTTATAAGGAAGGAAAAAACTCGTTCTTATCCAAGAAAGTAAAATTTAAGGCCACTGACAAATACTGGAAGTAAAACATGTGTTCTTACTATTGTAATTTGGTTCCAAGTAGAGCAATTAATTTCTCTCCCATCAAGTGCGTGTATGTATTCAAATTTATACATTCTAAAGTAAAATTATTTTAATGATCACTGGTTCCAACCCAGTAGAAATATGCAGTGCTAACTGGAATAATAAGAATGTTTCAAGGGATTCATAATGTGGACTAATCAAGACCTAGCTGTATAATTGCAGTTATTACTACTACTAGTAGTACGATGAAGAAGAAGATGCTGATGATAATGAGCACAATTCCTCCTGTTGCTAAGTCTTATTCTTTGAATTCAGTTCCCAGATTATGAATAACAGGCTTGACACAACCTTGGTATCTTCCCATGTATTCTACATTTTGCTAAGAACATCAGTTCAATTTTCATTAGCTGCAGTTAAATTACAATCAAAAGAATAGTTTTTTCAAAAGAAGCACATTAATATTTTTCCTAGAAAGAACTGTATATCATTACCGCTTGTGGTAGACTCTATTTTGGGGGAAAATACCAATAGCCAATTAATCACTTGCAATGTGTGCTTAGGTCAAATCCAAAGGATTAGATTCATGGACTCTGAGAATGAAAATTCAGTAAAAGAAAAAAAATGAAAGCCATAACAGAACAGAAACTAATCAAAACTTTTTCTGTGAAGGGTGTATATCAGTGATTCCTAAAGTGGGCGCCATCGCCCCCTGGAGGGTGCTGCAGTGATCCAGGGGAGCGGAGATGGCCACAGGTGCATTTATCTTTCCTATTCATTGCTATTAAAATTAAAAAAAATTAATTTCCAGGGAGCTAAGTCATATTTTTTCTGGAAAGGGGGCGGGAGGCCAAAAAAGTTTGGGAATCACTGGTGTATGTGATATAGCACATAAAGGCAGCTGATGGCACAGGGAATAGAGCTTTGGACTTAGAGTGAGGAAGACCCCAGTGTCAATCAGGACTCAGACACTTAACTAGCTATGCCACTATGGGCAAATCACTTAACATCTGTCTGCCTCATCCATAAAATGGGGATGATAATAGCACCTACCTCAAAGGATTTTTGTGAGGATCGAGTGAGATAGCTGTTAAAAGTGCTCAGCACAGTAACTGGAACATAATAGCCACTATATAAACAAATGCTTTATGTCCTGCCCTTCCCTGCAGCAGACTTTGGGGCAATCTTGGATTTCCTTTTAAGCAAGCAAGGAGCACCTTGAGGACAAAAAATGTTTCACTGAGGACACGGCATCCTCATCACTTTATGGCATTCCTGGCACATAATGCGCACTTAATAAGTGAGGGCATAAGTAGTTACTTTTCCAAACAGAAGTTCTACTTGGAACATGATGGAACTAAAATGAACAGAAGAATACCATCTAGTCACTTGAAGGGAATTATATGCATGTTCCAAGGGTCAGGAGAAAATACTGTAAAGTTGTTGCTGTTGTTTGTCTTTCCAAATGGATCAATGACCTCACAGGATGACGTCTTAACTTGTACGTGAATTGGATTTAGGTAAGGCAGAGATGCGCAAAGTCATCAGCCTCACTCTCTCTTCCAGAGTCATCCAAGACCATTGGGAAGACAAAAGTCAGGATAAATGGTGATGGCTCAGTCTGCAGTGGATGATCTTAGCGTCTTCAACGTCTGACTAAGCTCGTAGTGCTCCACAATGTCTGCTCTAACAGCCTTTGTGGCTGTCAGAACAAATTATTCTCACCTTAACACTCCTGAGGGAGAAGTCTTGCCAGAGCTGGGGTAGACATCCCCCTAACTAGCCAATGGGTCTGAAGCCTGTCAGTTACCCTCAACTAGGTTTAGTCTAAGTGCCCACATAGTTTTACCAGTGTATGCTTTTTGGGCATGCTAAAAGTTCTTGGAGCCACAAGTGAGATTTGGGTGAAAAGTGGACACCAAAGGGGGATGAGCAGCCCTGAAAATGGCTCAATGAGTCCTCATACCATAAGTGCCAGTCCTCCCAGAACATCCCACAAACAGTGTGTGACAATGGCAGTGTTAAAACGGAGCATCTAAAGGAAGCACCGCCTGAAGGGCTCAGGGATTAGACTCCTCTGATAATAATAATAATAACATTTATACAGGAAGGTAAGGTTTGCAGAGTGCTTTAAAAGCCCTATTATTAAAAGTACTAGCAACATAAGAACCAGGAAGGTAGCTACTATTATTTTTCCCATTTTATAGATGTGTAAACTGAGAGTGGCAAAAATTAAGTGACTTTCCAAGGAACACACAGAAAGTAAGAGTCTGAGATTGGATTTGACCTCAGGCGTTCTTGACTTCAGACCCAACAAATTTATCTATTGATCCACTTAACTGCTCCTCATGCTACACAGAAAAGAGTGCTTAAGGAAAGCCATATAAACCAACAATGGAAATGGAAGCATAGGATCCAATATCAAGATGAAGGAGTACCTCATTTGTACAAAGGACAATCTCCAACCAAAAAACAAGAATAGTAAAACATGATATTTCAGAGCAATTGGAAATGGGCATTACCGAAGGTTTCCGGAAGCACTGTAATTTTATAACTTTAAGGTATGCACACTAAAATAAGAATAATCAAGTACTGCCCCGCAGGGATCATTAAAGGACTTCAATTTTTGAAAAAAGACATGTATAGAAGATTGAAGCAAGGGCAGGTCATGGGGAAATGAAGATGAAAGAAATGTAAGATGAATATTCGCATGGGCCAGTAAGAACAATGCCAGGACCACTAAAGTTCAGAGTGAGTTGAGGCTGCTGATGAAAGTAAGAACAACAAAAGGGCTTTTTAACTGTGGTGGAAAAGAACACTGATCAAAGAAGGGATGGGACCTTTGCTCTGGATGGAAGGTATGATGCTAATAGATAACTGAAAGAAGGCTGAATTATTCAACTCATTCTCCATCTGTTTTCCTTATTGAGGAAAGCATATTTGAACTAAGAAAGGAGAGAACAAAATTAGTTACCAGGAGTTTAAAATTCAAGGCAAATGAGGAGGTAGTGAGAAAATGAATTCTGATCTTGGGCCTGCATAAACTTTAGTCTGAGACACTTAAAGGACTAAAAAGTAAAATTACTGAACTGCTCTGTGATTTTTTAACCCTTACCATTTATACTAAGTATTGGTTCCACATCAGAAAAACAGTAAGGGACAGGCAGTTTGGGTTAAGTGACATGCCCAAGGTCACACAGTCAGGAAGTGTCCAAGACCAGATCTGAACTTAGGACCTCCTGTTTCTAAGCTTAGCTCTCTATCCACTGAGCCACCTAACAGTAATTTGCTCTGTGATCTTTTTAAAACAATAATAAATGGAAGAAATGCCAAAGGAATGTAGAGAAACAAATTCCATGGTTTTTTAAAGGCCAATAGAATTTGCAAACTATAGATATGAGTGTTGAACTTCAATTTCTGGGGAAATTATACTGGTTGTTATTACAGGGACTGTTTTGAAATTCAGAAATGAATGAAAGTGAACACAAAGAAAACACAAAGCACTGTCCAAAATAGGGTTTATCCTGGTTTCTTCTTTTGACAAAGCTACTCACTAGTTGGGGAGAATGCTGCAGACATAGGACAGTTGGAGTGTATCAGTACACTTGACAAAATTTCATGATTTCCTTGTGGATTTGACTAAAAGATGCAGGCTAAGTGCTAGCAGTCACTGGTGATTCAGAGATTGGTTATTTGGAATTTAAGGAGCCAAAGGGTAATGATTAATAAATAGACTGGTCACAGGCTATAAGTATATTTCCTGTGGAATGCCTTAGGTATTTGTACTTGGCATCAGCTAAATAGAAATATTACCAGTTATTTAAATGAAGATATCAAAGATATACTTATCAAATTCCCAAAACATAGCTGGGAAGGAAAGCTAATATATTTGATAGGATTTACAATGGTCAGTTGGCACATGAATTAGTGCATTCAATTTGGGACACCATATTTTTTAATTTATTTATAATATTTTTCCATGGTTACATGATTCATGATTTTCCCCACACACTTCTTTCCTCCCACCTCCTGGAGCCAACAAACAATTCTACTGGGTTTTATATACATCATTGTTCAAAACCTATTTCCATGTTTTTCATATTTGCAGTAGAGTGATCTTTTAATATCAAACCTCAATCATATCCCTATCAAACTATGTGATTGAACATACTTTTTCTTCCGTATTTCTGTTCCCACAGTTCTTTCTCTGGATGTGGATAGCGTTCTTTCCCATAAGTCCCTCAGGATTGTCCTGGATCATTGCATTGCTGCTAGTAGAAAAGTCTATTACATTCAATTGTTCCATAATGTATCAGTCTCTGTGTACAATGTTCTCCTGGTTCTGCTCCTTTCACTCTGCATCCATTCCTGGAGGTCTTTCCAGTTCACATGGAATTCCTCCAGTTCATTATTCCTTTCAGAAAAATAGTATTCCATCACCATCAGATACCACAATTTGTTCAGTCATTCCCCAATCGATGGACATCCCCTCATTATCCAATGTTTTGCAACCACGAAAAGCAAGACTATAAAGATTTTTGCACAAGTCTTTTTCCTTATTAACTCTTTGGGGTACAAACGCAGCAGTGGTATGACTGGATCAAAAGGCAAGGAATCTTTTAAAGCCCCTTGGGCATAGTTCCAAATTGCCCTCAAGAACCAATTCACAACTCCACTAACAGTGTATTGGGGCACCATATTTTAAAATGGAAACTGAGAAGCTTGAGTATGTCTAGGGAAAGGTAACCAAGTTAGTGATAATACTATATAAAATGTCTTATGAACCAACATTGAAAGAATAGAGGCTATCTAGGTCAAAAAACAGAAGACTTAGATGAAGGGGAGAAGGTATACTATACAATGAACAACTACTTGAAGAGGTATTTTATGGAAGAGGAAGTGGATTTGTTCTACCTAGTCCTAGAACCCAGAATTGGGGAAAACATGTTAAAGCTGCAGAAGCAGTCTTCAACTCAATGTAACACCAACATTTACTAATAAGCAGGGCAGAGGAGATGGCTGCCCAAAGTACAATCTCCATTAGTGAATGTCTTCAACAATGTTCACTTGATAAGGCTATTATAGTAAAGAGAATTCAGGTTCAGGAACATGTTGGAATCCTATGATTCTGTTTCTTCTTCAGCCCTGGGTATCAAATTAAACTGAGATTGTGACATATGAATATATAACAGCTGTCAGGTAATGTGGTATACTAGATACCAAAAACATACCGAATCAATTATGAATGAGATTGGCTTCTCATTTTAGCCTTTTAAACATGGTTCATTTATAGCTTCATGGTACAAAGATAAGATCATAGGATTTTGATCTGGGAGGAAAATTAGAAACATTTACAAACAACATGATTATGTAGATAAGGAAAATGAGAGTCAAGGAAGTAAATTGGCATTCCTGAGGTCATACAGGTAGCACGTGGCAGAGGTAAGACTCAAACCAAAGTCTTGTCTTTTCCTATGTGCTTTCATCAACCATTTTTGAATGGCCTTGGATCTCTGACATCATAGGAAACAACTATATGTAATAAGTTAGTGAAATTTTTTTACTGAATTAGAAAAAAACTATAACAAAGTTCATTTGGAAGAATAAAAGACCAAGAATATCAAGAGAAATTATGAAAAAATGTGAAGGATGGGGGCCTCACAGTACCAGATCTTGAACTGTACTATAAAGCAGTGGTCACCAAAACAATATGGTACTGGTTAAGAGACAGAAGGGAAGATCAGTGGAATAGATTTGGGGTAAGTGACCTCAGCAAGACAGTATATGATAAACCCAAAGAGCCCAGCTTTGGGGACAAAAACCCATTATTTGACAAAAACTGCTGGGAAAGTTGGAAAACAACGTAGAGATTAGGTTTAGAATAACATCTCACACCCTACACCAAGATAAATTCAGAATGGGAGAATGACTTGAATATAAAGAAGGAAACTGTAAGTAAATTAGGTGAGTACAGAATCGTATACTAGTCAGATCTTTGGGAAAGGAAAGAATTTAAAACCAAACAAGAGTTAGAAAAAATTACAAAATGTAAAATAAATAGTTTGAACAATGATATATATAACCCAGTGGAACTGCTTGTCAGCTTTGGGAGTGGGGAGTGAGTGGGGAGGGGGGATTTTGAATCATGTAACCATGGGAAAATATTCTAAATAAAAATAAAAAAATAAAGTGCTTAAAAATTTCAAAGTGAAAAATAAAACCCCAAAAGAAATGGCTGTCTGAAAAGATAGTAGACATGTCATCAACCCAGAATAGGCTAGATGACCATCTTGATCAATTAACAAGCATTTATTAGGTGCCTAATACGTGTAACTGAATAATAATCTGGCCTCACACATTCATTAACTGTATGACCCTGGGCAAGTCATTTATCCCTATTTGCCTCAGTTTCCCCATCTAAAAGATAAGCTGGAGAAGGAAATGGCAAACCATTTCAGTATTTTTTAAGAAAAACCCAATTGTGATTACAGCTGAAAAGTGACTAAGCAACAAAAACTAGGTGCCAGGAACTCTTTTGGCCATTCAGGTTATAAAGAAATAAATTAAAATAGCCCCTTTCCTCAAAGAGCATATATTCTGCCTGAAGAGACAATGGATGTGTGTGTGTGTGTGTGTGTGTGTGTGTGTGTGTGTGTGTGTGTGTGTGTGTGTGTGTACTGGTATAAATAAAAACTCACATAAAATATAAGGTAAGCTTGGGAGGTGCTAGAGTACTTGAGGGAATACTTTGCCATTGCAAAGGCATGTGGAGAGCAAATGGAGTGTCATATGTGGAGAACAGCATGAAAGCTGGTTAGGGTGGAATTTAATTATGCTATATTTATTTGTTTTTCTCTTTCTTTTTCCTCTGCAGATGTATGTGTTCATTCTGTCTTCCCTAATGGAACGTAAGCTCCTTGACAGAAGGAATTTGGATCGCTAGCACCTTTTGCAGTGCTTGACACATTGCAGGTGCTTAATAAATGTCTGTTGTTTGATTGATCCTAGAGATAAAAGAGAAAGTTGGGGTCTTGATGAAAAGAGGGGAGAATGTTCAGATCTGTGCTTTGAGGAAATTACTATTTTGGCTCTGTGGAAGATGGACTAGAGCAAAAAAAATGAAGATGAGAAGACTAATGAGTAGCTTACATACAATAGACCAGGAAAGAGGTGATTAGACTGACAAGTTAGGGTGAGTGGAATGAAGGGAGAACATGTAAGAAAGAGATGGTGGAGACATATAATCAACAAGTTTTATCAACTGAATGGTGATTATCAACAAAACATTAAAAACAGAAGTAACTACACAATAGTTTCCTGAAGAGATTGAATGTCTCAAGTGGCATTTCATTATAAAAAGGCTTCAATTTCATGCTAGAGGAGAGGACTATAATGCTAAAATGGAGCATACAATTCTAAATGTTGTAAAAGGGATTCTTTGGGGCTAAAAATTGGACCAGATGACCACTAAGTTCCCTGATAACTATGGCAGACTGTAATTGGAGAAACAGATTTGACCAAGATCGCACAAGTTGTAAAGTTAAATGTCAAGAGTTTAGATTCAAATGTAGGTCTTCTGAATCCAAATCACCTGATCTTACCAATCTATCATGTTCACTCCTTCTCTCTTCCTTTCTCGACTTCTCCCTCCCCACTCAACCATCCCCTTATCCACACACAAACATACCAGACACGTATATACTTAAATGTATATACTATCCCTAGAATTTCCCTTTGTTTACTTACATAGGACAAAAATGAACCTATTCTCCTTTGACTCGAGAGAGTTTCTCATACTTTCCATAGACTCCTTCCTACATTGTTGTAAAACAGAGAGCCCCTTGCTACACTTCATTGCAGAGTATGCATTTGATGTCTTGGGAAAACTGTGACATTCTCAAATTCATCTTTATTTGAGCTCCTGTAAAGAGCACAGACATATTTGCAAATCAACCCCCCTCCCAAAAGTAACAGGTATTTCATATTCCTCTAATGTAGATACAGTAAGTGAGCTCTAATAACAATTCAGCAATCACTTGTATTTACTAATCTGTTAGAAAAGACTTCATGATTCACAACCTCCATGGATTAGAAGGTTTTAAGAAGGAAACAAACTGGCATCTACCTGAATAAAATGCACTTTTTTTATTAACCCCTTAGGATCATTCATACTCTTTCGAAATGAATAAGAATATCAGAAGAGGTAGAGAAACAATAGTTAAAGAAAAATCACTATTTATTTCTATCTTTTCTCATTTTCTCATGTGTTTAATTCTTAATTCTTCCCATTGGAGACAAAGGTTATATTAAATTCTCTGAGATTTAGACACAACTTCTTTTAAATCAGAAACCAAGTGAATAAAATACTATTTCCATAAACTTATTTATACATCTAGAAACAAAGCTCTGACTTTTTAATACCAATATCTGTAACAACAGTGCTATTCCAATGCCGTGTAGCTATAAGTCAAAGACCACTGCGTTAAGAAATGGCAACAGGAAGCCTAGGGTCAGCATGAGAAATGCAAATCAAAACAATTCTGAGGTATCACCTCACACCCAGTATATTGTCTAAAATGATAGCAGGGGAGAGTAATGAATGTTGAAGGAGATGTGGCAAAATTGGGACATTAATGTATTGCTGGTGGAGTTGTGAACTGATCCAACCATTCTGGATGGCAATTTGGAACTATGCCCAAAGAGTGATAAAAGAATGCCTGCCCTTTGATCCAGCCATAGCATTGCTGGGTTTGTACCCCAAAGAGATCATAGATAAAGAGACTTGCACAAAAATATTTATAGCAGTGCTCTTTGTGGTGGCAAAAAACTGGAAAGCAAGGGTATGCCCTTCAATTGGGGAATGGCTGAACAAATTGTGGTATATGTTGGTGATGAAATACTATTGTGCTCAAAGGAATAATAAACTGGAGGAATTCCATGTGAACTGGAATGACCTCTGGGAATTGATGCAGAGTGAAAGGAGCAGAACCAGGAGAACATTGTACACAGAGACTGACACACTGTGGTAGAATTGAATGTAATGGACTTCTGTACTAGCAGCAATGCAATGATCCAGGACAATTCTGAGGGATTTATGGAAAAGAACGCTACCCACATTTAGAGGAAGAACTACAGGTGTGGAAACACAGAATAAAAACAACCACGTGGGTTGATGTGGACATGATTTGGGATGTAAACTCTAAAAGACCACCCTAGTACAACTATCAATAATATGGAAATAGGTCTTGATTAATGACACATGAAGAAACCAGTGGAAATGCACGTCAGTTATGGATGGTGGGGTTGGTGGGGTGAAGGGGAGAATAAGAACATGAATCATGGAACCATGGAAAAAATTTTTCTAAAAAATAAAATTAAAAAAAAATTAGAATTTGGGAACTAGAAGCTTATGACTTCATGAGACATCAAGAAACAATTTTAAAAATCAAAAGAACATAACAAAAGAAAATATAAAATATCTCATTGAAAAGACAAACAACCTGGAATATAGGTCCAGGAGAGACACTTTAAGAATTATTTGGACTCTCTGAAAGCCAAGATTTAAAAAAAAAGCCTGGACAACATAATACAAGAAATTGGCAAAGGAAACTCCCCAGATATTCTTGAATAAGAGAGTAAAATAGAAACTGAAAAAATTCACACATCACTTTCAGAAAGAAATCCTCAAATGAGAACTTCCAGGAATATAATAGCTAACTTCAAGAGCCCCCAACCTAAGAAGAAAATATTGCAAGCAGTCAGGAAGAAACATCAAATACCATGGAGGTACAGTTAGCATCACACAGTAAAAATGCAGGAGTAGCAATCATGGCCTCAGATAAAACTAAAGCAAAAAATAGATCTCATTAAAAGAGATAAAGGATGAAATTACATCTTGCTAAAAGAGAATATAAACAGTGAATTAATATCAATGCTAAACATAAAGGCACCAAATGGTATAACCTCCAAATTTTTAAAGGAGAAATTTAATCAAATTCAGGAAAAAACAGATAGTTAAGCTATACTAGTTGGGGACCTGAACTTCATCCATTCAGGTCTAGATAAAACAAAGCAGAAAATAAATAAGAAAGAAGCAAAGAAAGTGAATAAAATCTTAAAACAACTTAGAACTAATAGCTCTTTGAGAGACTTGAATGGCAATAGAAAGGAATACACCTTCTTCTCAGCAGGACATGGCTCCTACACAAAAATTGACCATGTATTAGAGCATAAAAATTTCACAACCAAATACAGAAAAGCAGAAATAATAAATGCATTCTTTTTAGATCAAAGCATAATAAAAATTATTATCAATAAAGCTCCATGGAAAGATAAATTAATTGGAGACTAAATAATCTAATGTTAAAAAGGGTGTGCAAAGAACAAATTATAGAAACAATCAAAGATTTTATTAACAAGAATGGCAAAGAGGAGATAATATATCAAAATTTATGGGATAAAGTCAAAGAAGTACTTAGGGGAGAATTTATATCTCTAAACACATCAATAAAATAGAGAAAATGCAGATCAATGAATTGGGCATGCAACCAAAAATACTAGAAAAAGAGTAAATTAAAAATCCTCATTTAATGACTAAATTAGAATCGTAAACATTAAAGAAGTTAATAAAAATGTAAAGTAAGAGAATCATTGAACTAATAAATAAAACTAGGAGTTGGTTTTATGAACAAAGAAAATGCTGTTAGTTGATTTGATTTAAAAAGGGAAAGAAGAAAAATAATCAGTCTCAAAAATGAAAAGGGTGAACTCACCACCAATGAAGAGGAAATTAAAGTAATCATTAGGAGCTATTTTGCCCAGTTATATATCAATAAATCTGATAATCTACATGAAATGGGAAAATATTTACAAAAATACAAATTTCTCTGATTAGCAAGAGGAAATGGAATCCCTAAGTAACCTCATATCAGAAAAAGAAATTGAACATGCTATCAATGAACTCCCTAAAAAATATCCCCAAGGCCAGATGGATGCACAAGTGAATTCTGCCAAACATTTAAAGAACAATTAATCCCAATATGATATAAACCATTTGGAAAAATAGGCAGAGAAGGAATCCTACCAAACTCTTTTTATGAAACCATTGTGGTACTGTTACCTAAAAAACAGAGAAAGAAAATTATATGTAGGTCAATTTTATTAATGAACATAGATGCAGAAATTTTAAATAAGATACTAGCAAGGAGAATACAAAATATATCACAAGGATCATTTACTATGACCAGGTGTGATTTACACCAGGAATGCAGGGCTGGTTTAGTATTAGGAAACCATCAGCAAAACTGACCATATCAATAACCAAACTAACAGAAATCCCATGCTTAATTATCTCAATAGATACAGAAAAAGCCTATGACAAAATACAACACCCTTTCCTGTTAAAAACATTAGAAAGCATAGGAATGAATGGGTCATTCCTTAAAATGATAAGAGGTATCTATCTAAAACCTTCAGCAAGTATCATCTGCAAAGGGGATAAATTAGAAGCCTTCCCAATAAGAATTGAGAGTGAAGCAGGGATTCTCATTATCACCACTATTATTTAATATTGAATCAGAAATCTAGCTGTAGCAATTAGAGAAGAAAAAGAAATTGTGGGAATTAAAGTGGGCAGTGAGGCAACTAAACTAACCTATTACTCTTTGCAGATGATATGATGGTATGCTTAGAGAATCCTAGCGAATTAACTAAAAAGTAGTCAAAATAATTAATATCTTTAGTAAAGTTGAGGATAGAAAATAAATCCACATAAATTATCAGTATTTCCATATAGTGTCAACAAAGTCCAGTAACAAGAGTTCAAAAGAGAAATTTCATTTAAAATCACTCTAAACCATAGAAAATACCTGGGAATCTACTTGACCAGGCAAACACAGTAATAATATGAGCACAATTACAAAACATTTTTCACACAAATAATGTCAGTTCTAAAGTATTGGAAAAAATATTATCACTCATGGGTAGGTCCAGCTAATATAACAAAAATGACAATTCTACCTAAATTAATTTATATATTCAGTGCCATACCAGTCAAACTACCAAATGATTATTTAATAGAACTAGAAAAATAATAACAAAATTCACCTGGGAGAATAAAAGGTCAAGAATATCAAGGGAATTAATGAAAAAATACGAAGGAAGAAGACCTAGCAGTACCTGATCTTAAATTGTATTATGAAGCATCATTCATCAAAACAACCTGCTACTGAATATGAAACAGAATGGTAGATCAATGGAATAGATTAGATACACAATATACAGGGTAAATGACCTTAGCAACCAAGTTTTTGATAAACACAAGATCCCAGGTTTTGGAAGAAGAACTCACTATTGAACAAAAACTTCTGGGAAAATTGAAAAACAATATGGCAGAAGCTAGGTATAGACCAATATCTCATACCCTATACTAAGATACTGTCAAAATGAATATATAATTCAGATATAAAAAGTGATCCCATGACTAGATTAGGGGAACACAAAATAGTTTACCTGGCAGATCTTTGGAGAAGGGAAGAATTTATGACCAAACAAGAGATACAGAGAGTATTATAAGACATAAAATGAATAATTCTGATTACATTAAAAGGCTTTTGTACAAACAAAGCAAATCAAATCCAGATTAGAAGAGAAACAACACACTGGGAAAAAGTTTTTATGACAAATGTCTCTGATAAAGGTCAAATTTCTCAAATCTATAGAGAACTAAGCCAATTTATAAAAATAAAAGCAATTCCCCAATTGAAAAATGGTCAAAGGATATGAACAAGCAATTTTCTAATGAAAAGAATCAAAACCATCAATAATAATATGAAAAAATAGAAATCACTCTTGATTAGAGACATGCAAATTAAAACAACAATGAGGTACCACCTCACACCTATCAGATTGGCCAATATGGCAGTAAAAGAAAGTGGAAAATGTTGGAGGGTATGTGGCAAAATTGGGACACTAAAGCATTTTTGGTGGAGTTATGAATTGATCTAAACATTCTAGAGGGCAATTTGGAACTATACCCAAAGGTCTATAAAACTTTGCATACTTACTCTTTGATCCAGTAATACCACTACTGGGGCTGTATACCAAATAGATAATAAAAAAAGGAAAGGATGTCCAAAAATATTTACAGCTGCTCTTTTTTGTGGTAGCAAAGAAATGGAAAGTGAGGGGATGTCCATCAATTAGGGGGGAATGGCTGAATAAATTGTGGCACATATTGGTGATGGAATACTATAGTGCTATAAAAATGATAAGCAAGATGATTTCAGGAAAAGCTGGAAAGATCTGCAGGAACCAATAAAAAATAAAATAAACAGAACTGGGAGAACATTGTACACAATAACAGCAATATTAGGTGATGACTATCTGTGAAAACTTGGCTACTCTCATCAATGCAATGATCTGGGACAATCCTAAAAGACTTATAATTGGGCATGCTATTCACCCTCCAGAGAAAGAACTGAGTTATCTTTCACATCAGTGTATTTGTGGTTTTATTTGGGGTTTTTGGTTATGTATGAGTTTGCTCTTACAACAATGACCAATATGGAAGTGTTTTACATGACAATAAACATTTTAATAGATTGATCACAAAAAGAACTTAAGAATGAAAAAAAACCAATATGACAATTTCTAATGCTTTCTCAAAGGATGGAAAACAATCTGAGCAGTAATTATTCTAAGTGTCCCATGTTTCATTTGAATTTGCAAATGTCTTCTCTGGGAAAAATTGTACAGAAACCCACAAAATTATTGGCCAATTAAGTCAGAAATGCTTTTTATTGTGGTTTTAATACAGGCTTTTTAGAAATATCTCACAAAAAGTGAACCCTTGATCCCTTGTTCATTTGAAATTATGTGGTTCATTTTAGCAATTGTAGTATCTTCCTCCAATGACCTTAAAGAGTTGGAAGGATGGAAAGTCAATCAGTCATTCTTTCAGGTTAAGTGACTGTGTATTTTGGTTTGGGTTTCACTTGGTCTAAAGTGGCTGTCAAAGTCCTTGGAATTAGCATATAGTCTTCAATATTATTAATAAATAGATTTTAGGAATGATTTTACATCTTTTTTAATATTTACACATATCTTTACAAATGTATATAACAGAAATTTCCTTGATATTTCCAACTAATCATTTTAAAAATATAATTTGGTTCTCAGTTTAAAGCTCAAATCTTGGAGTAAGTTTAGCAATATTTGAACTGATGCTAAAGCTATTTCTCTTATTTCAGAGACATAATCAACCATAAACAACACCATTTACTAAGTCTACACATTTCTCTCAGGAATGTTTAAGGTACGTAGCTTTGAGATTAGTTCTAATTTCTCAGTAAAACTGGAATAATAATCAGATGAATTAAAACAAAATAACTGAAGCAACATGGCATGGTATATTGAGTCAGAAAAACTTGTGTGCAACTCCTGTTTTAATCAAATATTAGCTGTGTGACTCTGAGCAGATAATTTAACTTGGGCTCTGCGTAACTCATCTGTTAAATGAGGAGGTTGGACCAGGTGTGCTCTCTTCAGTTCCTTCCTCTTTTGAATCTATGAACCTATGATCCTTTTATTTCCACATCACACTCATTTTTGGATATTAATACTCTCTCCTTTCCCTGTAACAGCCTATCCTTTTAACCATGATAAGCCATTAAAGCAAAACAAATCAATACAGCAATAGCATGACAGAGTATGTAACATGTTGGATCCATAATCCTCCTTCTCCAATGACAGAATAGTATATTTAATCTGGATTTCATTTTTTTACATTTGTCAGCTTATTTCCATTTGATACTATAAAAAGACAATTAAAATATTTCATTACCTGATAATTTTTGGTCAAATAACTCAGGAGGCAACATAGAAGAACAAAACAAAATAACCCTGAGGAAAAAGTATTCTCACAATTTTTTTCTAGCTTTAAACATTAAAATAATCTTTCTTCCTCTTTTAGTACATGGAAATTGTTTTATCAGAAATGAGATGATGCAGTAGATTTCAAAATCAGGAAAAGTTGGGTTCTATTCTTGCCATTGACATATACTGGCTTATGTGAACCAGCTTTTCAGATGCCCAGTCAACTTGCTAAGACAGTATGTAAAAAAAGGTGAGTAGCTGATCTTTCCCACTGAGATTTCCTTCTCTCAATAAAATTATGGCTGCTTGACAACCACCACTACAAAAGGTTAAATGGAGACAGTATGTAAGAGCAGAGTGTTAGCCATGTAATTAGGACCTGCCCTGACCCAACCCTGAGATCAACAGCAAGTCCCTCCACATATGTGACCCTCAGATCTGTTGTGCTGTGAATGATGAAATCAAAGGCACATGACATATTCAAGTAACTCCTAAATAAGTGAGTCTAGTTACACAGTATTCTGTAACTTTTATTTGAACTCTATGGAATGGTAGGAATGGAGCAGATCATTTCAGAAGCTTTCTGTGACTGAGAATATAAATATACTTTTTATCATAATGTACTATAATTGTAAAAAGTATTCTGATTTTTATCAATGTTATCTAATTTTATTTGAGCCCACTTTTGTCTGAGTAAGTTTTCTGGACATCTCTCAGCAGATAACTAGAAGGGGAAAAAATAGCAAGAATGTAGAATGGAGGGCTAAAGGAGATCCAAGTAAACAGAAATGGTGGCCAGAGAAACATCAAAGGATAAGCTGGATAGGGTAAAAAGAAAAGGCTTTTAAAACTATATGCAGGGGGCAGCTGGGTAGCTCAGTGGTTTGTGAGCCAGGCCTAGAGATGGGAGGTCCTAGGTTCAAATCCGGCCTCAGACACTTCCCAGCTGTGTGACCCTGGGCAAGTCACTTGACCCCCATTGCCTACCCTTACCACTCTTCCGCCTATAAATCAATACACAAAAGTTAAGGGTTTAAAAAAAACTATATGCAAAATTTATAATACAGTTTATAAAATAAGCAAAGCCCAGAAAGGATGTGAAAAATTGACCTCTTAAAGGAATTATAATAGATATATATTGCACCATGAAATAAAAAAGGTCATTCCTAATCAGTAACAACTGCATGGAATATACAAATACAAATACTTTATTGATTCTCACTATTCTCTGCTGCTTTGCAATGACAGCTGTACAGAATTTTAACTGGAGAAGATAAAACAACCAAAACTTCCTATTTCAATATCCTATTCATTTTCTCAGTATTTTGACATATAATTTGGTAGGTACTTTTGGAAAAGAGTAGAACAATGAGATGAAAACTGCTTTTTCTCCACAGACTGTAAATAGTTCACATTAAAATTTAAGGATGTAAATACTGCCAAATTGTCTACTGATTGTCCCAAAATTTAAGGAGTCTGATTTATGGACTTCTTTCAAAACAGTAGATATATATTTATTAACTTTAAAGAAAATGCTATAAAATATTGTTAACAGTCTTCTAAACTGGGGTGGCAAAATGCATTAATATAAAGTTCTTAAGATTATTCAAATAATTAGCAAGTTGCTATAAGAAGAGCATAACTTCTAAAAATTGTTAGAATTTGTGACTGGTTCTCTGGAATAGGGTAAGCTGAGACATCCTTTTTTCTCTCAGAAAACATATATAAGGGAATTTTGCATTATGAACAAAGTAGAATATATTTTAAGATAGTACTTTAATGGCTAATCTTTGGTGTGAAAAGTTTATGCTTTTTTCTTACAAAAGCTAGTAATCTTTTCCTAGGAGAGGTACTTTCTCCCTCTGAATGCCTGAAAAATTATACAAGTCAAAGGGAATTTTCAACTTGTCCCAAGGAGTTGAATAGACTGCTAGCAGGATATCTACCAGAACCTCCAAAGGGAAAGGGAGTCAACAGGAAAAAGGCAAGTTATCAGAAAAGAAGACAGTAACATTAGTAGTGTTATAAGGAATCTATTTAATTTTCACTGTCTCCTTAGGAGCAGAATTTCTAGGTTAGAGGAAGTTAAGTAATATCACTCTGTCTCTTTAAGAGCAGAAGTCTTTTCAATCTCACGCTATGGCTTTAAGAGGCAGTAGCAGACAGATTTTTGACCTCCCTCTCTTTAAGAGAAAAGAGAGATTGTCAGTTAAGCTTGGCTCCATTTTTCTCTGTCTTCCTAGGAAGCAGGGTGTTTGGGGTTCTGTGGGAGTGTGCTCTCTGTCACGAATATCTGGCAGTTGGCTGTTGAGAGTTGAAATTTATATGCAAAGTTAAGAAAGAAGTCTATCTCGGAGGGGTTTCTTCTCAGCACCTTGAGGGAGAAGGGCTTTACCCTAAGGGCTCTTCTCCTTAGAACTGGAGAACTGTCTGTGTTTCCACCACTTATGGTTTGAATTTCTGATACTTGGTTAAAGAGGTTGAAGAAGATTTTATTAATTAGCATAGTTTAGTTAGAGAATAGTATTTAGATTAGTGAGAGTAAGTTTAAGGAAGTCTGCTGTCAGACAAGAAGAAACCGCAAAGAAAGCAGTTAGATTTGGGGGGGGGGTTACTTAGATATTTTTAGTATAGGATTAGAATTTTAGGCATAATATAAGAATTTTAAGAAGTACTTTCCTATTTTCCTACCTCCTACTCCTAACAAAACTCCTCTGTAATAGTGTTGCTGGTTTACCAGAAAGATCTCTGCAACTTTTATCAACTTCCTATCTATATCTAATAACCCCTGACAACTTTATCAATCTCCTATACAATATTTATTAGCTATAACAGTAGTCAAATTTACTATTCCAACATCACAAAGGGCTCCAACCTAGTATAAGCCCCAATTTTGGCTTTTGTTCAAAAACAGTGTTAGTATTGCCTTTAGATTTTCAACTGGATTTGTTCTCATAAAATTCTAAAAATGGATTGTTCATATGCTATGAAAATAGACCCAGGCTGGGTCTTACCTACACTTATCAACTTGCCCTTGGGAATAAGACCAGTCTTTGACCCCCAGGTTAGAAAAAAACAATATATTTGTATACCATAATGGGTTTTGGCCACTCCATCCACTAAGTGCCAAACCATCCACTAAGACCTGATTATTCTACATAGAGAATGAGGAAATACCTCATAGGAAATTTAATGAGGTAGAACAGGAAAACAAGTTTGAAGTCAGGAAAAGTTCAGGAAAAAAGTAAGGTTGTAAAATAAGGGAGGGAAAAAGAATCAGAAGTGGGCAACACCTGTTTTGATAACTGTCCAAATAACTCCTAGGTTAATGCAGCAGCTGGTTTTAAGAGACAATAAGCAATCATAGAGAGAGTGCTTCATGACTTGGTGGGCTTCTGATACTGAGATCTGGGACAAATCTCCCCATGCGAGACAGAAAGAGGCACAGGGAATCTGTCTACTGCCTGGAATTGCTATTGGGTCCGTTGTATCATGTAGCTTTGATTCCTATAACCTTTGATGATTTTCAGGAAAAGTATTATACTTCAGAATGAAGAGCTACAAGTCTCATCCCACACAAACAGAACTCAAAAGTTCTTGGTAAACTCAACCAATAAACTGTGCAGGAAATGAACCATTATTGTGTCCCAGGATCAGCAGGACATAACCACAACATTGATCCATAAAAACAAAAGAAAAAATTTAAAAATAAATATTACCATACTGAATGCTCATAATCTTCAAGGTACACCAAGAGGAAAAGCCTGTTAAAAGATCTGGAAGAGATGATCAAAATCATGCATGATCCATATCTCTGCTGTCCTGTTTGCCACCAGAGCTGTCCCAAAGATACTTCAGTGAATCCTAATGTCTTCATTCAACTATCAAAAAGGCTATATTATGCACCTTTGCAATAATCCAAAGAACACTGAAAGTCAAAGAATAATAGGAGGATCCTTGTCATAGCCCTGTCTCTATCACGAAAAAAATAAGTAGAATGTAATAATAGTGATGATGATGATGGAGAATGATGACAATGACACCTTCAACATCTACACAGGATCTACACCCTGCAGCAGAGCACTGAAAAGTATGGAAACTCCAACAATCAGGGTCACAAATAGTATGATTCTGTGGGTTTCCACATTATCAGCAGTCAACATGAAGGCCTAGAAGTAACATTTACACACTGTTTTGGACTGATGATGGTACATACTGGGTCACTAAAAAGATCAGTGTGATTCAATTGTTATTAAGATTAAAGGAAATCAATGGAGTGGTATACACTGTCAGGTTAGCCTTATTCCAAACCATCATGAAGATCAGCTCAAAGTGGAGGATAGTCAAATGAATTGTGCTTCCTCACACTGATGAATGCCAAGGTCCCTTTCATCTCTCAATCTATGATCCTACTATATATAACACTGCTTCTGACACCATGAGACTATGAAGCAAGATGCATTGGAACAAATTAGAAATACTAATTCTCTACTTGGTGGAAATGGTTGGTACAGAGAGTGCTAATACTAATATAGGAAAACCATGATAGAACATGACTGAAGCAAAAATATTTGCATTATGCAACAGTATTAAATGAAAATTAATTTGTAGTATTTTTCACCAATTATAGGGAATGGCTTAATATTACATTTTGTCAATGGTACCCTCCCTTTCAGTTTACAATCCAAGACAATTTTAGGGAACAATTTTATTCCTATACCTGGAAGGGGGGGGAAGATGAAATAAAGGAATTAATAAAATTTGATATGAGAAAAGTTGAAGAATCTAAGATCGCTTAAATCTTCATTTAATGCAAACTCTAAATGAAAATCCAATTACAAAAGAGATGACAAAATAACACTAACATCTTTAGATTATTTTGAAAGGGAGATTGGCATACTTACACTACACTTTTTAAAAGTCTTTTTAAGTCTACCTGCCTCAATCCAAATATAACAAGACAGTAATGAAAAAACAACCAGGTATTTTTTATAATCCTCACAGAAAAAAATACATTCTCCCATATTTGATAGAAAATATTTGACACAAAAAGGACTTCAGGACCTGCACACAACAGTATATACAACAGCTGTTGCCATATTAAAAACCAGAGGAGGGGAGCAGCTAAGTGCACAGTAGATAGAGCCAGAACCAGAAAGGGGAGGTCCTAGATTCAAACCTGGTTTCATACATTCCCTAACTATGGACCCTGGAGAAATCACCCAACTCCAATTACCTAGCCTTTACTGCTTTTATGTTTTTGGAACCAATCAATTCTAAGACAGAAGTTAAAGATTTTTTTAAAAAGAGGAAAAGAGGAGCTAGAAGAAACTATCTCTAAGGAGAAGGACTCAAATACCACAGTGGTTGTTCAGTAGCTTGAAAGAGCTATCGAAGACCTGTGGAAAGATATTGGAAGATTACATCAAAATCTAGCTGATACCTGTGGTAGAAAACTTTAATACAGTGATGCCTAATCAAAGATAAAAAATAAACTGGTGAAATAGAAACCAGCAAAAATATGTTTATAAAATATTCTAGATTCTCTTATTTATGAAATCATTGAAAGAAAATGTTAAAATCTTAAGTTAAAATGAGGAAACCTAAGTAACACAAATAAAAATAATTCAAAATTGTTCAAAATATTTATCACTTAGTCATGAGAAACAAAGAAATCAGATGAGATGAAGAATTTCAGAAGAAGGAGAACATGGCAAATTCCTGACCATCTGTATGATCTCAAGAACTCCAACAGAATAAAATACAAGTTGGATCAAACAAGAGAAACTTTGATATTTTTTTTTACATAACGATTGACAGAAGAGTTATGTCAAAGGATTTGAATGAAACTAGCTTCTCCACAAAGCTGAAAAGGAATTGAGATGGCCAAGATGCACACTAATAGGCTCAAATTCTTCAGTGATACATAAATTCCTAGCAAAGCACTTTACCAGCTTCGTCCCCCACATAAACTTTATTCCACCTTTCTTAACAGATGGCAACACATATCTATTACCAAAAGATGAGTACACTAGCAACCCCATCAAACATAGGCTAATCACATTTTTATATACCTCATACAATGTATTCACAGTTTGTATTCACAGTGTATTGGCTGAGAATCAAAAGTGAGAAAGAGTATTTGATAACCACATAGAAAACTCTTCTCTATTTAAAACATGCCATGAATAGAATAATGTCAAGGACATCTTTAAGAAGACAGCCGAAGTCCATTGTAGTTAAAACTGACCTTAAATCCATTATCATCTCTTCTAAGAGACCTAATTTAAAAATAAAAGAGAACCTTGAATGAAAATATCTTATTAATCACCTATGAACTCAATCAATCAGGAGCTGATCTTTTTTTCCAAGCCTTTTTTTGTATTCCAGTGCCTAATATATATTAGGCACTTAATAAATGTTAATCAACTGATTAATTATATACACATATGACAGCAAGCAATGTGGCTTTACCAAAAAACAATTATGATTGATTAATTTTGGAAAATCTCCAATGACATCAAAATGTTATCCACTTTCAAATGTAAAATGCTTAATGTACATCAGGCAAAGGATGCAAGATCCAACCAAAAGTAAAAATCAACTGTTGACCAAAGAATACTTGTAAATCCCTTGGTCTTCTCTAGTCAAGACCCTGAGCATAAAGTCATCAGGAAAAAATCATGGTTAAATAATGGTGAGATGTACAGATATTTAGAAGGATCATGTTCAAATAATTAACTTCGATGAGATATCAGTCTTCATGTACAATTTTAGAACTCTACCCTGGACTTTAACCAATTTGGAATGTATCCTAACATGAATCTGTGCAAAATAACGAAACATGGAGCTTACAAATCCCTAAAGCAACTAGGAAAGATCAATATTTCTTCACCAAAAAATGATTGGAAGACATTCATAGAACACGTGATAAACATGCCAGAATCTCACAGAAATACTTTTTTAAAAGAAAGAGAGAAAAGACCTCACCAATGAATTTTTCAAATATAATCAAAAGGGGTTTACCTAGTTATGGAGTTAATGAAATGTCAAAGATACAAGTGAGGAGCCAAAAGGCCCTGCATGAGTGCCTTTTCATGAACTCAACCAGGTTGAAAAAAGATGGCCAATTTTAATCTAAGAAAATTAAATCTAATCTAAGAAATGGCCAATTAATTGAGTATTTGCTTATGGAAATAGAAAAGTAAATAGCGGTAATTCAGGACCAGATCATCACTACTAGAAACTTCAGAAGAGTTATTTTCAAGGAGCCATTACATAGAAATCAATGCAAGTAACACCAGGAAATGGTCTATACCAGTGACGGGCAAACTTTTAAAAGAAAGGCCAAAAGAAAGGAAATGCTCATCTGTCAGTCTGTTTCTAAGGCAACTCTTTCCACGTTTCATTGTATTGTGTCCTACTTGTCCCGGGGCGGATAGAACATTTCAGGGGGCCCCACATCTGGCCCGCAGGCAGTAGTTTGCCCATCATTGGTATAAACTATGTAATATATCATTGCTGGCTATAAAAATTTAACACCTACTGAATATCTAGCAAGACATGACTTAGCAAGAATTATACTTTGGAAACTTACTGTCTTTCATGAAATAGCAGATGGCAAATCTACCTTCTAAAAATAGAGAGTTCAAATATTTCTAGAGAACTCAACTAATCAATTATAGTTAAATTAGTGTTATGCTTATGGCTAGGGTCCTACTATCATAGTCCAACTGCTAACCCCAAATTACCCAGACATGACCTTACTGTACAGGAACTTAAAAGGGCTTTTAATAGTTGTTGCAATGCCAAATACTACCTCAAGAAACAAGGGGGAAAAAAAGCTTTCAATATATAAAAATACAGAAGAAAACCTCATGGGAAATACTTTGGGCCTCAAATGAAGTATGTCTCACCCCAGTCTTCCTATGTGCCACTAGGGTTGTAGCTAGGATACTTTCAGTGAACACAGAGAAAAGCAGCGTACATCCTGATACTTTATACAGCTACAAAAAGCAGTTGTTTCATCTAACTGGGCAACAGATGGTAGAGCATTAAGCAGAAAAGATTACGAGTGGGATGGTGAATTGTTACAAAGCCATAACTATCTATAAGATATAAGAATGATTTTCGTATAATGTACCAACTACTACTAGCAAGAACAACAACAGAAAACTTGACTGTTGATAATATTTGAAATGACAGAAAGTTTACATCAAGGGAATTACTGAAACATTAGCTTCTCTGCAGAACTGGAAAGCTGCCAATCTATGTGAATGATAAATATGGAATATGCAAGAAAATTTAGAAAGTCCTAGATGAGGGGGACACAGTATATAAACTGCAGGACCAGAACAAGTCAGCTCATAAGAAAAGAAAAGCAAGAAGCAAGGAAAACGGACCAAAAGAAGGCAAATCTTAATGTACTTTATACAAAGTAGTCACCATTTTTATTGCTCAAAAATCTATAAACATTATAAGGAAAGGAACAAAAAGAGTGTTTCAGAAAGCCTATGAGTAACAAAAGACAATTCGTTATTAGATTTGGTCATTTGGGAACAAGCCACCAGGAGTACCATAATGTTCATACCACCTTTATTAAATATGTAAAGGCAATATGGTATAAAGGATAGAGAGCTAGGCTTGAAGCCAGGAAGACCAATAACATTATATTAATATACTATCATTTATTTAGTCATTATTAAGTTGCATATATCTGATGAATGTATACAAGATTTACAATTTCTTTGTTTTTATACCTACAATAGCTATAAGTATTGCTGTGTTGATAGGTTATTTTCTATTTTCATGATTTTTTTAGGATATAGTCTTAAAGAAATTGTAACATCATTGCATGATCTAATTTTGTATTTCCTATTAATAATAGTAGCAAATAAAATTCTACAGCCCTTTATAGATATTATCTCATTTTATCTTTATAACAAGCCTGAGAAGTAGGAGCTACTATCATTCTCATTTTTCAAGTAAAGAAACTGGGGCAGACAGAGATTGTGACTTGCACAGGATCACAATCTAGTCAGTTTCTGAAGCAGGATTCAAACTCATCTTCCTGACTTCAAGTCACAGCACCCTATACACTAAAGCACATTTTGGAACAACTGAAGAATCATGT
The DNA here is from genome assembly GCF_016433145.1 of Gracilinanus agilis. NCBI lineage: Eukaryota > Metazoa > Chordata > Mammalia > Didelphimorphia > Didelphidae > Gracilinanus > Gracilinanus agilis. The sequence goes on from NC_058136.1 coordinate 44,364,275, forward strand.
TACAAGACAGTTCAGGGAAGAGAAGAAACTAATAAAGCAGAAAACTAATAGACTTATTAAAGAAAAAGATGACTGAGAAGGCACTGATAATTGCCAACCCATATACCTACTTTTTTCATCTTTATAAACCCTTGATAAGGATAATTGCAAACATATTAAAATTTCCCTGAAGAAAACAAGAGAATTCAACTGGCAAGCCTTTTGCAAACACTTGTCAAGAACTGATCACTTTTTTGCAATTATACAAATGACTGAAAGATAGAAAGAATACATAACACCATAGAATTTTTTCTGTGTTGGTATTTTTAAAAAGCATTTTCAAGCCATTCCCCAATTGATAAATGGGCAAGAGACATGAATAGGCAATTTTAAGATAAAGAAATCAAAAGTATCAATAGGCACATGAGAAAGTGTTCTAAATCTCTAACAATTAGAGAAATGCGAATCAAAACAACTCTGAGGTACCACCTCACACCTAGCAGATTGGCTAAAATGAAAGAAGGGGAGAGTAATGAATGCTGGAGGGGATGTGGCAAAATTGGGACATTAATGCATTGCTGGTGGAGTTGTGAACTGATCCAACCATTCTGGACGGCAATTTGGAACTATGCTCAAAGGGCTATAAAAAAATGCCTGCCCTTTGATTCAGCCATACCATTGTTGGGTTTGTACCCCAAAGAGATCATTAATAAACAGACTTGTACGAAAATATTTATAGCTGCGCTTTTTGTGGTGGCAAAAAACTGGAAAATGAGGGGATATTCTTCAATTGGGGGAATGGCTGAACAAACTGTGGTATATGCTGGTGATGGAATACTATTGCGCTAAAAGGAATAATAAACTGGAAGAGTTCCATGTGAACTGGAAAGACCTCCAGGAATTGATGCAGAGCGAAAGGAGCAGAGCCAGAAGAACATTGTACACAGAGACTGATATACTATGGTAAAATTGAATGTAATGGACTTCTGTACTAGCAGCAATGCAATGACACAGGACAGCTCTGAGGGGTTTATGGTAAAGAACACTACCCACATTCAGAGGAAGGACTGCAGGAGAGGAAACATATAAGAAAAACAACTGCTTGAATGCATGAGTTGGGGTGGACATGATTGGGGATATAGACTGGAAACTACCACACCAATGCAACTATCAACAATTTGGAAATAGGTCTTGATCAATGACACATGATAAAACCAGTGGAAATGGGCGTCAGCATGGGTGGGGGGGGAGTGCAGGGGGTGAAGGGGAAAGTAGGAGCATGAATCATGTAATCATGTTAAAAACGAATATTAATAAATGTTTAAAAAAAAGCATTTCACTGGGCCAAGCAAAGCACAGCTTTAAGAACTCTCCAACAAGGATTCTTTCACACATATTCTCCTATCTTATCATCGAAGATTCTCTGATAACTGTAGTCACAGAGATCATTGTTTAATGGTCTCCTATTAATGAACTCCTGGAGCAGTAAAAGCAAAGGCACTAAATATTATTTGCCTCTATTAAAAAAAAGGTGTTCCTTAAAAAGGTCCAGATAGTTAACAGGATTCCATAAGGAGGAGGTATTATTAAATTTGGTGTACCACAGATGCCAAATACCTTCCCAAATGGAGGAAGTAGGAATTGTTGTTTTTCAACAGGCAAATCTGTTAGAAAATCTCCTGTCAAAAGAACACTTGAAACAAAATTCTGCATTTTTAGCTGGATTTTCCATTTAAGGTAGGGTACTATAATGGATTGGGGACTGGCCCAGGAAAACCTTAGTACAAGTCCTTCCTCTTACACATACTGGCTGCTTTATTCTAAACAAGGCACTTAACTAACCTCTCTGTCTTTAAGGCAACTTTCTAAAACCAAGCTGCAGTGAAGGTGTCAATACTTGTTGACAAAGGGAAGTTCCAAATCTGTGGGCCCTTCTACCAATGAAAATATGAGTTCAGTCCCCATCTTTGCCCCTGGTATGCTTCCAGGACACCCTCCATAAAATTGTCAAGTCTTACTTTTGTGAGGGGAATAAATCCCCCTGGATCATGAGCAACAAAACAGAGCATGAAGATTTTTTCAGGCCACCAGATTATTACTTATTCAGAAAGTTCTTGCTCCAGTGTAGTAAATAATTCCCAAGTTCCACTCCCATTAAAGTTAGTGTACTTCCCAAAATATCTACTGTACTCTCATGAAATACTTCATACAACTGAAAAGTCTCCTTCCCCACTTATTTTATTAAGAAGGGGTTAATTTTAAATCTTACTCAGTAATTACTTAAGACCATTTAACCTCCAAACATTTATATTGGCACCCAGGACCAACTGTTATTAGTTTTTAAATAACAGATTTGTGAATAAAAATTTCAGCACCAGGTGTCAACATGTATGGAAGGAGAACAATAGCCCCACATTTACTAATGAATAGGACTGAAAATGGACAGAAAAGGAGCAAATAAAGACAAATTACAACTGATGTTCAGACTGCGTCAGACAAAAACCTCAAAGAAATCATCTTTTTAGTATTCCTGCCAGCTAAGGATCTTCTGTTGACTGTACTTTGGTGCAATTACTCAGCTAAATTAGTTGCCAACATTTCCTATGGCATAGTTAAAACTAAAACTTTGTTGAAGCATGCCTCTCTCAAGTCAATGTACAGGTGGTAGACTATAGGATCTAAATCCGTGCATGATATAGTCATTGTGTTGACTTGTTTCACTTAGCACACTGCTTAGTGTAAAAGGGAATTCTTTATTCTCTTTATCTATTTTGAGTTAACAATTGGTTAACACTAACTTAAATACCCCTACTTAGTATCTCACCAGAATGTGAACTGTGAATCAGACTTTCTTTTAGTATCCCACCAGACACTAAGTAAGATTGTTTGCAAGTCATTTGCTAAAGTGGGTAACAACTCAGTCAGAAAAATGTGAATCCTTTTGATAAGAGTTTATACCTCCAGAGGTTGAGAAATGGATCCCACAAGTCACTACCCCCTTGGGCAGTGCTAGACAATTTGAAAGCTGTGATTGGCCCCTGTAAAGAGGGAAAGAGACAAGAAGTCATCTTCTTTAGTTTGAACTGCCTCTTGGAGGAAACTTGGTTTTCCTTTCCTGACTTCTGGAGAGAGATTAATTCTAGTAGAGGGTTAACAAGTTGAGCACAAGAGCAATATTTAGTGTGACAGGTTAAATATCTTCTCTACCCTCTTTTTGTAAGTTTTAACTTTCACTCTCTCCACTTATTTTGCAAATAAAAATTACTGAAAGTCATTTTGACGAGTTATATATTTTTTAAATTTTTATTTTGAATATTTTCCCCTAGTTACATATTTCATGTTCTTTCCTTCTTCTCCAAAACCCCCTAACCTTCCTTAGCTGACACACAATTCCACTGGGTTTTACATGTATCATTGATCAATATCTAATTCCATATTATTGATAGTTGGACTAGAGTTATTGTTTAGTGTCTACATTCCCAATAATATTCCCATCAGCCCATGTGTTCAACCAGTTGTTTTTCTTCTGTGTTTCTCCTCCCACAGTTCTTCCTCTGAATGTGGCTAGTTTTCTTTCTCACAAGTCCCTCAGCCCTGCTCTGGTTCCTTGCATTTCTTCTAGTAGAGAAGTCTGTTATGTTAGATTGTACCAGTGTATCAGTCTCTGTGTACAATGTTCTCCTGGATCTGCTCCTTTCACTCTGCATCAATTCTGGAGGTCATTCCAGTTCACATGGAATTCCTCCAGGTCTTTATTCCTTTCAGTACAAGAGTATTCCATCACCAACAGATACCACAATTTGTTCAGCCAATCCCCAATGGATGGACATCCCCTCATTTTCCAGTTTTTTGCCATCACAAAGAGTGCAACTATAAATATTTTTGTACATGTATGTTCCCCTGTAATCACTTTGACGTACAAACCTAGCAGTGGTATGGCTGGTTCAAAGGGCAGGCAGTCATTTAAAGCCCTTTGTACATAGTTCCAAATTGCCTTCCAGAATAGTTGGATCAGTTCACAACTCCACCAGCAATGCATTATTGTCCCAATTTTGCCACATCCCCTCCAGCATTCATTACTCCCCTTGTTGTCATTTTAGCCAGTCTGTTAGGTGTGAGGTGATACCTCAGAGTTGTTTTGATTTGTGTTTCTCTAATTATTAGAGATTTAGAACACTTTCTCATGTGCTTATTGATAGTTTTGATTTCTTTATCTGAAAATTGCCTATTCATGTCCCTTGCCCATTTATCAATTGGGAGATGGCTTGATTTTTTGTACAATTGATTTAGCTCCTTGTATATTTGTGTAATTAGACTTTTATCTGAGTTTTTTGTTATAAAAATTTTTTGAGTTATATTTTAAATCAGCAATCATCATATTATTTATAATTTTCACATATTTTAATAAAACTCTTAATTTTAATTCCTTACATTAGTAAGGTAAGTCATTCAATGCAAATTGTATGACTTGTAAACAAGGAAATTAATTGAGTTTTGAGCATGGAATTTTGGATGGTTAAAAGTGGTAGTTCAGGGATGGGGAAAGAAGTAGAGAGAACTGGTGGTGGAAATAAAACTGAGACTGGGAAAGTGCTGCCAAGTTGTTAGGTGAGTTCATGTTGAGAATACACTCAGCAGGCACAGAACATAATTATCTACTATACTATAACAACCAACTATTGCATAGATTATAATTCACCCTTCCTAAACTCTATTAGAAGTATTTTCCTTGAGAATAAGCATCTGATATTATTATAATCACAATGGCAATACACCAAAAGCTCAAGAAGATCTATGATTTCATCAAGTCACTACTTTGAAATCTTCTTCTCCCTTTGTTCTGTTGCCATGGTGCCTAGTCAAGGCACCCTGGGTGACTCCCACTAGCCACCAACTCTACTACTATTCATAAGAAGATAAACAGGGTTGGAGAAAATCACAAGACTGGTTCATCAACTAAATATTTATTTAGTTACCTAATCTCAAATGGACTCCCTTTGAAACAAGATAAACTTTTTACACCTCCCTAATTGATTGGCTCTCCTACTCCCTTTGGTGGCAGCTCTAAAATATGTCTCTCCTCAGTTCATAGAACTTTTTTATAGAGATCAATACTCTATAACCAGAGACTAATCTGAGTGGCCTGGGTGGTCGTGGGACGCAAAGAATGAAACAGACTGGAAGCACGGCTTGTTAGCTCATTGTACTTCAAGAAATACTGAAGTAGCCACTTTATTATAAAGGAAATTAAAGATCCCTTTCCCCCAAAAGCCCAAGAAAGTTTCCCACAGTTACAGAGAGCAAGATTTTTACTATAGTCAAAACAAAAGCCTTAGAAGCCTTCAGGCGTAGACAAAAACCTATGCTAAACTATCAACTACATGTGTTATCTTTAAATGGGGCCTGGGACATCTCCGTTAGGTCGGAAAGCCCCATCAGTTTCTTGGCCTTGATGGTATTAAACAATTTTTTGAGCCTCATTATTTTATTTTAATTCTGGGCAAAATGCCCTGCCAAGGGTTCGGCCTTGGCCATACCAGCCATCTGTGTTCTTGGGCAAAGGGGAACAGAGTTAGCCCCCCTCCTGCTGGAGTGCTGAGAGCCCAAAGCTTTTTCAATAAGACTATAATGTATTTCGAAGGAAGGTGAGAATTATGAAAGGAATCAAAAGAGGAATCTCAGATCTTTATCTTAGATATCCCATACCTGTCTCGTCCCTATTTAGGGCGGAAAGATAATACACGGCTCTGCTGGTCTGTATTGATCTTTTGAGGGGGTCCAGATAAAAATATCTACTTGAGATTCTAATTTCTCTTAATAGCTCCCGACACTTTTCCATTTCAGATTGCCTTCCATCAACTTTGTATGCATAGCTTGTATGTATGCAGTTTGCCCATTGTATCTCCCATGAGCTACTTGAGGACAAAGACTGTTTCTGGCCTTTTTGCTGGATCCTTGGTGCTAAAGCTATTGCCTGACGCACAGAAAGAACTTATTAAATGTTTGTTATTTTTTTATTCACTCCATAAATTATACAAATCTCAGGAATCCATGCTTGTACAACTATCATGTGTATGCTTCCATAAGTTTACAATATGGGGTTCCAACTGATGTGCTGGGGACCTGCACTGCTTTCTCTGGACACAGCAGGTAGAGGAATGGTGTCTTCAGGCTATACATCCATTATTCCTCATTCTTCCTTTGGGCCCAGTTTGACTTATTCAAACATGCATTCCTTTGTTGACATTTTTAGACCATTTCAGTTAAGTTGTATCTTCCTGCACACTTGACTTCATGAAATCCATGGTTTCTTTGGAGGTTCAATTCAAATGCCATATTTTGTAGGAGCATTTTGCCTGACTCTTCCTCATCCCTACCTCCTAGCGCTTTGCTCACCAAGTATACTTTGCATTTGATTTCTATATAACCTGCATTTACATGGTATCATCCTGAAAGTGTTAGTCCAGTTACAATGTAAGCTACTATATCAAGTATGCTGGTGGACATGAATACAGTTAATACTTCTGTGAACCTGGGAAACTCACTTACACCATCTCAGCCTCAATTTGCTCATCTATAAAAGGAGAATAATAACAGAGCCTACCTCCTAGCATTGTTGTGAATATTAAATAAAATACTTTGAAATATTCAAGCATTACAAAAATATTGTTATAATGATATTTATTAATGATGTTGTTGTTATTATTGTATTGTCTTATTCCATGAAAGTGTAAGCTGCTCCATGAGAACAAGAATTGTTCACTATCTGTTTTTTTCAACCCCTTACCTTCTGATTTAGAATCAATGCTGTGTATCGATTCCAAGGCAGAGGAATGGTAAGGGCTAGACAATGGGGGTTAAGTGACTAGAACTAGAAGTGTCTAAGGCCACATTTGAACCCAGGACCTTCTTCTGTCTCTAGGCCTTGCTATATCCACTGAGACACCTAGCTTCCCCCTACTATCTGTTTTTGTATATCTAGCCCTTAGCATAGTGACTAGCACATAGAAGATATGTCATAAAAGCTGGTTGATCAATCAGTTCTTTGTAACACACTGCAGCCTACTCACATCCAGCCTGTACTTCCCCAGTACCCTTTGGCTGGACCTACACTTCAGTTCTTCAGAAACTGCAGGGTTCTGTGGTCAGAAAGAGTCCCAAAGCTTCACCAAAAGAATCCTGGTGTTAAAAAGAGATGCCTTTGCTTAAAGGAGAAATTTCACGTTCATTTAAAAAAACTTGACATGTAAACAAACAAATTTTGCAAGTGGTCAAAGGCCTCTTCCCTATGTCCAGGTCGATCCTAGGCCCAATTTGCTGTCAGATTCCAGAGTTTGGAGGCAGTCTTCCCAACTACATATAGTCTGGATGAGAGGCATTCCGCATCAACTTAGATTTCCCTACAGCCCACTAATAGCTTACATCTACATAGTTCTCTATGGTTAAAAAGAACTTTACATATATTATTTCATTTGTGATACTCACAATTCCAGTTTGGCAGGTAGTGACAGGATTATTCTGAGTAATTTGTCCAAGGCAACAGAGCTAAGAAATGACAAGAGGCAGAGGTGGTATTCAAGTCTGGCACTCATGTCTAGACACCCACTGTCTCCCTATAATATAAGTCAACAGAAAACATGGATTTCTTCTCCAGCAAAATGTATTGGTACCCCTCGATTCTATTACATAAACAACAAGATGATCTAATGCAAGGGACTGTTTTTTTTTTCCGGAAGAACTAAAGCTCAAGGCTAATAAGTGCTTTTAGAAATTTTCTATAGTGTTTTAAGTAATTTTGTTTTTGTTGTTCAGTCATTTTTTTCAGTCATTTCAGATTTTTTGTGATCCCATGTGAGGTTTTCTTGACAAAGATACTGGAGGGGGTTGCTATTTCCTTCTCTAACTCTTTTTACAGATAAGGAAACTGTGGCAAACAAGGTGAAGTGACTTTCCCAGGGTCACATAGCTAGTAAGTGTCTGCAGGTACAGTGCTTTATCCACTGTACCCCCTAGCCAGCCTATTAAGTTATATGAAGAGCTTTTATGTATACAGCCGCTTACTTGATCCTCACAATTCTGGGAAGTAGATACTGCAGCTTTTACTGGTATGTCCATTTAATTGGTGAGGAAGTTCAATTGACTTGCCCACAGTCACAAAGCTAGCAGGAATAAACAGCAGAACCCAAACATGGGTCTTTCCAGACTACCAGTCCAACACATTTCATATAACACCAAGCCATTTACATAGAATTTACATTCTCATAAACTTATGGAGATCATATATTTAGAGGAAAAAAGGAATTGCAGGTATCTTCTTGTCCATGTTCTTCATTTTACAGATAATGAAACTGAAACCAGATAGGAGGAACTTGTTCAAAGTCAAAAAGATTATCAGAACTGAGACTACAACCCAAGTCTTTAAAGCAGTTACATGGGACAGTGCACAGTGCTTGATTTGGGTCAAAAGACATGAAATCAAATAGTACTTCAGAAACTGATTTGCTGCAGGGCTCCCTCTGGTCAAGTCACTTAACCTCTCAGCCTAAGTTTCTTCATCTACAAGATGGGAATAATAAAAGCACCTACTTTGGTTGTTGTGAGAATTAAATTTGATAATATTCCTACAGCACTTTGCAAAGTGCCTTAAAGCACTAAGGAAATGATAGCAATGCTGACAGTAATTTCATTGCTGAGGTCTTGATTCCTGAGGTAGTTAGTACACTTTCAACTTGACTGTGCTGGTTCTCTGGCCATTTGAGTGAGGCCAACAAAAATTCATCTAACTCAGCATTTGGAAATAAAACATCAACAATGATTAATCTTCCAGTACTGGTCCCATCTCTAACTTTCTAGTTGTAGTTTCCCTAGACTTCATCAAAGATTTATTAGACCTGTAAAAAATATTGACACTGCTAAATGTCAGCAGGAGGTGTCATTGCAAACTGCTGACTTTGGTCCCAATTGTTAAGCCTACTCTTTCTTGAGCATGAAGCAGATGAGCGAAATATAGTAACACATCCATATGTACATGTACACATACATACAAAGCCTATTTTGAGTTAGTAAGCTTGGTCAACAAAAGGAGCTGATCTAGTTGGCATTATTAAGTGGTTTATTCTGTCACATGCCTGTTCTCATCAGTTACCCACAGTTTGAGTTCTTCCTCCATGAGAGAAGTCAGCCAAGAAGATAGAGGTCATAAAAAGTTGCCTTTCGACTAAATAATAATGACCTGTTTTGGCAGGTGTTAGAAAGATAGTCAGTAACCCCATAAATAAAAGACCATCACAACAGATGTTGGCCAGGAAAGAAAGAGACCTTATCCTAAGCCAAGGTTATACTAGCATAGTTTGGTCACCTTAACAAATTTGATCTCGATTGTCATTTAATTTAACAAGCATTTATAAGCTACTATAAGCTATAACCTACCCTGAGACAATACTGCAACAGCTCTGTGATAACATTGATGTTGATGTTCCCCCTCAAGAAGCAAACTGTAACCCATCTCTGCCTGGTCATCGCATGCAACTCCTTTTTAAGACTTCTCTTAAGTTCATCACTAGGGGATCCACCCATCATACTGGTGGTCTTCTTCCCATTTCCTTGACACTTCAAAGATACCAAGAGAAAAATATGCTGTTCATTTGTTAGCTTTAGCTGTTGCCACATGACCAGTCCATTGTCTTTTTCAACCATACATTCTGGTAATGATAATCTTTACTCCACCTCTCATTCGACATAGGCCTCTTCTTTGTCCTAGGACATAATCTAGTTTTAATCCTTCATTCTTGAGTACTCCATGACCCTGAAAAGCCAAAGCCAAAAATATAGATTTCTCTCTTAAGAAGTTCTCATTCTACTAAGGGGAATCAACACACACACACACACACACACACACACACACACACACACACACACACACAAAATGTAATTTATCTGGAGGAAAGGACACATATAGCAATGAGGTAGACCAGGAAAAGTCTCCTGTAGAAGGCAGCCCTTGAGATAAATCTTAAAGAAAACTGGAGAAACCCAAAGACAGAGGAAAGGAAGGAAAGCATTCCAAATATGGAAGACAACTTGTGCAAAAGATAGGGGAGGAAATGGAATTTTGTGTAAAGAGAGCCTGAGGGAAAGTTTACTCATGTAAACAGAAAACTGATCCAGTTTTACATTGGATTACAGTTGCTTCTAGGAGTAATAGGGAGTCAATGAAGCTACCTGAGGTGGGGAATTCCTAAGATACCTAATGGAAAAAAATCAATACTTAAAACATTTATTTATTAAGTTCTTACTATATGCTAGGTATAGGAGGTACAAAAACCAAAACCAAGCTTTTTCTGACCTCCATAAGCTGATCCTCTACTGGGAGATATAGAAAGTAAGTGGAAAGTATGGAAAAATTGCAGAGGGTTTGAGATTTTGCAAAGGAGTTGCAGAGGAGAGCTGGCAGATGAATGGAACTGAATAGATGAGGTTCTGAAACTGTGGGGAAGGGTAAGAGGAGATGCAGGGATTCCAAAAGGGGTCATTGATCTTTGGAGACAGATCAGAGAGGAGTTTCCTTCCTGTGGCCATCTTTGGACCAAACTGCAGAAGGAGCTATGTTCCTGATTCCCTTGGAGGTTTCCCGAATCTCTAGAAGTCTTCCCTAAATCTACCCAGATCCTGTGCCTGTTTCTCAGCGTGATCAACTTTTCCACCCAATTTGTGTGAGCTGCTAAGGACTAATATCTCTGTTCTGCCTATCTGAGCCAGACCATCGAGGCTCAGGCCTTTTGGCCAGCTAACCAACTTATCTGACTAGACTTTGCTGACCCTGCGACTTTATTTGAGTGGACCAGTTAGAGTCAGATTATGCAGCTAGATATTCTTAGGCAGAGACAGAGTAAAGTAGAGTAGCCCAAATTTATTTGGAAACAAAAGAAGACCGATAAGGGTCAAAGGGGGGAGGAGTTAGAACTGGTAAGATTTTAGGGATCCCCTGTTACCCTGGTCCACACCCTTCCTAAGGTTTCTCAAATAAACGATGATCTGTTTTTTACATCTTCCATGCCATCAGATAGTGTTGTCAGTGGCCCATAGGAGTTGAGGCTTATCACTTGGCTCCAGTCTGTGGGCAGACCACATCAGGTCTACAGCGCTGGTCCAACCCACAATCCATTTCCTAGAGATTTTATAAGGATCTCATACTCACTTCTTTTAGAGGAAAGAAAACTTAGCCCCTTAACAATACCGCTCTGGAACAGCGTATGTATTTTGCCCCTACTAAGTGTATAGCCAATGTTTGGGAGATACAGTTAAAGAGCCATGATTCTTCCAGGGCCTGGCCATGGAACCTAAGAGATGGACCTGAAAGAAACCATTCTCTTAATAACTAAGGAACATAAATGAAAATAAGCAAAAGAAAATTAAAATGACATCATTAAAGAACAATGATGAATATTAATATGTAGACGGCACTTTAAAGTCTGCAATGAGTTTTCCATGTGGCATTCCATCTGACTCTCACAAAAATTCTGAGAGGTAGCTACTGTTATTATAATCCTCATTTTTACACAGATGGCCAAAGAATCATGGGCTGCATATCCAGAGATAAGGAAAACTAGATGGTACCTGCTCTCTGAGAGCATACATTCTAAGAGAAGGCAAAAGATCAAAGGAAAATGCAGAGAGAAGGGGTAGCTATATTATAGACAGGGAGGCTGGTGAGGAGATGGAGCAGTCAACACACGGTTAAGCTACAGTGAAGTGACCATGACAGAAGCCCTTCATGAACTGGCCATCTGAGTCAAGAGACTCACTGATCTAAAGAGTAAGCCCTTGGGAACAGGTATCTTCATTTTATAATGAAGAAACTGAGACTCAGCTAGGTTTTGTGGCTTGCCTGTGGCCACACAGTATCAGAGGTGCATCTGAACCTAGGGCCTCGTGAGTTTAAGCTAGCCAACAAAAGCTGCAGTGCCTCATTCAGCTCCCTATCTCCTTCTTGCCCTTGATTTGGTCCAACTCTAGGGGTATTACCTGGCTTTCCAACATCTTTAGGTAACTTCATGTGACTTTCGCTTGCCCAATTTCAGTTTCCTTGAAGTTTTAGGATTACATCTTGCCTCTTTAGATAATTCTCCTGCCCTGTTCTTATTCCTTTCCAGCTCAGAGTCTCTGATATGTGGTCTGATTGAAAGCAACTGCCTAAAAAGCTTCAGCTCTCTAAGAGCTCCCAGTTCAATGACAAACAATTCCAATACAGACGAATGCTGCAGGAGATAAAACTGAACCAAAGCATAGACTATTCTGTACATGAAAATACTGATATCACTTCTAAGCAAAGAAAAATATAACATAGTGCTTCCATTTTAGAGGTAATAAAGGCCTCATTAAAGAGCTAGAATTGCAGGTGCTGTTTGAATGGCAAACAGGGATCAAAACAGATTGATAGGAGGCTGCATTTGGAGCATTTTATCTCAGGACTACGGCTATTATTTGCCTACAATGGCCCTTCTGGTCGAGCAGTATTGGAAGAAACGGTGGTAGTAGATAAATTTTAGTGGATGTTGATTTGACATTAGTGCTAATGCAAAGAAAAGATAGAATGAGGAAGTTTTTCCAATATGATCCATGTGACCTATAGGGAAGATTTCTGGAGGACATGGGCAAGTGCTTTGAGGACTGGGCTAACACAGATGGTTTGTGCCCTCAGTGGTTTCTGAATCCCTTTGGGCTACCTATTAAGAAAATAACAAATTACTATTATTAACATTGTATTATATTTAAAATTTTTATTTTGTCAAGCATTTCCCAATCACATTTTTAATCATTTTTATACATTTTAATTCCAGCGGCATTCAGGAGTTTGGCGTCTCTCCTTTACACTGCTGGAACATGTGCCTATCTATTGATGAGATTGCAAATACATTGGAGAATTGGGGTTGATGACTTCCCACAGTCTCTACAATGCTGCAAGACTGCATGGTGGTTTGCTTTCCTGGTTATTGTGCTTATTGTTATGGAGGATAATGCTACTGGGCCATTTGGTTACTCTGTTCAACAAATCCAAGGGAGCTTTTTTTAATGAAAAAAGCACAATTCCAACTCAATCTGAACTTCACAAAAGTAATCCATAGTTGAGCTCTAATCAAACACTGAGCTCTGATAGAGTCTTTCATTTCTTATGTCTGAAATGTCAGTTGTACAAGCATGAAGAAAGTGCTTAGAATTGCTTGAAGGATAATAGGACTCTATTTTCTTTTCCAGGGTTACATGATGTTGCCAGATAATCCGGTGAGCCTTGTTATTGAGAGAGAGTAGCATAGCAAAAATATGAGAACCTCTCTATCTCCCCTAACAAAAATCAAAGGATTTCAGAATTGGAAGGGACCTCAGAGACCAGTTGGCCTAATCAAACCCTGGACAGGGGTCCTATCTACAGTGCTGCAAAGAAGCCATCTAGCTTCTACATGGAGATCTTCAGAAAAGGTTAGCTCACTATGTTGAGAGGCAGATCATTCACTTTGGAAGAAGTTTTGTTATTAGAAGTATTTTTTTTTCTTTTGTGGAATTACAACTATACCTCTTTAGATTTTACCCATAGTTCCTGGTTCAGCCCTCTAAGGCCAAGCAGAGTAAGTATAAGGTTTGTCTTCCAAAGGAGAACCCGTCACATGCTTGTCAATAGTCCTCATGATCCTCTCTAAGACTTCCTTTCACCAGGTTAAACAAACCAACTTGCTTCACCTGATCTTCAAGATATGATCTTTGAAGTCCTTTTCCAAATACAAGTTACCCTACTTTGGTTGTCAATATCCTTCTTAAAATATGGTACCCAGAACTGAACATAATACTATAAACTCCCTTAATATTGCCTGGAAATGAATTAGCTTTTTAAGCTACTGTATCATACCATCAATTCATATTAAGTTTATAGTTCATTAAAGCCCCCAGAGCTTTTTTTTCACATGAACTTTTAAATAGCCATGCCTCCTTCATCTTAAACTAGTCAGATTTGACTTTTTTAGCCTGGTATAATAGACTTCCATTTAGTCCTATTAAACTGTCAGCCTACCAGATTTAACCTACTACTACACTCTGTAAAGATTCTTCAGCAATCTGTCTCTATAATGTTTCCTCATTGCTCCTAGTTATGTCCTCTGGAACTGTGATACTTTGTGTTCCCTGCACCATGGAGTAGTTTCTTCCTGATCTAAGGAATCTGATTGCAGAGGAGTAGTAAATGAGCAAAAAAAAGACAATAATACTTTTCCTCTTTTGAGATTGATACAAACTGTTTATACTACACCTGCCTCATTCTTGTTATTGTTACTCCCACCCTCAGTCACCTACATGTACAATGACTTAGCTGAGTCTCTTCAAACCATCTTTTCCAATAATCTTCAGAGACACTAATATTCACACTAATAAACCAAGCAATCCATTTTATACAATTCAACTTCAACATCAAAGGCTTGTTTTATACCATGATCTAGCCACACACTGACATAGAGAAGGAAATAAGCATTTATATAACACCTAATGCCAGACACTGTAGTAAACACTAAAAATATTACCTCATTTGATCCTCACAACCACTCCTACAAGGTAAATGCTACTGTTATTATACTCATTTTATGGTGGAGAAAACAGTCAAAGAAGTTAAGTGACTTTCCCAGGGTCCCACAATTATTAAGTGTCTGAAGCTGGATTTGAATTCAGATCTTCCAGACCCCAGGCCCAGAGCACTAGCCACTATACTGTCCAGCTGCTTCAATGGTAATGCCATAGTCTTCCTGGAATTTTACTGTTTTTCAGAACTAAAAGTTTAATACTCTACCCACTAGTTATAACCTCTTTCCATCTCTTTCCTTCACTCCAAACCGGCTCTTGGCATTTATTGTGAAAACTGGTCACTTGATTTGTGCATGTTTTCCCAGTTCGTCTCATGTACTCAGGCTTCACTTTTCTCTATACCCTCTCTGTTATTACTATAGGTAGTGTGGAAAGAGATCTAAATGGAAACAGAGGACCTAAGTTCTAATACTAGCTCTGGTACTGATGATCTGTATCACTTTGGGCAATTCATCTCATCTCTCTAGGCCTTAGTCTAGTCCTCTATAAAAGAATGGGACTGGATCAAATAGCACAAGGCCCCCTTGTAACTCTAAATTTATGATCCAAGAGTCTGTGTTCTAGGCCAACTGAATCCAATAAAGTATGTTTCTTGTATCTCGTTATTCTGTTCTAAAGCTATATTTCAGAAGTTGATCCAAATTGGGAGCCTGGAATGGAGCATCCTTGAGCATGCATTCTTTTCACCTCTGCTCTGGGAAGACCCCCCAGGGTCTAGAAAATATGCTGAAAGATTAATACCAGCCAGGCTTGGCTGAGTCCAAGCCAAGACTTCATCAAACATGATCCTTTGCTTAGAAATTCCATTTACTCCAACAATACTACAAAGGAAGTAAGAGTCAGATGGCATAGTAGACAGAAGACTAGGCCTGGAGTTGGAAAAATCAGAATTGAAATTCTCGCTCAGACACTTAGTTGGATGACATCTCAGTATCCTCGTGTAGAAAATAGGTCTAAAAAAGCACCTGTCTTCCCAGGGTTGTTCTCAGGATCAAATGATATAATAACTGTAATGTGTCTGGTATACAGTAGATGCTTAATAAATACTTTTATCCTTGCCTCCCTGTATCCATCTCTCTTTTGTTCCCTCCCTCCCTCCCTTCCTTCATATCTAACCTAATACTCAGTTTGTGAGCTGCAAATGCCCAGAGGAGCCATCACATCCTCTGTATTCAAAGCTTACCAGCTTGTACTTAAAAAGCAGAGAGTTATTCAAAGTTTGGGCCATCTAGAGACTGCTAACTTCTTCCAATATCCGTAGATCCTTCAACAAAGCTGATGCAGGCTAACCAAGTATGAATATGCACTTCATGTCAAAACACATGAGTCCACAGAACCTAAGACCAAGACAAGGTGACATAAGAAAGAAAAGGCAGAAATTTTAATGGGAGTCTGAAAGCAGAGCTTTCAATGGAACTCAAGAGAGAGCAAGGATGCTTTTGACTTTTCCATTTAGGTCTCCAATTGAATGCTGGGACTAGCAGCCCAGTCATAAAAATCCTTATGACAAGAGAAAGTGCCACAAGTTTCCACTGGCAAAGGGGAAAAGTATTCTTTACACTGTTCTTTCTTAGTTCTCCCTGTCAACCCAGGGTCACATTCACTATAACTAAAGGGCACAGGAACCCAAAGCTTGATCTTCAGTCTTAAAGTGGTTTCCTCTCATTTCACTAAGATGAAGCTACCAATGGTCCACATTAACTTGGTTTCAGAATGTTATATCTGACTGAGGTCTGTAAGGAATGAATTATTCGTCAACTTTCACAAAAAAATAACTCTATGAAAGTTCCAGTTTCCAGTAAGAAACAAAACCATAAATCTTGTATTTGGAAAAGAAAATCTAAAGGAAATAAAGCAGTTACATTGAACAGATGATACAATAGCAAAGCTCTTTTTAAGAAATAGCATTGTCTTTCCAAAGTATGAACAGAGTTTCTTGAATATGTGACATCCTTGTTGAAGCTGCATTTCAATTTGCATCAAATTTAAAACCAATTTGTATAAAATTATATTTTAAGTTGGCATTATTCTCATTGATTGTGTCCGTGAAATACCAAGAAAAACATTCATTCAGAGGTTGCTTCATGGGGCACATGTTAAATGTGTACTAATACGTTGGCTTTGTTATTACAAAGATTCCTGCTCACCCTTAAAGGCAGCTTAAAGAGTGTAGGTTATTCATGATCACGAAAAGGTACTAGACAAAATTAGTGGTAGGATATATAGATATATCTACTTGGCTGTTGTACACTAAGGTAGCAGCAAATTTAATCTCAACTTTATCCTATCATTTTTATGGCATAAATCAGAATTAGTAAAAAATTTTTGAACTTATAAGTTTCATCTTTCTTGAAAACTGACAACCTCCTAATTATTTTACCAATGAAAAATGGTAGTGATTAAATGCAATTCCAAATTTTTTTTTGAAACCCTTGTACTTCAGTGTATTGTCTCATAGGTGGAAGATTGGTAAGGGTGGGCAATGGGGGTCAAGTGACCTGCCCAGGGTCACACAGCTGGGAAGTGGCTAAGGCCGGGTTTGAACCTAGGACCTCCTGGCAATTCCAAATTTTAAAAGAAAAAGTCTAAAGTATTCCTTCTATGAGTTGAGAAAAGTTATGAAATTACTTGTGAGAATACAGTTTTCAACATCTTTAGCATGTAATGGACTTTTCAAACTTTTGAAAACAGATCTGACATAGCTCTCTGTGAAAACCAAGGGCCAAGTATTCTTCTTATCTGATCATTGGAACAGACCTTCAAAATTAACCCTGAATTATCTAGAAACTAATAATCCATGTATTACATCAGTTCTTGCTTTCACTTCTTTTGGGAATATTTCCCATATCCACTTACCCTTGCTCTCTGCCTACAACTAAGATCCTGGCAAATGGCAAGAGAGATTTGGATCTAAAATACATAATACGGACATATTAATATGGCATGGTAGATACAGATAGCCACTTAAACTCCCAGTACCTCAGGCAATTCTATAAGACAGTATCACAGATGACTAGGTAATAAAGTATAGTCTTAGCCCATGGAAGATAGAACCCAAAAGTCAAGACACTTAATCTTAAGGAAGAGGTGCCTAGTTTTGTCAAATGTCTATCTCCAGCAAGAAGTGAGAAGCAAGGTAGAATGCTACAAATATTAGAGCTGGAAAAGAATGATCTTAAAGATGATCTAGTTGGAAATTCTCATCTTACAACTTAGGAAATAGGTTCAGAAGGGAAAGGGACTTGGGAAAGGCCAACTAATAAGGGTCTGATCTGGCAAGCACACTTAGGGCTTTGG
Organism: Gracilinanus agilis; assembly: GCF_016433145.1. Lineage (NCBI taxonomy): Eukaryota > Metazoa > Chordata > Mammalia > Didelphimorphia > Didelphidae > Gracilinanus > Gracilinanus agilis. The sequence continues at coordinate 44,382,173 of NC_058136.1, forward strand.
ATTAGGATTCACTTATCTTTCTGCTGCATTGCAAGAGACTGAAGGAGGGTGTCAGAATATCATGACCTGTGACACCCACTCCAAGCATAAGATTAGAGCCAAGTTCAGGAGGTGTTGTCAAAGAGAGAGCTATCATGGACTTTATACATAAAGATGTCAAGGATTGGCATTCTCTAGAACACTCAGTGTATAGAACATTTCCCAGGAACACAGAACAGAGGAATTGCAATATGTGTGTGTGTGTGTGTGTGTGTGTGTGTGTGTGTGTGTGTGTGTGTGTGTGTAGAAAGCCAGTCAAATAAGTGACTGCCAAAAGTTGTATTATTCTGTAGCAGTGAGGCTTTCCTTGGATTTTGGGCTCTTCTCCTATTAATGGAGTCATTTTACAGAATAGGGGATGGGAGAGGGCAGTCAACTCACCAGAAATGCAAGAAGAAAGTTTTGCACTTTCTATGGAGTGGAAAAAAAGCTGTCCTCTACCTAACAAACATGTTTAAGTTGAGAACATGTCCTGGACTTGTGACCATTTTTAACCAGAATACTATAGACAAAGGCATGAGGGAAACTTTGGATGAATCAAAATAAGACAAAGAAAATGATTTGTGGGGCTTCTTGGAATACTGAATAGACACTGCAATGTTTAAAGAGCATTCCAACTCTAACTTCCTAGAGTTTTATATCTATGGAAAGTTGAGTTGTTCCAAAACAACTACTAATGAAAAATTATTCATAATTTAAAGAATGGGGCTCACATATACACATAAGCTTAGATATCTATTCACAAGTTTTTATAACTTTTTGACTAGACAAGATTTTGAAGTCATACACTTAATCAGACAGAGAATTAATGTCTTACAATCTTTATTTTTCACTAATTGTGATTATGCTGATTTAGCTTGAAAGTTTTAAATTTTTCATGCAAATTGTCTGTTTTGTCTTTGGTAATCTCTCCTAGTCTATATCTGAGTACAAATTTACATTACCTAGAGTTGTGAAAGGTATAACCTGCCATTATCCTTTATTTATATATTGAGACTATTCATTTGGAATTTTTATGTTATATAGTATGGGTTGCTAGCCCGAACCTTCCTACTGATACCACCTTGGAAGGACTAAAATTGGCAGAAACCCAAAAGATAAGCTAAGGGCAGCATCAAGGAAGGACTAAAGTTTAAGAAGGTAACCTAATCTCCCAGAAACAGAGCTTACTTTACAAAAAGTTGGGGGAAATGAGCAAATAACAAATAGAGCACCTAACTCTATAGACTTTTTATGGAGACAATGGAGAAAATGAGCAGGTACAGAGACAGAAGGAGACAGTGAAAGCAAAGCAAAAACATGCAAAGTTCAAAAGAATAATATGGAATGGACATAGATTCTGGAAGAGGTCAAAAAAGACTTTAAAAAACAATTAAGAGAGATAGAGAAAAAGTGGGGAAGAGAATTGAAAGTGATGGGAGAAGAAATGGACCAATTGAAAAAGGAGAATCAAAAGCTGACAGAGGAAAATCAGGTCTTAAAAATCAGAAATGAACAACTAGAAACCAATGATTTCATGAGAAATCAAGGAACAATAAAGCAATATCAGAGGAATGAAAAAATGGAGGAAAACATGAAATATCTTATTAAAAAACAACTAATCTGGAAAATAGATCCAAGGAGAAACAACTTAAGAATTATTGGACTACCTAAAAGCCACGATCAACAAAAAAGCTTGGACATCATATTACAAGAAATTATCAAAGAAAACTGCCCAGATATCCTTGAACAAGAAAATAAAATTAAAATTGAAAGAATTCATAGATCACCTCCAGAAAGAAATCCTCAAATGATAACTTCCAGGAATATAATAGCTAAATTCAAGAACCGCTACATCAAGGAGAAAAATACTACAAAAGCAGCCAGAAAGAGACCATTCGAATTCCATAGAGCTACAATCAAGATCACACAGGACCTCAAGGTTTCTATATTAAAGGATCAGAATGCATGGAATATGATATTCAGGAATGCAAAAGATCTGGGTTTACAACCCAGAGTAACCTACCCAGCAAAACTGAGTATATTCTTTCAGGGGAAAAATGGACATTCAATAAGATAGAATATTTCCAAGCATTCCTGAGGAATAAGTCAGAACTAAAAAAAAATTGAAGTCCAAACATGAGACCCAAGAGAAGCCTTAAAATGTAAATAAGAAAGAGAAAATTTAAGAGACTCATTAAGATCAAAATGTTCATATTTCTACATGGAAAGAGGATATCAATAATTCTCAAAAATTACTCTTAGTAGTAGAGAAGATAGAAGGAATATACTTAGAACGAGTGTAGATATATATACTTAGAAAGAGGGTGATATGATAATATGATGTGTATGTAAATGTGATTATATGAAATTATATGTATTATGATATGATAAGTATGCATATGATATTTAAAAACATCAAGGGGTGAAAGAGAAGATTGCATTGAGAGAAAAGGAAAGGGAGAGAGAGAATGGGGTAAATTATATAATATAAAGAGGTGTAAAAATCATTATACAGAGGAGAGGATAAAGATGGTGATGGTGACTTTACTCTCATCATAACTGGCTCAGAGAGAAAAATAAATATACTCAATGGGATACAGAACTATATGTTACCCTACAGAGAAGTAGAAGGGGAATAAGACAAGGGAAGGGGGAGGGTAACTTGGAAAGAGAGGGAAGTGGAGGGGGTGACAAAAAGCAAAATACTGGTGAGGAGGAACAGAATGAAAGTGAATAGAGCAGGATTTAAAAGGAAAAATAAAATGGAATGCAATACACAGTTAATAACTAAACATTCCTATCAAAATGTTTTCCATTTTTAGTCAATCTTGCCAAATATTGCAAAACTTTGCCCCCTACTTTGTTATCTAGGGTTTGTCAAATTTTTGATTGGTATATGCAATGGCTTCTAGGGCTTTCTATATAATCTATTCCACTGATCTACTTTTCTATTTTTATCATGTATTACATAAGTTTTTGTAATTACTGCTTTGTAATAAAATTTGATTTGTATCCAATTTAAAACAAATTTGTATAAAATTACATTTTAAGTTGCCATTAGTCTCATGGGTTCCCAGAACCACTTTATTACTACTTATTTTCATTATTTTCTTAAATATTCATGACCTTTTGTTCTTCCATATGAATTTAATCATTATTTTGTCTAATTCTATGAAATATTCCCTTGGTAATTAGATTAATATAGTACTAAAGCTATAGTTTAATTTGGGCAATATCATTATTTGTATTCTATTGGCATAGTCTAGCCATTAACAGTGGATCTTTGTACAATTATTTAAGGTGTTATGTTTCTGTAAAAAGTGTTCTCTAATTATATTTGAATCAATGAATTAAAAGAAATTGTATTAAGAACTTACTACATGCACGCACTGTGCTAGGCACTGAGAATACAAATACAAAAAAATGCAAAAGAATCCCTCAAAGAAGCTTATATTATAAGAGAGGGGAACACACATATAGAGAAGTGGAGACCAGAAAGGGACAGTTTGATCTGAACAGTCACAGGACATGTAAGTTGAGGTATAATGCAACAAATGTGCATTTTCCTGAAAAGGATGGCAGTGGTTGACTTCATTAATATTCTTAGACTAAAGTGTGGGAATACACATGATCAAATGGCATGAAAATAGAAAAAATACAATAGAGTGAATCTCGAACAAGTTAGGTCTGATGAACTCTCAGCAATCAGGAGAGTATGGCCTTGAGGTGGATTGGTGACTCAACTCCCAGATATACTTTGTGAATTGCAAGAATGGATAAATGAAAAAATTAAGTATTCCTTATGTGACTGCTATGTGCCAGGTATTATGTTAAAGGATGAGGTTACAAATACAAAAATGAGATAGCCCCTGCTCTAAAGAAACTCAGAATTTAACAAGAAGAGACAAAACACATAGGTAAATCAGTGGCTAGGGAGCAGTGTTCTGGTTCATGAAGTAAATTACAAACATGGTGAATGGGGCCACAAGGCATCCATAAAAAATTGATTTGGAAGTAATATGTAAGATGGATTAGAGGGAGAAGTGTAAAGAGAATTTTTTTATCTTAAATTAATCAAACACTTGGAGTGCTCCACCCTTTCAACTTAGTCAGGAACTTGTGAATCCTTTTAATAAGAGTCCACACCCTCAGAGGACAGGAGGTAAATCCCACAGACACTGACCTCTGGGCAGTACTAGCAAACTGAGAGACTTTGATTGGTTCCTGAGATGTGACAGAATAGCCCACAGTGAAAGGAAGAAGGAACCAGAGAGACAGGAAGTGGCAAGGAGTAAACTGCTTAGAATAGCCAGCCTAGAGTATTCTGGGTCATTTCTTTTACTTCTTCTGAACTGGTGGCTCTTGCTGAGGATCTTCTTCTGCTTCTTCTGCTCTGGTGGCTCTTGCTGAGAGAGATCCTCTGCATTGGATTCTTCTGTGTGGTACTTCTTTTGCCCTGGAGAACTTCTGCATTGGTGTCTCTGCACTGGAAGATTTTCTGTGTTGGAGAACTTCTGTTTTGGAGGCTAAGCCTCTCCTACTCCTCTGGCTGGAGACTGGAACTTCCTCAGGGAGCAAGCTAGATTTCTTCACAGCAGACTTAGACTGGTATATTAGACAATTCCCCTATCACCTTTCTACATTTCCCTCTTTACTATCTCTATCCTGCTGTAATAAATCTACTAAAGCTGCTAACAGCCTCGTGACTTAAGAGTTAAATTTATAAATGGCAACCACAATAATTTTTTTAATTCTTATATTTGTCAAAGGGAAACATGAAGATCAACTAAGATTTATGTCTCCTGATTCTTAATCCATTTCTTCTTGTTTCCATAGAAGAGGGCATTGAACAACACTGAGATTTTACCTGACCTCCAGAAAGCTGGCAAAGTAAACAAAAGACAGAAATTGTTAGTGTTGTGGAGAAGAAAAAAGGCTGTGGAAGTCAAATACATTCATCCACAGTTACTTGAGCTCAGAAATTATTTAATAATTTGGAATTACGCCAAAAAAGCAACTAAATCTCTGACCCAAATATCTGACTACTAAGCATCTATTCAAAGGAAGGTTTTGGCAGAGTGAAAGTTCTGTGTATATCAAAATATTCATAGCTACACTTTTGTGAATAGATAACTAACAATTGGAAACTATATAAACAAATTGCAGTAAATGGTTCTAAGAGAATATTAAACCATCAGACCAAACAATAAAAATCAATTCAATACATGAAGATTTAAAATATCAACTGTCAAAATGAAGTTCCTAAGGCATCGGTCTTACCATATGACTCTTCTACTCAGTACACTTTGGTGGCTTCCTGTCACCTTTAGGATCAAGTATAAGAACCTCTTCTTGACATAAAAAATCCTTCACTTCATACCTAGTTACACTCCTTTGGACTGTTCCATCATTTCCCTATGCTAAGTCCCTTTCCTCCACTCTATTTTGACTTCCTTTGTGAATTCCCCCACCTCTGTTTGATTGTTTATTTTTTAAATTTATTTTTATTTTTTTCATTGTTTTATTTGGAAGGATTTTTCCATGTTTCCATGATTCATTTTCTTTCCCTCCCCTCTTATCTCCCTACTTCCAGAGCCAACAAGTAATTCCACTGGGTTTTACAAATGTTGTCACTAGATTACTATTTCCATATTATTTGTTTTTGCTATAGAACAAAATTTTAAAAGCCTAAACTCCAAATCACATACCCATATATACATGTGATAAGTGATGTCATATGTTTTTCTTTTGTAATTCAACTCTCATAGTTATTTCTCTTGTTAACTTTGAAAAAACACAGAACTACCTAAGTAGTCAGAAAAACCAAAATTTTAACCAGGAAAGGGATAGGTCCAATATTTGGTCCCATCCAGAGCCCAGTGCAAAAAATATTTTACATGGTCTACACCCTGGGACTCTGGGGACAGAATCCCTGGGAGAAATCACTGCGTGAGATGATAGTTCCAAAGAGGGACATAACTTGGGGGGGGTATTTTATACGCTCTGAAATTCTAGGTACAGCAAGCCTGCATAGACAAACTGCAATCAAGCTGTAAAGAGGTTTATCAGGGAGTGGTTAACTATAACAATTAAGCAATCAAGCTGCAAACAGGGATGTCAGGAAGTGGTTAACTATAACAATTATAAAGAAAATGGTCAAACTAAGAGCTGGGATTCAAGAAAGAGGATGTTTATACAATGTGAGAAGCTTTTAAAACAAATAAGTGCACTCAAGACTTTTGCCTATGTCCACTAATTCCATCCAAACTAGGGTCCCCAAACGGTTTAAGGTCTATAGTTCAGCCTAAAACAGATGTGCCAGTACTGGGGTTTCTCAAAGGGATGGAGTGAGTTAATGACTTCCAGGCTAAGATGGCCACAGATTATAAGCAAGGGTCTTCTTCACCCCACCACCTACTGATATAAAACACCTCAAAAGGACAAAAACCAAAATCAGATGAGCAAAGGGGCTCTACAATAGGGCTCAGCCTTGGCCAGGTTTGAGCATTTCCATGCTATAAGGGGGCAAAATTACTCCTACCAAAGCACAAGCTGATCACCCCTCCCCCACTCCATCTACAGCACCAAAATCAGAGCAAGCATAGGGCGATCTCTAGGTTCTCGGGGGCTACCTGAGGGCACAACATGAGAGCAGCAAGATTTTGAACCCCAGGAGGCTGAAAAATGCAGAACTGGGGCACAGAGATAAGGCAGAGAGGGGCTACTCAAAGCAGACACTGCAGAGACTGAAAAATAATCTCAGGGCAAAAACCATGCTGTAGCTCAATACACAGAGACTTGCTTATGCTCCTCACTCAGTTTTCTGACTGGGAAGGGAAGAAAAAACTAACACAGCAATGGCCACCAACACCCAAGAACTACAATCTACAACCATAAAAAAAATAAGAAAAAAAAACCTTGGCCCTGGATAAATTCTACAGAGAAAAAGAACAATCTACAGATGAGACAGCAGAGAGCAAAAAACAAGCAAACACATCCAAATTTTCCAAAAAAAAATTAAAATTGGTCATAAGCCCTCCAGGAAATCAGAATGGAGGTGGAGAACCAAAGATAGAACAAATTTGGCAAGAAAAGTGGGAAATAGTTAAAAAAGAAAACATCAGTTTAAAAAAATCACCCAATTGGAAAAAGAAGCCCAGAAACAAAATGAAACGATAACAAATTGGAGACCAGAATTGACCTGCTGGAAGCCATGAAAAGCAGGATAAACCAAACCAAAAAGGAAAATCAAAAGCTCATAGCTGAAAACCAGTCGTCAAAGGGCAGGAGTAAAATTGAGGTGTCCAGATTTCATGTTGACACTCTCAATGTGGTTCACATTCTTTCTCATAAATGACTTAAAAGTGTCCTGGCTTGTTGCATTGCTACTAATAGCAAAGTCCATTACATTGGATTGTTAAACAATGTTTTACTTTCTGTGTACAATATTCTTCAGGTTCTGCTCATTTCACTCTGCAACAGCTCACCGAGGTTCTCCCAGTTAATATGGAAAGACTCCAGATCATCAATCCTTATAGCACAATAGTATCCCATCACCATCATATACCACAATTTATTCAGCCATTCCCCAATCTATGAACATCCTCTCATTTTTCAAATTTTTGCCACCACAAATAGCAACACTATGAATATTTTTGAACAAGCATTTTCCTTATTATCTCTTTGGGGTACAAATTCAGAAGTGGTATGGCTAAATCAAAGGGTATGCATTCTTTTAAAACTCTTTGTGCATAATTCCAAATTGGCTTCCTGAATGATTGGATTAATTCACAACTCTACCAGCAATGCACTGGTGTCTTGATTTTGCCATATCCCTTCCAACATTTATTATTTTCCTTTTCATATTAGCCAATCTGTGAAGTGCAAGATAATATCTTGGCATTTTTTAGATTTGCATTTCTCTAATCATGAGAGATTTAGAAAAATTTTCATATGTTTATTGATAGCTTTGATTTCTTTATCTAAAAACTCCTCATTCATGTCCCTTGACCATTTATCAATTGAGGAATAGATTGAAATTATGTACAATTGACTTAGCTCCTTATAAATTTGAGAAATGAGACCTTTGTGAGAGGTTTATGTTATAAAATATTTTTCCCAGTTTGTTGCTTCCCTTCTAATTTTGGTTCCACTGGTTTTCTTTCTAAAGGAACTTTTTCATTTAAAATAATCAAAATTATTCATTTTAAATTTTGGAGTGTTCTCTATCTGTTGCTTGGTTTTAAATTCCTTTCTCATAGATCTGACAGATATACTATTCTATGTTCACCTAATTTATGATTTCCCTCTTTATATTTAAGTCATATACCCATTCTGAGTTCATCTTGGTATATGGTGTAAGGTGTTGACTGAGACCTAATTTCTCCCATTCTGCTTTCCAATTCTCTCAGATGATTTTGTCAAACAGAGGGTTCTTGTCCCAAAAGCTGATATCTTTGTATTTATGAAACACAATCTTGCTAATGTCATTAACCTCAAGTCTATTCCACTGATCCACCAGTCTATCTCTAAGACGGTACCATATACTTTTGATGATCACTGCTTTATACGATAGTTTGAGATCTGGTAAAGCTAGGCCTCCATCCTTCACATTTTTTTCATTAGTTCCCTTGATATTCTTGATCTTTTGTTCTTCCAGATGAACTTTGTAATACTTTTTTTAGTTCTATAAAAAAAGTGTTTTGGTAGTTTCATAGGTATAGCACTGAATAAGTAAATTAATTTAGGTAGGATTGTCATTTTTATTATATTAGCTCGTCCTACCCATGAGCAATTGATGTTTTTCCAATTGTTTAGATCTAGTTTTATTTGTGTGAAGAGTGTTTTGTAGTTATGCTCATATAATTCCTGAATTTCTCTTGGCAACTAGATTCCCAGTTATTTTATCTCATCTAGAGTGATTTAAAATGGAATTTCTCTTTTGAGCTCTTGCTCCTGGGTTTTGTTGAAAACATATAGGAATGCTGATTATTTACATGGGTTTATTTTATACCCTGCAACTTTGCTTAAGTTATTAATTGTTTCTAATATTTTTAGTTGATTTACTTGGATTCCCTAGATATAACATCATGTCATCTGCAAAGAGTGATAGTTTAGTTTCCTCACTGACTATTTTGATGTCTTTAACTTCTTTTTCTTCTCTAATTGTTACTGCTGATCTTATTAGGAAGGGATCTAATTCATCCCCATTAAAGATGATACTTGCTGATGGTTTTAAATAAATACTGTTTATTATTTTGAGGAATGGTCCTTCTATTCCTATACTTTCTAGTGTTTTCAATAGAAATGGGCATTGTATTTTGTCAAAGGTTTTTTTCTGCATCTATAGAGATAATCACGAGATTTTGTTGGATTGATTGTTGATATGGTCAATTATGTGGATGGTTTTCTTAATATTGAAAAATCCTGCATTCCTGTTATAAATCCCAGCTGATCATAATGAATAACCCGCATGATCACTTGCTGGTGCCTTTTTGCTAGTATTCTGTTTAATATTTTTGCATCTATGTTCATTAAGGAGATTGGTCTATAGTTTTCTTTCTCTGTTTTTGGTCTGCCTGGTTTGGGAATCAGTACATATTTATGTCATAAAAGGAATTTGGTAAAACCCCTTCTTTGATTATTTGGTCAAATAGTTTGTATAGCATTGGGATTAGTTGTTCTTTAAATGTTTGATAGAATTCAGAATCCATCTGGCCCTGGGGATTTTTTCTTAAGGAGTTCTTTGATGGCTTGTTCAATTTCTTTTTCTCATATGGGATTATTTACATATTCTATTTCTTCTGCTGTTAATCTAGGCAATTTATATTTTTGTAAGTATTCATCATTTCACCTAGATTGTCATATTTATTGCCATATAATTAGCAAAATAGTTGGTAGTAATTACCTTAATTTCCTCTTCATTTGAGGTAAGATAACCTTTTTCTTTTGTGATACTGTTAATTTGGTCCTCTTCTTTATTTTTTTAATTAGATTAACCAATTCTTTTATCAATTTTATGTTTTTTTTCAAATTACCAGTTCCAAGTCTTATTTATTAGTTATATATTCTTTTACTTTCAATTTTATTAATTTATCCCTTGATTTTTAGGATTTCTAATTTGGTCTTTATCTGAGTGTTTTCAATTTATTCTTTTTCAAGTTTTTTTTAATTGAATGCCCAATTCATTAATCTCCTTTTTCTCTTTTTTGTTAATATGGACACTCAGGGATATACATTTTCCCCTGAGTACTGCTTTTGCCGTACCCCAACAATTTTGATATGTTGTTTCCTCATTGTCATTCTCTTCAATGAAATTATTGTTTCTATGATTTATTTTTTAATCAAATAGTTTTGGAGTATCAGATTATTTAATTTCCAATTAATTTTTGAAATGCCTCTCCATGTATCAGTAATCATAATTTTTATTGCATTATAATCTGAAAAAGTAGTATTTATTATTTCTGCTTTTCATCATTTGTTTGCAATGTTTTTATGGCCTAGTAAATGGTCAATCTTTATGAATGTACAAAGTACTGTTGAAAATAAGATGTATTCTTTTTTATCCCTACTTACTTTGCTCCATTTATCTAGTAACTAATTTTTTAAGGTTTCATTCACATATCATACCTCTTTCTTATTTATTTTTTGGTTTCACTTATCTTGATCTGATAGAAGAAGGTTGCAATCTATCACTAGTATAGTTTTACTATCTATTTCATTCTTAAGCTCCAATAGTTTCTTTTTTAAAAATCTGGATACTATACCATTTGATGCATATGTGATGAGTACTGATGTTTCTTCATTGTCCATACTGCCTTTTATCAGACTGTAATTACCCTCCTTATCTCTTTTAATCAGATCTATTTTTACTTTGGCTTTGTCATATATCATGATTGAGACTCCTGCCTTCTTTTTCTCAGTTGATGCCCACTAAATTTTGCTCCAGACTCTCACCTCTACCCTGTGTGCATCTATCTGCCTCACATGTGTTTCTTAAAGACAACATATGGAAGGATTTTGACTTTTAATCAACTCTGATCTCTGCTTCTGTTTTGTGGGTGAGTTCACCCCATTAACATTCAGAGTTATGATCACCACCTGTGTATTCCCCTGACAGTATATAATCAGTTTTGATGGGTAGGTGACCTTTGGTTGTTGACCCAATTCTCTTGCCTTCTTGAATATCATATTCCAATCTCTGAGGTCCTTTCATGTGGAGGCTGCCAAATCCTGTATAATCCTTACTGGGGCTTCTTGATATCTGAATTGTCTATTTCTGGATGCTTGTAATATTTTCTCCTTAACATGGAAATCTTGAATTTGGCTATAACATTCCTGGAGGTTGTCTTTCAATGATTTAATGTAGGGTGTGACATATGGAGCTATATATCTATTTTGCCATCTTATTCAAGAATATGAGGGCCTTTCAATGTTTTTCAATGTCTATTTTGCTGTCTTATTCAAGAATATGAGGACTGTTTATAATATGATGTCAAGAGTTGCTTAGTATGGAGTCAAAATGTTGAAGTAATCCTCAGCAGCTCTGTGTAACCATGAGAATCTTCCAGAACTGAAATTAAAATATTGCCATAAAATGAATACAGGAGTGAAAGAAGCTATGAGGAGACAAAGTGAAATAATTTTTAAGAAAAGAAAAACCCCAAAATTAACATCTGGGGCACTAGGGTGGGAAGAGAGCAGACACAGCAAGAAGCTGTAACAGGGAGAGAAGAGCAAGCCAAGGGCTAGCCACATACCACCACCCCACATCTGCTGTCCTAGGTTCAGAAAATCTATGCCCAAGCCAACATCCAGATCCTGAGACCTTGCCTGAGCCAATAGAGGTATGAGCCAACCCATACCCCTTGAAATTTCAAACCTGTGTAGAAGTCCAGAACCCCAACCCAGGGAAATGTAGTCTTCATTCACACCTTAAGGTATAGTACTAAGTACTAAGAACTGATTTTTTGCCTAAAGATCAGGGCAGAGCACTAAGAGAGGACAATCAAGGGTGTGCCTGATAGGATCAAGTACAGAGTGAGAGAAAAACTTTAAACTAAGCCTGAGCCTAGAATTTGATCAGTCCCTGACCTGATTAAAATCAGAGTGAGATCAAAAGCTTACACCTAAGCCTGAGGCAAGTCTTTAAAGTATTAGCATCACAATGGTCAACTGAATCAGCAGGGGGAGGGGGTTCTCAGAGCTCTTAGCCCTCAGACCATCACATTATCTCCCCCAAGCCTACCTATAATTAGGAAAAATGAGCAAACAACATAAAAGCATGTAACTCTAAAGAATTTTTATAAAGACAAAGAGCAAGGTACAGACACAAAAAGGAAAGTGAAAACAAAGGAAACACATGCAAAATCCAAAAGAAAATATGAATGGGACACAGATTTTGGAAGAACTCAAAAAGAATTTCAAAAAACAGTTAAGACAGACAGAGGAAAAGTAGAAAAGAGAAATGAAAATGATACAAGGAGAATGAAAAGTAATGTAATAAGAAATGGGCCAACTGAAAAACAAGAATGAAAAACTGACAGAGGAAAATCAGGTCTAAAAAATCAGAACTGAACATCTAGAAACAAATAACTTCATGAGAATTAAAAAAACAATAAAGCAAAATCACAGGAATGAAAAAATAAAGGAAAACATAAAATATCTTATTGAAAGAACAACTGACCTAGAAAACAGATCTAGGAGAGACGATTAGAGAATTATTGGACTACCTGAAAGTCGTGATCAAGAAAAAACCTTGGATATCATATTATAAGAAATTAGCAAAAATAATTACCTAGAGATCTTCAAAAAAAAATAAAATTGAAATTGAAAGAATTCACAGATCATCTCCAGAAAGAAATCCTCAAATGACAACTTCCAGAAATATAACAGCTAAATTCAAGAGCCTCTAGGACTATCAGAAGGGAAACAACAAATTGGGAAAAAAATCTTTATAACAAAAAAACTCTGACAGGGGTCTAATTACTCAAATATACAAGGAGTTAAACCAATTATATAAAAATCAAGCCATTCCTCAATTGATAAACAGGAAAGGGACATGAATAGGCAATTTTCAGATAAAGAAATCAAAAGTATCAATAAGCACATGAGAAAGTGTTCTAAATCTCTAATAATTAGAGAAATGCAAATCAAAACAACTCTGAGGTATCACCTCACACCTAGTAGATTGGCTAAAATGAAAGAAGGGGAGAGTAATGAATGCTGGAGGGGATGTGGCAAAACTGGGACATTAATGCATTGTTCGTGGAGTTGTGAACTGATCCAACCATTCTGTCTGGCAATTTGGAACTATGCTCAAAGGGCTATAAAAGAATACCTGCCCTTTGATCCAGCCATACCATTGTTGGGTTTGTATCCTAAGGAGATCATAGATAAACAGACTTGTATGAAAATATTTATACTTGTGCTTTTTGTGGTGGCAAAAAAACTGGAAAATGAGGGTATGCCCTTCAATTGGGGAATGGCTGAAGAAATTGTGGTATATGCTGGTGATGGAATACTATTGTGCTCAAAGGAATAATAAATTGGAGGAATTCCATTTGCACTGGAAAGACCTCCAGGAATGGATGCAGAGTGAAAGGAGCAGAGGCAGAAGAACATTGTACACAGAGACCAATACACTGTGGTAAAATTGAATGTAATGGACTTCTGAACTAGCTGCAGTGCAGAGACCCAGGACAATTCTTAGGGATTTATGGAAAAGAACCCTACCCACATTCAGAGGAAGAACTACAGGAATAGAAACACAGAAGAAAAACTGCTTGAACACATGGGTTAATGAGGACATGATTGGGGATGTAGACTCGAAACTACCACACCAATGCAACTAACAACAATTTGGAAATAGGTCTTGATCAATGACACATGTTAAAACCAGTGGAAATACACATCTGCCTGGGGGGGAAGTTGGGGGGGAAGGGGAAAGTAAGAGCATGAATTATGTAACCATGTTAACTTTTCAAAAAAATAAATATTAATAAATGCTTAAAAAAAGACAGTCTAGGATATACCCAAAGAGCCCAGTTTTGGGGACAAAAATCCACTATTTGACAAAAACTGCTAGGAAAATTGGAAAACAGTATGGGAGGGATTATGTTTAGGTCAACATGTCACCCCCTACACCAAGATAAATTCAGAATGGGTGAATGACTTGAATATAAAGAAGGAGCCTATAAGAAAATTAGGTGAACACAGAATAATATACTTGTCAGATCTCTGGGAAAGGAAAAATTTTAAAACCAAGGAAGAGTATGGAAAAAAGGACAAAATGTAAAATAAATAATTTTGATTATATTAAATTAAAAAGTTTCTGTACAAACAAAAACAATGCAACCAAAATCAGAAGGGAAACAACAAACTGGGAAAAAATCTTTATAAAAAAACTGACGAAGGTGTAATTACTTAAATATACAAGGAGCTAAATAAATTGTACAAAAAAAACCCAACATTCCCCAATTGATAAATGGGCAAGGGACATGAATAGGCAATTTTCAGATAAAGAAATCAAAACTATCAATAAGCACATGAGAAACTGTTCTAAATCTCTACTAATTAGAGAAATGCAAATCAGAATAACTCCGAGGTACCACCTCATACCTAGCAGATTGGCTAAAATGACAGCAGGGGAGAGTAATGAATGTTGGAGGGGATGTGGCAAAATTGGGACGTTAATGCACTGCTGGTGGAGTTGTGAAGTGATCCAACCATTCTGGATGGCAATTTGGAACTATGCTCAAAGAGGAATAAGATTGCCTGCCCTTTGATCCAGCCATAGCATTGCTGGGTTTGTACCCCCAAAGAGATAATAAGGAAAAAGACATGTCCAAAAATATTTGTAGCCATGCTTTTTGTGGTTGCAAAAAATTGGAAAATGGGAGAATGTCCTTTGATTGGGGAATGGCTGGACAAATTGTGGTATATGTTGGTGATGGAATACTATTGTGCTAAAAGGAATAATAAACTGGAGGACTTCAATGTGAACTGGAATCACCTCCAGGAAGTGATGCGGAGTGAAAGGAGCAGAACTAGGAGAACATTGTACACAGAGACTTATACACTGTGGTAAAATCGAATGTAATGGACTATTGTACTAGCAGTAATGTAATGACCTAGGACAGTTCTGAGGGATTTATGGAAAAGAATGCTACCCACGTTCAGAGGAAGAACTACAGAAATGGAAACACAGAAGAAAGACAACTACTTGAAGACTTGGGTTGTTGTGGACATGATTTGGAATGTAGACTCTAAATGACCACCCTAGTACAACTATCAATAATGTGGAAATAGGTCTTGATTGATGATACATGAATAAACCAGTGGAAATGTGCATTGGCTACGTTGGGGGGGGATCATTGGAGGAGGGGAAGAATAAGAACATGAATCATGTAACAATGGAAAAATTTTTTTCTAAAAAATAAAATTATTTTATAAATAAAAAAATGAGGATAAAATATTTTTTTCATGTTGTCATCAGAATCAAATGAGATTAATCTATATAAAAAAGGTTGTAAAATTTAATATGCTATAAAATCTTAGCTGTCATTTCTATCAGTACAATATTTTGGGAGCCTCCCTCAGTCCAAATGTGGATAGTTTAAGCCCATATTGGCAAACCATGGCATGGGTACTGGAGCATGCTGGAGGGGGCTGCTCCCTTCCGCCTTTCCAAATGTGCCGCCACATGTAGTGACATCAAAACTTGGTACCTGATTAGATGATTTATACTCCTCAATGAATCTGCTTCAGTGGTGAGGTTGTGGATCTATAGAAGCATAATTAATTGCTATCTTTGATGTTATTGTGACCATTCTGAAACTACAAAAGTTCGAGAGACTTAAGACTTCTCTGATTTTCAAACAGGACTTTTTTTTTTAAAACCAGGTAAATTATTTTGCCATTCCCATTCACCCACCTACCCACTCAACTATCATAATGTTCTTTTCTGCAAAAATTTCATCAAGAAATTCTGAATACGGTTGATATTTTTCAGTGTAGGACTGCCATTGTAATTAAGTACCTGTATGTTTATAGAGATAATGTTCAATCATGGAGATGTTGGCCTTAAAAAGATGATCTAACCCATACATAAGGATCCCTGCAGATCACATATTGACTCAGAAAACCACATCTTAACATCATATTCTTTTTAAAAAACCCTTATCTTCTTTCTTAGTATCAATTCTAAGATAGAAGTATGGCATGAGCTAGACAATTGAGGTTAAGTGTTTTGCCTAGGGTCACACAAACACACAGTGTCTGAGGCAAGATTTCAACCTAGGTCCTCTCAATTCCAGGTATGGTTCTCTATCTATTGTGCTACCTAGCTGCCACTTAACATATTTTATTGTATTATTATTTATTTTATTAAGTATTTCCCAATTATATTTTAATCTGGTCCTCATTGAGCTCAGGAATATTGTGGTGATCTAATCAGGTTTCTCTCTGCCTTTCAACAAATTTAAAATATCTTGAGGTTTGCCTTACTTCATGTTTAACGTTTGTTGCAATAGAGAGTATGGAGCAACACTCAGTCACCTGCTCCTTTTCTATGTCTCATGTATTCATTGTGGATCTCAGGAATTTCTGCAGTTCATATTGTGTATGAAGTAATAACCTGGATAAAATATAAGCTTCTTGAGGAGAGGACTGTTATTTATATCCCAAATCCCTAGTCCAGTTACTTTTTCAACTCTGGAATTTCTACCCTGGAGTCTTGCTGTTTTAATTAATTAGTGCCTTGAATGGCTCAGTGTGCCAGCCAGCTGTAGCCATACTTCACTTCCCTTTCTGGTCATATCTTGATCAGCTGCTTACCACTAATGATATCCTTCATTCTACCAAATAGAAGAGTTTGTATTTGGTCCTAGAAGTGATGAGAGCCATTGGAATTTATTGAGTCAGGGCAGGGTGTTTAAAATAGATGTGGATTTTTTTTTTGGTAACCTACTTGCATAGCGCTGTGAAAGATGGATTTCTATGGCACAAGAGTTGGACTAGGTAGACCAATTGAGGGACTATTTCCATGATCTAGGCAAGGATGACGGAGTGTGTACAGCTATTGATTGGCAGAAATGTTAGAAATGGCAAGATTTGACAACTGATTGAATATATGGGGTGAGTGATACTGAATAAAAGATGACACTGAAATTGTGAGCCTTTGTGACTTAAAGGATGGTAATGTCCTTGGTAGTAATAGGGAAATTTTGGGAAGGCATGGATATTCAAAAGGAGAAAATGAATTCTGTTTTGGGTTTTTGTGAGTTGTGATATCTGTTGTTCAAAATGCCCACTAGGTAATTGGAAAATCTATGATGAAACTTAGAGGAGAGACCGGTACTCAGTATATAGATATGGGAGTCATTTGCATAGACATGATTATTGAATGCATGAAAGCTAATATAATCACTGAATGAGAGGGGAAAAGCCCAGGATAGAGGTTCAGGATATATTCACAATTAGGTGATGGGATATGGAAGATTAACCAAGAAGTGGTCATCTGTGTCCTAGACTATAAAGATGGGGCTAGATGAAGACTGAGAAGAATCCATTTGATTTAACAATCACACATCATTAATAACTTTAGAAAGAGTGGTTTTAGTTGTGTGATAAAATCGGAAGTTAGATTGCAGAGTATAGAAGGAAATAAATGGAAGCAGAGAGAATAGACAGCTTTCTCAAGGAGTTTGACTATAAAGAATCTAGATATGGGAATATGGTGTTGGTAGGGTCTAATGACCACATTTTGAAAGATGGGAGAGATATGGATATATTGGTGTGCAGCAGTAGAGGAAACAGTAGAGAGGGCGAGATTAAAGACAGAGAAGATAACCTTCTCGAGAAGACTAGAGCAGAGGAGATCTCTTTGATCATGATGGAGACCAACATATTTTCATGTCATTAAAGAAGATAGCTATATTCCTCCTTAATTTTGGTTCTTCCATCTCTTTCAGCACTTCCACACATGTCCTCATTTTTACTTCCTGTGATCATATGCCTTCTTTGCTAGAGTCCCAAACTTAACAGCTGGCTCCAATTGGCTGTTCCTTAATAGAAAACAAAATGATATAGTCAAAACCCATAATAAAAAGAGAAATTTATTCTATTATTTTTGATTACAGGAAACAGTAAAAACTTCCTTGTAATTTTCACTTTAAAGAGAATCATTTTTTTTTCCATTTTTATTTTTATTTTTATTTTTTTTAACATTTATTAATATTCATTTTTAACATGGTTACATGATTCATGCTCCACCTTTCCCCTTCAACCCCCCCCCCCGCACCCCCCCACCCTTGGCCTAAAGAGAATCATTTTTGAGTTCGTAGTTCACTGTTGCTTTAAAACTGAGGCTTTGCTTTTGTTTCTTTTTTTTTTATCCTCCACATGTATACATCAAAACTCAAAAAGGGCATTTTTACATAAAGTGACAGCTGTTTATTTAAATTATCTCAGCCTCCATGTATTACCCTTTCTATCTGACAGACATATGCGCCACTATGGCATTAGAAACAAATGCACATATTGTTTGCCATACTGTAGTAACAAGGCACAAGGCCACACCAGTTGCTCAGACAGTTGTGCTATCTTTCAGATGGATTTAGCAAGAGTTGTTCTTTTTTATTTCCTATTTTTCTAAAGATCAAATCAGTAGCACATTATGTTTGAATAGACATTTTGGTGAAAGTTATTTAAGATAGTACTTCAAAGAATTATATGAATAGAAGGCAAATGCATCATGTGACCATAGGTTAAAAATTTATTACAAAATGCAGTCTTTGCTACAATGAATGTTGTTTTCCTTAGGAAGACATGTTGCAATAGAAATGTAAATTTAATATGTGCTCTGTATTACTGAAGAGATTATAGTTTTGTTCACAGAGTAATCAATCCAGTATCTTTTGATTGCTTACCATGTGGTGAGCACTACGCTAAGCGCTGTGAGTAGAAGAACATAATGAAGCCATCCCTGCTCTCAAGGAACTTACCATCTACCAGTGGAGACAGCATGTCCAGAAATGAGTACATATATTAAAGTAAATCCAAGATAATTGGTTAGGGGGGCAATAGGAGTTGGAGTAATTGGATAATAATTAGTTGGAGAGAACTTTGAAGAAAACAGGGGACTTCAAAAGGCAAGGGTGGAGTGAGGATGAAGTGCATCATAGGAATAGGTGACAGCTAGTACAAAGGCTTGGAGATAGGATAGAGAATAGCAATGAGGACAGTATCATGGAATACAAGACCATCTCAATAGCTGACCAAGAATATTCTTCATTACATCCAATCAAGAAATTGTCCAATTTCTGTTTGGCGACATCTGGTTAGGGGGAAGGAACTCTTCCCAAAGCATCATATTCCACTTCTGAATAGCTCTCATTGTTTGGAATGTTTTGTTTTTCTCATCCTAAATCTGTCTCTACCATTTCCCTCCACTGTTCCTATCTCCGCCTTCTGGTGACAAGCAGATTAAGTCTGATTTCTCTTCCACCTGACATTCCTTAATTAACCTGAGGATATCAGTCTCACCATGCCTCTCCCAGTCTTCTTTTTCTGGATTAAGTATCCCCAATTTCTTCGCTTAATCCTTATATTGCATAGTCTCTTCCACTCATCGACTGATTGTCCATATTGGAATGAGATCCAGTTTGCCATAGACCTTTTTTAAATGTGATCCCCAGGGCTGAATGAACACTGAGCTCCAAATGTAGCTTGACTAGGGTAGAGGGTTATGGAAAGATGACCTCTCCTTCTCAATGCTGTGACTCTCTTTATTCAAAGTAGAATGGACTTGGGGTTTTGGAATGTCATGTTATGCTATTGATTCACATTGAGCTTGGGTTCCACTGAAACTGTCAGACCCATACATTTTTTTCATTACTCCCCTACATTTTCTTTCTTTTTTTTTTTAATAATTTTTTATTTTTAGAAAAATTTTCCATGGTTACATAAGTCATGTTTTTACTTTCCCCTTCACCCCCTCAACCCTCCACCCCCCTCCGCTGTAGCCAATTCGCATTTCCACTGGTTTTATTATGTGTGGTCAGTCAAGACTTATTTACACATTCTTGATAGTTACATGGGTGTGGTCTTTTCAGGTCTACATCCCATATTATGTCCTCATCAACCCAAGTGTCCAAGCAGTTGTTTTTCTTCTGTGTTTCTATTCCTGTAGTTCTTCCTCTGAATGTGGGTAGTGTTCCTTTCCATAATTCCCTCAGAATTGTCTTGGGTAATTGCACTGCTGCTAGTACAGAAGTCCATTACATTCTATTTTATCACAGTATATCAGTCTCTCTGTACAATGTTCTTCTGGCTCTGCTCCTTTCACTCTGCATCCATTCCTGGAGGTCTTTCCAGTTCACATGGAATTCCTCCAGTTTATTATTCCTTTGAGCACAATAGTATTTCATCACCAACATATACCACAATTTGTTCAGCCATTCCCCAATTGAAGGGCATACCCTTGCTTTCCAGTTTTTTGCCACCACAAAGAGCACTGCTATAAATATTTTTGTGCAAGTCTGTTTATCTATGATCTCTTTGGGGTACAAACCCAGCAATGCTATGGCTGGATCAAAGGGCAGGCATTCTTTTATCACTCTTTGGGCATAGTTCCAAATTGCCATCCAGAATGGTTGGATCACTTCACAACTCCACCAGCAGTGCATTAGCATCCCGATTTTGCCACATCCCCTCCAACATTCATTACTCTCCCCTGCTATCATTTTAGCCATTCTGCTAGGTGTGAGGTGGTACCTCAGAGTTGTTTTGATTTGCATTTCTTTAATTATTAGAGATTTAGAACACATTCTCATGTGCTTATTGATACTTTTGATTTCTTTACCTGAAAATTGCCTATTCATGTCTCTTCCCCATTTATTAATTGGGGAATGGCTTGATTTTTTATTAGACTTCTGTCAGAATTTTTTGTTATAAAGATTTTTTCCCAGTTTGTTGTTTCCCTTCTAATTTTAGTTGCATTGTTTTCCCTTGTACAAAAACTTGTTAATTTAATATAATCAAACTTATTTATTTTACATTTTGTAAATTTCCCTAACTCTTGTTTGGTTTTAAAATCTTTCCTTTCCCAGAGATCTGACAAGTATACTATTCTGTGTTCACCTAATTTACTTATAGTTTCCTTCTTTATATTCAAGTCTTTCACCCATTGTGAATTTATCTTGGTGTATGGTGTGAGATGTTGATCTAAACCTAATCTCTCCCATATTGTTTTCCAAATTT